>NC_136072.1:364905143-365422643 GCF_964261635.1 Lissotriton helveticus | reverse complement strand
CAGCCAGGTGCTTGGCTCACGTTGAATTTCGAGACCGTCACTATTCACAAAGTCTGTAAATACTGTTATGGGTTATTTTAAATCATTTTTATTTGTATTTAGCATGCATTTTTATCAATTAACCATCTTTTTTTATTTTTAAGTTTAGACCATGTTGTACTGCCTAAGGGGGGATGGAGCACACTGTATCTCATCCCAGCATAGTTCACCCCAATACATTCTGGTAAATGCAGCATGCTTACTTAAAAGTAACTGCAGTTTTTCACTAAAGTTGATGCAGGTAGTGTGGTTAATCAGTAGAGAGCCGAAGTACTGGAGAGCAGATAAGTCATCTGGGTTTGCTTAAATGCTGCTCAAGTCTTCACAGTACCACTCCACAGGCGCATCCCAGATGAGCTTGTTACCTCCTTGATCCAAGGAAACCTATTAAACTACAGCAACTTTGAGGTAAGCGTACTGCATTTACCAGAATGCAATGGGGTGAACCGTGCTGGGATGAGATGCAATGTGCCTGTGGGGTGGTGCTATGACCTGTGAAGACTTGGGCAGCATTTCAATAACCCCAGATGACTTTTCTCTGCTCTCTGCTACTTCTGCTGTTTGCTGAAGGGCTAAACCCAGAAATACTACAGCAACTTTGAAGTAAGCATATTGTATTTACTAGAATCCAATAGGGGGAGGTGCTGAGATGAGTCCGTGTGTTCCCTCCCTCATTTGTGTGTGTTGCACTGCAGTTTGTGCTGCTGTGCAGCATGTAAACAAAACATTGACAAAGACAATAGATTTCACGTAGGTGAAACCTATTGGCTTTGCCACTACTTGTTTTACTTTCCAGCCGTCACCTGGAATCTGATTTTCCAGCATAGTCTTCAAAGACGTATCCAAGTTCCTTTTATACTGCTCCTTCAGACAAGGAAACCAAGAAGTTGAATGAATTGTTACACAACGTTTTTGCCTCCCTTGGTTTTGCTTGCTACACTGCTAATTCCACCTACCTTTTAGGTCATTAAGTCCATGCCTTAGGGGAACTGGCGAAAATTACAACTGTTAATCTGCCAGACCATATGAAGATTCCATTCTCTAACCTGGTGAGTGATGACCAAGATGCATCAAAATAGATCCTGGAGTGTGGCTTTGAGTCTGGATACTGTTCCTTGGTTTTGAGCAACTCTCTCACCCTGCGTTGGCATGCTTGGATGCATTAAAATGAGATTTTGGCAGATGTTCAGGTTGAACTCATTGACTTGACTTTTAACAGAGAGAAGGCCAACCCTCATTGGAACATTTCAAGCACAACTTGGCTATTGCTTGCACCATGGGGTTGTCCTCTGCATTAATTTCACCAACAGTTTCAGACGTTCCTTGGTTATTTTGGGGACTCTGATTGCGCCTCACTAGGCAGGGTGGATCTGACACTTTGATCTTCATTAGGCCAACGCTTCACTTTCTGCACACAGCGCACCTGTACTCACAACAGGATGATCAGATCCTCCACCCCAATCCCCAAATGCTCTGGATGTACTTATGGAGGTTGAGCAATGCCAGCTAAAGTCATTTTGCCTTCCTGACTAGGTGGCAGACGTCATTGGGGCGGTCAGAAAGCCCTTCACTAAATCCAGCTTTGCAGGATTCTGGAGCAAGTTTGCATTTCACGTTTGTTCATCCTCCGTGGCAATAACTGCTATGCCATAGCCAAGAAAGGCTCTCTGTAAGACATTACTATTAGTTCCAAAAGGGCCATGACTGCTTTGTTTCAGAGGCTCCCGGGTGATGAAATCTACTATGCAGCAGCGTGGTCATCCTTGCATACCTTTGCAAACCTCATTTCCTTCCCATTTCAGGCACACAGTGTCCAGTAATTAGCCCAACCTGTGCTGCATGATTTCCTTGTTTCACTAGCACTAATCCGTCCCATTTCCCTGGGAGTTTCTGCTTTAGGAATCTGCGCACATATGTATCCATCATAAGAATAAGGTACCTCCCTTCATTAATGATATTTATGGTGGATACATAATCTTTGCTCAGTTTGCTTTCTATTTTCTCCTCCTCTTTAAGATATTTCTTTGATTAATTAAATCCCGTTGTATGTAAATGTTAATTGCTGTTATCACCTGTGTGGCTGTCTTCATTCTTCTTGGTGTGCCTCGCTAAGGAGCTGAAAAATAATATCAGAAGTGACTCACTGACATTTATTTAGTGCCTAATCTACTCCATTGACTCCCTGTTTGGAGATGGAGGTGTGACTGTCGCCGCGTTGCACCTCCTGGTGGAGCTGGGGACTCACTGTTATGGAAAGTTTGTCAGATCAGTCTAAAATATTCAATGGATAGAAAACATATGAGAAGATGGTGTATCCACCAGAAATATTATTACCAAAAGTAAGTAACATTTTCTTTAGTGAAAATAAGATGTTCATAGTTCCTGCAGAGATGAAGCCAGAAATTAAACTAAAGATGATTACGATGGAAATGGAATTTCAAACCCTGTCTTGAAGGAAGGGTAACACCTCAATGAGGTATGTGCGTGAACCTTGGAAGGTTAAGTGTCGATGTTTGAAGTGGGAGTTTGTGTGGGTGCAATTAGTTCCTGGAGGCAGGAATTTGTAATTGTGCGTATCAGTTTTTGTGTGTTGGTTTGGGCGTGAAATTCCCCTCTGCTCGCAGTGTGTGCTGGGTTTTTCCCGATCCGCGTAGTGCGCAGAGTTTCCTCGCTCGCACTCACCAGCGTTAAGTTGGCGAGTGCAAGCATCTTACTCCAGATCACCTCCCGATGAGATTTATCTGCGCAGGTGATCACAGATGGTTGCTACAGATCGCGTTAAGAGAAACCTTTCGTTCCCGTTGAGGAAGCTGCGGTTAAAGGAGAACATGTGCTCGAGTGGCAGAGAGAAGCAGCGACCTCTTGTGCTGCGTGTGGTGCTGTTCGTGCTTTACAGCGCTGGACAAACACCTGGCACTCGAAATAGGTGCGAATGGCGTGACTTAATGCACTCCGCCGCTTGCGGAATTCCGTGTTGCATGGAAGAGTTTTTTCGTCACTTTGTGGCATTCCGCGTAGCAGAACTCCTCGAACTCTTCCCTGGCCTATTTAAGACTAGGGAAAACACATGAATTTCTTTTTATTTTGCGCTTCATGCATGCTTTTAGCTGTTTCTAAGGGTTTTAAGTAACAGTGTTACTATTAGCCAATTCCATGGTAGTATGCTTATTAACCTAGGAAGGAGAAAAGGCCAAATTGGGCCTGAAGGAATTGAAACTGGACACTTGTAGGCCATACCGAATGCCACTCTGAATGCTAAGCTCACGGAATCGTTTTGCCCGTATAGTGAAGTTAATTGATTTTGATTAAAAAGGAAATGGTAAAAGGGGACGTTTTTACACAAGCCAGTCTGTTCTTCCTGTGTCCTACTATATTATGAACGATTCAGTCACAGAGTGCACAAGTATCACAGGTCCACCACACCAGGGTCGGATTGGTAACAAAATTAGGCCCAGGCACTGAAGGATAAAGTGGCCCACATTTGTGGAAAATGGCGTTTCATGAACTGCTGCTTAGTATCTGGAGCAATCTGTAATACATTAAGTGTTCCAAACTCATGGGGTCGGTAGTATTGGCCAGTACTAGCCGAACCACTAGACACACCATTATTTCACTGCAACTCATCCACAGGTCTCACCTGATTTTCATGCCTATACATTTCTCTACTTTGGGTGCCTGAATGTGTTAGTCACCGATAGGCCCCTTAGTCTGTGCTCCCCGTGCCCCAATGATCCCTGAATATCATGTGTTATATCAGGCCAAGAGTCAGAGAACCATGTGCATCCTTTGTGTCTAGAGGCTTCTGTTCACCCTCAAGAACCAGAGGTCTTCCTCTTTTGTTTGTCACTCAGCAGCCTCTCTGCAAGCATCTCTTTGGGGATTGCTTCCAACTTTGGACTTGATATCTTTTGTATGTTAAGTGGAAAATTTATTTGAATCTGGAAAATATGCAGTTATTTACTCCAAATGCCTTTCATTTTCTCTGTCTCTATACCCCTTTCTCATTTGCTGTGTTGTGCTCTCTCGATCTCCCTATCACTTTTTGCTCCCTCCTAGTTCTTCTTTTTTCTCTCATTCTCTACTTCGTTTCCTCTCCTTGTGTCTCTCATTCTACCTATGTGCTTTGGTCTCTCACATTTCCACTCTTTTCCTATATTTCTCTCGGTCTACAAATCCCCCCCCCCTCTCTCCCACTCTTGTCCCCCGTGCGCTATTTCTTCAGTTATTTGTATATCTCTTATGCCATTATTACCTCGTTATTTTGTATCTCTCTTTTAAGGTTTATTTCATGTGCCTGTATTGCAAACCATCCCTTTTTCTCCTGTCTTGCTCTCTCTTGTCAGTCTCTTTCACAACCCTCTGCCCCATTAACTTATGTGTTACTCTACCTTAAGTTATATGATTGTGTCCCCTTTATTGCCTTGCTGCAGACAGTAACGGAAAGTCCACCTGGGCCCGGAGGCAAGGTTTAAACCAAAAAAGAATTCACAGGTGGAATTTCCTTTACCATTCCATCCGTTTGATTAAGTGAATTCCACTGGTGGATTTAAATCTACATTTAGCACTATCTCCTGGAATGCCAGCAACCTCTAAACTAAGCCCTAGACTGAGGGAGAGACTTAGGATAGTTCATGTAAGGTAGTAACCATCCCCTTTTTTCATGTCTAAAAAATTTTTAGGTCGAGCTTTGCGCATGCGTAGCATGCGTAGCATGCGTGTCTAGCTCGGTACCTATTGTTCTCAGTTTCCTGGGAATCTGAGACAGGGCTCGGACACGGCCGATTGCACCTCGTGGGCGCGCACCGCCGGCACTTATCCTATCTCAGATTCCCAGGAAGTCCGCCATGCAGTCGCACACGCACACGCACACAGGCACACACACAGGCACACACACACACTGCATACACACACGCTCCCCCCCCCCCCCCCCCTCCCCTTACCTCACCGGGCTCTTTTCTTGTTGCAATCCCTCCTTCTGCCCGGCTCCCAATGGATGGATGGGCGGGTGGGGGCGATGCGGCCAGGGGCTCCAGTGCTGCTACGGCGGGCGGGCGCGACGCGGCCAGGGGCTCCAGTGCCGTCCATCGCCTCTTGTACGCCATCAGCAAGCGGAGAAGCGGCCAAGAACACTCTGCGCCTGTGCGGAAGTGCGTGCGCCCGCCTGACGTCACTTAGAGGCTGAACCTTACGGTAGGCAGTATCTTGCCAGTCCGGGCGCAGCAGACATTGAATAATGGCTGTCTGTTGCACAATTCATGCCCTAACGAGCCTTTGTGTGGCTCCATGGAGCGGGCCGAACAGCACTTTCGTTTTAGCTCCTTACAGGAGCAGGTTGTGACAAGAGATTTCCACGCTTCTGCTTTGTAGCAAGGGATCGGTTTGTCCTGCAGGTATGAATGCAAGCCTTACAGCAAGACGTGAACTTCCTCTCCCCGCCAGCCACCCTTGCTAAATTTTGTCGGCAGGACTCTGACCCGCCTCTTATCTGTGCAGCATTCCTTGGTGAGTTACTGAGATGTGCTGCACAGATGAAATAAATACCTGTATTTATCATTTATGAGCAGTTCACCTATTTGGGAGCAGTGTTGAAAGTATATAAAAGTTATGGCATCTGATCCTGAGAACAATGGGAGAGGAGTCAGTGAGTGTAGAAGCAGAGGCACACACGTAGCTAAAAATAACAATTGTTAGCCTGTCACATGCAACTAACTGTATATTATAATGTGTAATGCACATACCTTAAATGATAAAAATGCTTTGTTCAGCTGGGAAAGCTCAGTCGGTTAAAGCAATCACTTCAGACTTCTCTCTAAATAGTAAGAGGGTCAGTCATTTAAAACAATTTTTTTGATTTAGAGTTTTATATAGTGCAAACTAGTTCTGCAGGACAAGAGACTATGCCTGACTTGGTGGGTCATACTTCTGTAGGCTGGTAGTGTTGGGGTAAAGCTCTCGTTTTAGCTCTTCGGAGGTAACATTGTGGGACCAGTGCAAGATGTTTTTTAAGTTAAGTTTGCAGTTTTGTCCGATCGCTGAAGGTTGGTAGGTTGGGGAAGTAGTGTCTGAGGCGTCCTTTAAACAAGCATTTGCAATGCAATAGATCTCACTTTTGCTAAAGTTTAAGCTATTAGCATTGTAAATGACAATGCCTTTTATTTATGTTTTAAAAACCAAAACATAAATAAAAGGCATTGCCATTTACAATGCCAAAAGCTCAAACTTGCGTAAATGCGAGACCTATTGCATTGCAAATGTTTGTTTAAATTGTTTGTCAAACATTTTTCTTTTTGCTCATTTTGATTGTTTGCGTTTTTCCATTGTGTGGTGAACCGGAGTCTCCTCATAGTAACGTAATCTGTCTCCCTGTACAGCCCCTCCCACCCCACCCACAGGTAACATTGCTGTTAGCTGTGATGCTCAAAAAGAGCCCATCCACTCCCAGCGGCCTCACGGTCATGCTGACAGACTCGGGACAGGAGGAGACCCACCACGTGCTGCACTTGCTCAGTTTGGCTCATTTTACTACTGTATAAGACAATGAGCCTGGCATTATCTGCACTCGGTTGTGATTGGCTCCGATCTAACCTCTAGGACTGCAGCTGCCTGTGGGCAGGCAAATGTGATGTTATCTCCATGTGAAAAACCGACCCATCAGCTGGCCTTGGTCTCAGGCCCGTCAGGCAATGCCCGATTACCCCTCCTGCCAAGCCGACACTGCACCCCGCTCCCCCATCAGACACATCATACAACCAGTTGTACATCATACAATGCACATAAAACAATACAGTGTAAAATCGTGTGTGCTTCCCCCAATTCCAGATTCAGTTGTGTCATTGTATTTAATTTGCAGTTCAGGAAGTAGATTAGGCCTATTCTGAATATTACCAGACCGTTTAAGCTAAAACAGCAGTGTTGGGATCAGTTATCAGTGTAGTTCATTGAGGTGTCTTGCTCACATTGGTGAGAGTAAGCTCAAGATATTGGCTCGAATAGTGATCATGAGTGAGAAGAAGTCTACTGTATAGTTCACTGTAATTTGTTTCCATGAGTTTCTTATTAGTGCCGGGCCCTCGTGTCCCCCGCGTTGTCTCTCTGGGCTAACTTGTTGATTGTTTTGTGGCAAGCACAAGAACGTATATTTCTGAATCACATGTTGGACATACCTATAAACTGCTTCTGGAGCATTATAATTTGTGTTCTTGGTTCAGGTTTGTTTTGAGTTTGGTTGCAGGCCGTATCCAGAGGCCGTAGAATAGAGCCAGCATGGTGTAATTAAGCGGTAAATCGGTAGTAGCTTGTTAATAAAAATAAATTTCTTAATACCACAGTTCTAGCATTTGTAGGCAATAACCCAGGTAATATTATCCAGTTTAATGGTACTTCAGATACCACCTAAGAATGTTGAACGGATGAGTTGGTCTTGTTGGGATTGGGACTTGTGACATGAAGTTCGGGTCACATATCAGCGATTTAACATTAACCTTTCAGAGAGCCCGCAACATGCAATTACAGTCAAGTTTAATTAAATTTGATCCTGTTAATACTGCCTTCAAGTGGCATTTGTGAGCCTATTTAGGGCAGCGCAAGTAAAATAGAAACTGACTCTACCCCACAAATTTGACAGAGTATTTCCAGGATGTTAATCATTGATTGTGTTCAAGTTCAAAGTTTAATGCGGAACAATCATTTGTGTGAAAATTCTTGAAGTACTTTGTCTTATATTTGTTTAATTTCTTATTTTTCAGTGTTCAGAGTAGACCTTTTCTGCAGTGGTAAAATGGACTCCGAGGTCACGTTACACATGCAGCTCAACTTAACAATGAATTCTTCTAAAAATATCACAGTTTTGAACTTCAAACGAAGGAAAATGTGCTACAAAAGTAAGCAGGTCTCCATTTTTTTTATTTCATCTATTGCTAAAGTAATGAATGATCTTAAGACTTCTCTATATGTGTCGTTCTCTGGATAGCATTCTACTGAAACACCCGGTATTTGGCAACAACGGATGTGATTTTATGTTTTCAGGGGTCTATGGATGGCCCACTACACATGAATTGAGAGTGGCCGGAGCGGTCAGTAGGATGCTTAGAGGTGTTCACGGTGTTTTGAAAGTTGCTTAAAAAGTGTTAACCTTTGTACATCTACAGCCGTATTGATATAAAACAACCAAAGCAAACACTCATTTGTTTAGCACCAGACCATCTGACACATGTAGCTAGAAATATTCTAATCCGTTGGACCCAGTCAGTAGTCTTGATCGTTGCCTGTTTTTTTTTAGGTCGAGCTGGCGTTGGAGCGCGAAGCGCTCCCGCCAGCGAGACTATAGTCACCTTCCTCCCTGTCAAGGGAGTAACAGCTGTGAACGAGCCCGATACAGACCAGGGCACGAGCCGACCCAGGTCTGTGAACGCGCTTCAAGGTTGAGCAGCTTGTGCACGTTTGTTGGACGTCAGGCGCTGCAAGCCCGCCAGACCAATTATCCCAGCATGAAACTCTACTTCCTGAGGCGCCACAAGACCAATTATCCCAGCAGGAGTCTCCACTTCCTCAGGCACCGCAACAATTATCACAGCATGAGACCCACTTATCACAGCATGTCAACAGGCCCCCAGGCTGCTGGAGCACTGAACTATAATTAATGTGCAGTTGAGTGCTCCAGCAGCGTGGGGCTGCTCTCTGCATGCTGTGATAATTATCACTTTGGGGCCTCATGCTGTGATAATTAGGGCGGCGTGCTCTATTTGCAGCACTGAACATTTTCAAAGAAGGCGAAGCAGTGACATTCATTGGAGACACTCACCCTCACCCCCTCACCCCTCACACACCTCCTCACCCACCTCACCCTCACACCCTCACCTTCACACCCCCTCACACACACCCTCACATACCCTTACCAGCACAGCAAAACACAACACAGCACAGCAAAACACAGCACAGCAAAACACAACACAGCACAGCACAGCAAAACACAACACAGCACAGCACAGCAAAACACAACACAACACAGCACAACACAGCACAACACAGCACAGCACAACACAGCACAGCACAACACAACACAACCCTCACGCCCTCACCCCTCACACACCTCCTCACCCTCACACCCTCACCTTCACACCCCCTCACACACACCCTCACATACCCTTACCAGCACAGCAAAACACAGCACAGCAAAACACAGCACAGCACAGCAAAACACAACACAGCACAGCAAAACACAACACAGCACAGCACAGCAAAACACAACACAGCACAGCAAAACACAACTCAGCACAGCAAAACACAACACAGCACAGCAAAACACAGCACAGCAAAACACAGCACAGCAAAACACAGCACAGCCAAACAGCACAGCACAACACAGCAAAGCACAGCAAAGCAAAACACAGCACAGCACAGCAAAACACAGCACAGCAAAACACAGCACAGCAAAACACAGCACAGCAAAACACAGCACAGCAAAACACAGCACAGCACAGCAAAGCACAGCAAAACACAGCACAGCAAAACACAGCACAGCACAGCAAAACACAGCACAGCACAGCAAAACACAGCACAGCACAGCAAAACACAGCACAGCACAACCAAGCACAGCACAGCAAAACACAGCACAACCAAGCACAGCACAGCAAAACACAGCACGGCACAACCAAGCACGGCACAACCAAGCACGGCACAACCAAGCACGGCACAACCAAGCACGGCACAACCAAGCACGGCACAACCAAGCACGGCACAACCAAGCACGGCACAACCAAGCACGGCACAACCAAGCACAGCACAACCAAGCACAGCACAACCAAGCACAGCACAACCAAGCACAGCACAACCAAGCACAGCACAACCAAGCACAGCACAACCAAGCACAGCATAACCAAGCACAGCATAACCAAGCATAGCGTAATAAAGCACAACAAAACATAGCATAACAAAAAATAGCATAAAAAAACACAACAAAACATAGCATAGCATAACAAAACACAGCATAGCATAACAAAACACAACATAGCATAGCATAACAAAACATAGCATAGCATAACAAAACACAACATAGCATAGGATAACAAAACAAAGCATAGGATAGCAAAACAAAACATGGCATAACAAAACATGGCATAACAAAACATGGCATAACAAAACATGGCATAACAAAACATGGCATAACAAAACATGGCATAACAAAACATGGCATAACAAAACATGGCATAACAAAACATATAATAGTATAGCAAAACATAGCATATCAAACACAACAAAACATAGCATAGCAAAACAAAGCATAGCATAGCAAAACATAGCATAGCATAACAAAGCATAACAAAGCATAGCATAACAAAACATAGCATAGCATAACAAAACATAGCATAGCATAACAAAACATAGCATAACAAAACATAGCATAACAAAACATAGCATAGCATAACAAAACACAACATAGCATAGCATAACAAAACACAACACAACATAGCATAGCATAACAAAACACAGCATAGCATAACAAAACACAACATAGCATAGGATAGCAAAACTAAACAGAGAAGAGCATAGCATAACAAAACAAAGCATAGGATAGCCTAACAAAACATGGCATAACAAAACATGGCATAACAAAACATGGCATAACAAAACATGGCATAACAAAACATGGCATAACAAAACATAGCATAGCATAACAAAACATAGCATAACAAAACATAGCATAGCATAACAAAACACAACATAGCATAGCATAACAAAACACAACATAGCATAACAAAACACAGCATAGCATAACAAAACACAACATAGCATAGGATAGCAAAACTAAACAGAGCAGAGCATAGCATAACAAAACAAAGCATAGGATAGCCTAACAAAACATGGCATAACAAAACATGGCATAACAAAACATGGCATAACAAAACATGGCATAACAAAACATATAATAGCATAGCAAAACATAGCATATCAAACACAACAAAACATAGCATAGCAAAACATAGCATAGCATAACAAAGCATAACAAAGCATAGCATAACAAAACAGGATAGCATAACAAAACATAGCATAACAAAACATAGCATAACAAAACATAGCATAGCAAAACAAAGCATAGCATAGCAAAACACAACACAACATAGCATAGCATAACAAAGCATAGCATAACAAACACAACAAAGCATTGCATAGCATAACAAAACAAAGCATAGGATAGCAAAAAAACATAGCATAGCATAACAAAACAAAGCATAGAATAGCAAAACAAAACATTACATAGCATAACAAAACATAGCATAGCATAACAAAACAAAACCTATCATAGCCTAGCAAAACATAGCATACCAAACACAACAAAACATAGCATAACAAAACATAGAAAAACAAAGCATAACACACACAACCACACACACAACCACACACACACAACCACGCACACATAACCACAACCACACACACAACCACAACCACACACAACCACACACACAACTATCTATCGATCTATCGCCCTCACTCTATCTGCCTATCGATCTATCGCCCTCACTCTATCTGTCTATCGATCTATCGCCCTCACTCTATCTGTCTATCGATCTATCGCCCTCACTCTGTCTATCTATCGCCCTCACTCTATCTATCGGCCTCAGTCTATCTATCTAATCGCCCTCACTCTATCTATCTATCGGCCTCACTCTATCTAATCGCCCTCACTCTATCTATCTATCGCCCTCACTCTATCTTATCGCCCTCACTCTATCTATCGCCCTCACTCTATCTATCTATCGCCCTCACTCTATCTATCTAATCGCCCTCACTCTATCTATCTATCAATCTATCTATCTATCGCCCTCACTCTATCTTTCTATCGATCTATCGCCCTCATTCTATCTATTTATTTAGATACTGATCGCCATCACTCTATGTATCTGTCTAGCTATCTATCGCCCTCACTCCTATCTATCTATCTATCTATCTATCTATCTATCTATCTATCTATCTATCTATCTATCTATCTATCTATCTATCTATCTATCTCGCTCACTCAATCTCTCTATCGCCCTCTATCTATCGCCCTCCCTCTATCTATCTATCGCCCTCACTCTATCTATCTATCCCACTCACTCTATCTATCGCATCACCACAGCATCACTAAGGGGCACAACAACATCACTATGCGCTACCACAGGATAATTGAATGCCACAGCATCACTAGTCGCCACCACAACATCTCTCAGCCCCACCACAGCATCAATCTGTGCAACCATTTACCAACAACTGGGTCAAATATGATCTCTCAATGTTTCAAGCTTTATTACAAATGTCACAAAAAGAGGTTAGTATTTCACTTCTGTTCTTGGATTTTCGTCACAATAAAATACACTGAACATATTCTTCACAAAAGTTATTTACAAAAGTTTAAGCTATTGCCATTATAAATTACAATAACTTTTATTTAAGTATTAATTATTTAAAAAATTCAAAGCCATTGTTATTTGTAATATCAATACATCTAAGTCACGTGAATACAACACATATTGCATTACAAATGCTATAGGTGTCACAAGTTATAACTATTGGCATTGTAAATGACAAAGCTATTATTTTCGCTATTTTCAAAACCAACACATATATAAAAAATGTGTCATTTACAATACCAATAGCTCAAACTTTCCTAATGCGAGACCTTATGCATTGCAAATGCTTGTTCTAACTTGCCGCTGTTCCATTGTATGTAATACTGTTGTATTTCTGTGTTTGGGACTTTCTGACTCAACATTGCTCTTTGCAGGATTGATGCTCTTCAGAATGTTTATTTGTGTTCTCTCCTTTATCGCACTAGAAGCAGTGTCCCACTTTAAATGACAGATCGCTACAAGATATTGAAGAAGTAACTCCTAGTGAAATAGATTTTTATTTTTGACCAATTGTCAGCAAGGTTGACTGTATGAACGTAAAATGGAGTGACTGATGTGGCTTTGGGAGGGATGATACTGTGGAGCAAAGCGTTAGATCTCTTGGCTAGCAGTACCTGCATGTTTTTTTTTTTTTTAGAGCAACACAAATGAAGCAGCAGCAGTAACACTAGTGTCTTGCAGATTAAGAGGGATGTAGGAATTTTGAGTTTGTTGTATTCTGGGGCATTATTAGGGAGGACAGACAAAGCAGGGTGTGGATAATTGGCAGGCTATTTGTTTAACCTAGCAAAGCAAGCAGGATCCTTCTCAAACTGGAGATGGAATTATGGTGGCTCGTAAAATAAAGAAACGAACCCACATGTAAAGCTACCCTAGAAATTCAAACCGTGGGCAATGGATATGGACTGTAGCTTCTGATAAAAGGCCGCTTATTCATAGGGGAGTGAAATTTAGAAACCCTTAAGCCGTCTTTGGCATTTGCTGAGGTAGAATAGCAAAGCAAGATGCCGCATTATAAACAGCAGTGGGGATGATGACTCCCTGTAAGTTGTCAATAGAAAATGCACAAGTGGCTGCTGCAATAGGTGTTTTTGCTGGGAATGGGGCTTTATGTAAAAAAACCCTATGCCCCCTTCCATTTGGACTGGTTGTTTTCTATCAAAGTTGTCTGCATTGTTGAAACAATTTTTTTTTGTTTGCATCTGGGAGGCAGACCTAGCTCAGGGATCTATTGCAGGAGGTGAAATAACTTACAAAACAATATCTATGGAAATATAATTCACAAGGAAATAGGCAAGTGAGATGTATGATAGATCTAGAGATATATATATTTCTCCTACTGGCGATCACAAGTACGACGTTACAGCTAGTTTCCATAAACAAAGCATTTTTTTGTTTTGCTAATAACTTTGGTGCCGTTGGTAAATCTTCAGAAAATTTTCAAAACTAATATGACGGTCACTTCAGCTGATGTCAGGAACGTTTTGGGGTGATCCATGAAGTGGGGGCAGAGAAAAAGGTGGGGGGGGGTGTCCCAAAATGTGTATATATATATGTGTGTATGTGTGTGTATATATATATATATATATATATATATATATATGTATGTGTGTATGTATCTATACACCCCCCCCCCCTTCTCCAAGCCTCGTCTTGGAGATAAGAATGTGGGTAATTAGAGGCTGCCTCCTTTGGATTTGATTTCGAATCTGAGAACATAGAAACAGGTAAACACATTGGACTCTCTTAAACTACTGATGTAGGTGGAAGGAAGTAACAGAAAAAAAGGCTTTGCAAAGGCTTCCAGCTGAGAAATCAGTACTTGGATGTACATTCAGTGCTATGTTGAGGCAGGTCTGCTACCATGTAGCAGGTAGGTCTTTCAGCATTAAGCAGTTGTGGTGCAAACTCATATGATGTAAAAAAATGTTGAAAAATAAATGTGATGTTTCAACTAATTCCAAGAAGAGACGAAACAATTTGGTTCACGATAACATATAAATCAGATAGAGACTTGTATCCACAGATTCCTTACCATAGAATATTCCTGAGGTGCCAGACTGGTACTGGAAGATTTTGAAGCGGTACCCCTGTGAGCTGGTAGGTGCCGTCATTTGTCTCTACATCAACGTCTTTCACTCCGAAAGTGACATGCGTGCTACCCATATAGACACCACCTTGCACACTGATGCCAATTCTTTCCTTTCCTCACCAGATAGCGCTGGTCAGAGCTAGCACTTTTTTATGTCTTTTTTCGATGTTTTGTCCATTTTATGGGGATTCATTTTCTCCTTGTGTGAGGTATGTCACCCAAGAATTCATCGGGTTTCAAACCAATTGGGACTTGTCATAGGCAAATGTTGGTGACAGACCCCCACTTTGGAATGTTTATGGTGTTTGGATCGGGACCACCACCCTAAGACCTGCGAGGATTACTATACATCCGAAGCGCTGATGAAGCTCCCCCTCAAGCTCTTCGCCTGCCGATATTGGTCAACACTAGGACTCTCAAAGTCCAAATCATGTGGATGGTCCCGGGAGTATTCGCGGAGACTGTCCCGACAGTCATCGTCACACTCCAAATCGTCAGAAGTCATGCAAGTCCCACAAGCATGTAAAAAAATCCAAGCAGTCGAAGAGTTCTTCGACTTTGCAGCATCCATCGACGTCTTACTATAAGATGTGGGAGCGTCGGCATGCCAGACTTCGCGGTTTAATAGAGCCTGAACCTAGGTCCCTTCTCTGATTTTGCTGTACCAACCCCCATCCAACCGAAGGAGTTCTGTAAGGCCATATGTCTCATATTTAAGCAGCCTGGCCCGTCTAGAGTGCCTTAGGACATAGAAGGGGGGGCCCTACTTGATCAACAACAGAGGTTCACCCTCTGCGCCTCTCTGCCCCATGGATCCCTTGCTGGCTCCAGGGCGGAGCCACAGGCGAGACAAAGACCTTCCTTGGCGCCCGGTCCAGTGCCAACTCCTCCGACACCTCTAGGCAGCGACATCGTTATTCCTGAATCTAACATGGAGCCAGGTGGGGCGTTGCCTCCGGCGCAGACCAGGCCCACACTTCCCGGGGCCAGTGCCTTATTTGTTTGATAGGCCTGGAGAGGGAGATTAAAGGGGAGAGGTCTATGGACCCTTATGATTACTAGCCCCCTGTTGAGGAATAGGACAACTGGTACAAGGAGCTGGCGAAGGCCAGTGGATTAGACACCTCACCTGACACTTCTCTGGTCTGTCCTCCTCTCATGGGTACGGAGAAGGGTGCCTCTTTTGCGATGGTGGTGCGTAGGGTGGCTGAGTTCGTGGACCTTCAGTTACACATGGTTGCGGTCATGAAAAATGTCATGACAGAGAGGCTTAAACCAGGCGTCTCCCCCTCTGAATCCCTTCTCCCATTCAATGAAGGGGACTGGGGCTGGTCCAAGCACTGCAAAATTTCTCCTGTGGATTGGACAATTGCCCGCCGCTATCGCCTCGTCCCTTGGGATCCCAGTTTCTTCACACAGCACCCCACTCCTGAGAGCTTGGTGGTCCAAGCCTCCTCGTCTAGGATTAACCCGACACGTTCCCTACTATACCACCGGTTAGGGAATCCAAAAGACTGGATTACCACGTTCATACTCTTGTGGGTTCCACATACCACACGAGAAGGATCACCAACAGTTGGGTCAGTCCACCATCAACCCCTCTACTCCCCCCACCACAACTGCTAACTCCAAGCCTCTTTAGTTTGCCCTACAACCATCACTGGCTCCCCCAGTGACGGTCAGTGACCTAAGACTGTTGGGTCCTACAAATCGTCCAAAGGAACTATTCCAGCTCCTTGGGGACTACCCTGATACCCATTCCGCCCACTTACAGTCGGCTGACAGAGACCATCTCTCCTGATGTGGTCAAGAAGTGCAGGCTCTCTTCACCAAGGGAGCTGTAGAGAGGGTGCCTGCATCAGAAGTAGGTTGTGGCTGTTATTGCTGCTACTTTCTAGTGCTAAAGAAGGACAGAGGACTCTGTCCTATCCTAGACCTGTGTATTCTCAAACTCTTCCTGAAAAAGGAGAAGTTCATAATGCTCACACTCGCCCTAGTCCTATCTGTCCTGGACTCTGGAAACTAGATGGTAGCTTTTGACATGCAGGACGCCTATTTCCACAAGCCTGTCCTGCCTATACACAGACGTTGCCTGCGGTTCACGGTGGGCCAAGAGCACTTTCAGTTCCCTGTGGTCCCCATCGGCCTTACCAGTGCTTCTTAGGTGTTCACGAAAGTGATGGCGGTGGTCACCGCTCATCTTTGAAGGTTTGGGTTCCAGTCTTCGCCTATATAGACAAGAGACTGTTAAAGGCAAGCTCTTCCTAGGCAGTTGTTTCGCACTTACAGACTGTGGCGAACCTCCTGCACTTGCTTGGGTTCACTATCAACGTGCCAAAGGCGCAAATGACCCCTTCTCAGACCCCCCCTTCATCTGAGTCGTTTTTCACACAGTCCTGTTTCGTGGCCCAGCCTCCTGAGTGGCAAGTCCAGAATCATAAGGCTATAATTTCACTGTTTCAGCCTCTATCCTGGATTCCGATGAAACTGACTGAAGCTTTTGGGGCTCATGGCCTACTGCTAGTTACTCATGCCTGCTGGTACTTGCGGGGTCTGCAGTGAGACCTGAAGTCCCATTGGGCGATGCATCAGGGGATCTCTTCGATGAGGCCCAGATCTCAGTGGGAACTGCAAAAGATCTGCAGTGGTGGCTAACAAGACGTGAATGGATCAGTGTCTGACCTCTCTTCCTTCCCCCAACCAGAGCTGGAGTGTAGTGGCATATGTGCCACTCCTAGGTTGGGGTGGCCATCTGGGAGAGGTGGAGATTAGAGAACTCTGGCCTCAGGCGGAGTCCGAGCTCCACATCAACCTATTTGAGCTTTTTGAGAATTTTCGCTTGGCATTGATCAGGGAAAGGCTGGTGCAGGTGTTCACGTCAATACCTGGTGGGATTGTAGACCCTCTGTCAAGAGCCTCTGCATATCTGGACTTGGCTGGAACATCAGGACATTTCCATGGTGGTTCAACAACTTACGGGTCTCTGATCGCGCAGAGTGGACAAACTCTGCCGAAGATGCCTAGCGGGTCGCAAATGGCATCTCCATCTTTAGGTGGTGTAAGATCTCTTATTGCAGTGAGGAGAGCATTGGTTAGATCTGTTCACCACCGCAGAGAACTTGCAAAGTCAGTAGTTTTGCATGCTGGAGTATCCACAGCGACTCTCGCTCGGTGACTTTTTGTTTCAAGTAGACCTCTGGCCTCATGTACGCCTTTCCGCTAATACCACTCCTGCCCAGAGTTCTCAAAAAGATCAGGAATGACTTAGTCCAAGTCATTCTTGTGGGTCCAGATTGGGCACAGAGAGTCTGCTATCCCGACCTGCTGAACAAGACCATTGGTCCTCCAGTCGGGCTCCCTCTTGGAGAGGATCTTCTAATACAGAAGCAGGGGAGGGTTCTGCTTCCAAACCTGCTCACCCTTCACCTTCATGTTTGGAGATTGAACAGAAGCAGTTGACCGATTTCGACGTTTCTCCCAGTTTGTGATGTTATTCTGGCTGCCAGGCATCCTTCCACCAAGTCTGTATATGGCTGCTGTTGGTTCAAGTTTGTGTCATGGTGTGCTTCCTACAGTGTTGACTCCCTTTTGCAAGATTCTTTTGTTTTCTTTATCGTTGGCCCAGCAGGTCTCTACTCTGGGAACAGTTTAAGGTTATGTCTCTACTATTTTGGGATTTTTCCTGTTGGCGGATGTTGGAAAACGAGGCAGCATCTGTGAGGCCTGCACAAATAACATGACACATTTGTCCTTCACTGGGAACACCCTAGGGCAGCACCTGACTCTGAGGGTAGTGCTGCAGAGCAGTCTGAGGCTTACTCAAGGGAGGTGGTGTGGGCTAGTAATCACCATTTGCAGGTGCGCAAATATAACACTCAATAATTGATTGTCCAGTCTGTACTTTGCTTTATAAAAGTACGAGTACATTTATTAAACACACACACTACTCAATACTATGCACCAATTTACAAATATACATAAGCTGATGGAATTACTTTGTGACATTGCATAACATCTCCACCCCTCCCTCAGCGGGGTGGGGTCTAGTACCACCACTCCCATGTAGGCACATCATCTTGCCCCCAATGCAGTGAATTGGACTTAACCTGGAGCGAGGGCCCTGCGCACTGGCACCATCCCAGTGACGACTCCCCCGCCTCCATCATCGGTGGGGGCCAGGGTGGGCTCCTGGCCCCCAGGCAGGGCACCTTCACCGTGAGCGCAATGGTGCTCCCCGGCTTTACCTCTCCTTGGGGGCAGCCCCCGGGACCTGACCCACCCCGGGGGCATCTTTGAGACCGGCGGCGTAGCCCCACGCACTTCGTCGTCGGTCTTCTTAGGGGTCAAAGGTCGCCTACCTTCCGGGGGACATATCTCAGCCCCTGGGGGTCCGATCTGCCCCATTTTCGCGTCTTCCTGCTCCTGGTGGCATCCCCCAGCCACTGGGAGCACACTCCTTCGCTTTCCATGTCTCCAAGAGTGTGCATTCTGCAGGGAGCGGTCTTCTCTGGTTCCCTGCACCAGCCTCTCGCCTGGCTCCCCTCCTGGGCCTCTCTTCTCCTTGCGCAGAGGCCACTGCTTCTGCGCACCGGTCCTGGGATCTTCTTCTGGCGCTGTTAGTGCCCTGGGAGGCAGTCAGGGGGTAACTCCTTCCAACTGCCCATTGCCAGGCTCCAGCACCTTTCGCCTCCGCAGACCACACCCCAGAGAGAGCTTCTTTTCCTGTGCAAGTACTTTTTAAAAGTTGAGCAGGGGGCTGGCAGCAAGTCTCTGTGTCCTATCAAACAGCGAAACATCACTTCCCTGCCCCTGCCCCTGCTCCCTCCTTCTTGTCCAGCCTCTGGGTTTGTTCAAAATGGCGTCGTCCAGTTTCTCTGGCCACATGGCCTCTGAAACCCAACTCCTTTCCCCACTCACTGCCCTCAGTGTGGTTCAGCTTGGTGCCTGGCACCCAGCGACAGCAGTTTAGGGATTGGCTTGTAGCTCCACCTATCTGTTCTCCTTGGAGGGAAGATCTTCGCTCTGGGAAGAAAGGTCATTAATCTAACCTGCCAGGGCTAGACCCCAGCCAGGGACTCGGAGAAATATGACATTTCTGGATGACCCAAAAGCAGTACAAATATGACTTTGGACTCTGCAGAATACTAATTTTCACATCCGTTACACTGGACTTTAGTGCGTGTCTGGAATCTATAGGCCTTGTGGAAGTTACTCTAGCCATGGGTTCCACCTTCCCATAAGGGAATAATGAAGTGAAAAACACAGTTAAACACCCTGACTTTCCCTGGCATGTTTCCTTCCAGTGTATGAAGCCTATTCCATGTCACCACCCAATTCTGCACAAGTCCTGCCACACCATTCACTCCGTAGCTGCTCCTGGACTGAGCAAGCTAGGAATCTCCCCGGCGCAGCCCCTACACGTGTGCACACACATGTACACCTGTGTCTGCATGTAACCAGCACGGTGCCCCCTACTCCAGCTGCTGCGCAGCGGCCTAGTCAAGCCAGGGGGACACCAGTAAGATCTCCATGCAGTCTCCATTATGAGTTCAATGTGGGTGAGTCCCAGATTATGAGGCTCCCCCACAGTAAAAGCTCTACAATTAGGTGCTCAAAAAGCAAAAAATCTGGGCAGCCCCTAGTGTCAGAACCACCTTCTAACACAGGACCAACCTCCTGTCACCTCTTATGGCTAGGTACCTCGAAGGCCTGCAGCATAAGTTTACCCCAACGCCATTCATTAGGCCTCCGTAGGACCTCAACCTTTTCCGTACCTTTCTGATGTGTGCACCATTTGGCCCTCTGCACAATTACCCACTTAGGATATTAATCTATAAACTGCATTTTTAGTGCCCATAACATCGGCCAGAGTGGCAGCGAATTGCATGCACGCTGTGCACCCTCCTTATACCACCTTTTACCTGGATAAACTACTTCTGTGGACATATGCTTTCTTTCTTCTGAAGGGTGTGACTCCCTTTCATGAAGGCCAGAGCATCACACTGCCTACTTTTATTTGCTCCACCTCACCCTTCCAAAAAGGAGGAGACGCCACTGTCTGGACCCAAAAAGAATGTTGTTCTGTTTTGACCGTACAAAAGACATCCGGGTGGATGATCAACTCTTCTTGGTCTATGTAGGAGCTAAAAAGGGAAGGCTGTGCAAAACAGACTATCTCGAGATAGAAATTTCTGTAGATTAAGATCTGCTACACATTGGCCAAGAAGCTACCCCCTGAGGGCTTGCGGGCTCACTCCACTAGAGCCAATACTGCTTCCACTGCGTTAGTGTGCTGTGTCCCTTACCTGGACATCTTGTCAGGCAGAAACGTGGGCATCCCTGCTCACATTCACCAAACACTACTGCATAGACAGTCGGGTCCCTCGTGACGTGCTTTTCACTCTTTCGGTCCTGCAAGACTTTCCGATTTAATTGTCTTTGCAGACCCACCTCTGTGGGTAGGTGTTGCTAGAGTATCTTTTATTAGGTAGGGAATCTGTGGCTAGAAGTCTCTATCAGATGAACAACTTAATTACCTTCGGTAATGCCTTATCTGATAGAGACTCTATCTAGGTGCAGATTCCTTACAGACTCTCCCATCCTCCCCGCTCCATAAAACAATTACAGTTTAAGGGACACTTTTCTCAGGACCTTAGTTACCCACACCAGTGCTCAGTTCTCATCATTGCTCCGCAATTCCTGGCGTTGAAAGTGCAAATGTAACTGACATCAGCGTGCCGGGGTGGCCCCCTACTTATCCAGTATTAGGGTATCTTTCATAGATTCACATGCCTGCATCATTCCCCGTCGTCGAGTTGGGAGTCCCCGGTACATAAGAAAAGTAATGTCTCACTAGAAATATAAAGAGATAGGCCAAGGGCCTCACATTAGTAACATATCCCTGTCCTTTTGTAAAAAGGACCAAACTCTAGAGAACAACCAATCCGCTATCACCACCCTCTGGAATCTTCCTGGAAGCAGCTCTAGTCCCTCAGATTTTTCTACCGCACGTCGTGCTAGGGGAGTCTCCACTGAGCTCTGCTCAGTTTTCCTGGTTTCTGGATTTCCAGTGGTTTTTGCTTCAGGATTCCTTCTTCTGAGTGAAGTTATCTTCATGGAAGATACTCCTAAGAGAGGCCTTTTTAGGCCCTGTGCTTCCTGCAATAAGAAGAGGCTTCATGTTGACGACCAATACAAAGACTGCCTCTACTGTCCTTATCCGGACCATTCATCAAAGGACTGTAAGGTATGTCGTACCTTTTCATCAAAGACCCTTAAAGACCGGGAGGGACGTCTTTTAATTTGGCTGCAGAGGCTTAAAGACAAAGACCAAGCCTTGTCCTCTGAGGAGAGTGAGGGCTCCACAAAGTCTTCAAGTACCTCACAGAAAAGGCCCAGAGTTGCCTCTCCAGGACCTTCGTCGCAGCCCCCTCAAAAGAAGACGCAGAAAAAGTCTTCAGCGGCACAACTTAAGGCTTTACCAACAAAGGTTTCTCCACAGGGTTTTTTACACACCTTTAAAAAGCCTACTTCGACCCCTTCGACGACCGCCTCGTCAACGGTGGCCTCGACAACGATGAAATTCCCTTCTACAGCTGTGGGAGTAACCTAGTCAACGACGACAGTCTCTACATCCTTGGCGTCCTCCGCATCATCCACGTCGACATCGTCGAAGGCTGTTAAACCATTGTCGTCGACAATCAAAATGAAGAAATCTCGATGACTACGTCGACGAGGAGTGTTCCTTCGACGTCTCTACCATCGTCGACGAGGGCTCCGTCGACGACGGATCAGTCAACGGGAGCTCCGTCGACGTTACCTTCAGTTGTGACCGTCGGTGCTTCACCGTCGACGACAACTACACCGACGATGGGCTCGTCGACGACACCAGAGTCCAAAGTGGATAGTGCGTATGTTCATCTAAAAATCACAAAACGCACGTTGACGCCTTACGTCACCTAGCAGAGTCCAACTATTGCCTCCGACTCACCGTTTGGAAGAGGAAGAAGATTCAGACGACGGCAGTATGTTCAGGGCTGCGACAAGTCCTTCTGAACTTCATGTCAAGTGCCAGGAGAGTTCGGACTATGACGAACAAGAACCAGAAGACCAGACCTATTATCCAGACGACCGTCATCTTTGCCAACCTCCCATGGGTTGTCTGCCTGCATCTTTGGTTTCTGACCTCAAATTTTTGATTTCCGACTACAAGCAGAGAATTCCTACTTCTGCTCCGTCTCCTACCCCAGTTGTCTCTCCGCCGCCAAGACTACAGGTTCCACCTCCGCCTCCACAGTCTGTGCTTGTCACAATTTCACCTCCACCTTCCACGGATGATGAGGAGGATGATCAACAGGAGGAAGGAGAACTCCATGATTCCCAATCGACTCATGATGAGTGGGATGATTGTTATCCCTTGTCCAGCGTCTCCGGTACCTTCTCAACCAGATTCGCTTCCTGAAGATATTGGGGGTTTTCATATTGTCTTGGAAAGGGCTGAACAGCGTTTCCAGATTTCTATGCCTTATCAACAGAAGGATTCCGCTCTGCGTCAATGACTTTTCTCTACCGCCGATCTCCATTTCCTCTCCTCCCCCCAAAGTAGGAGGAAAAATTTCCCATTTTTTACACAATTGGAAACAAATAACAACGGACCGTTGATTTCTTCAACTGGTACAATTTGGACACACTCTGGAGTTCATTCAGACTCCTCCGCAGACCCATCCTCGGCTGACGCTTCACAAAAATCTGCGATCTTTAGATCTGAAAGATGCCTATTTCCATATCCCTAACCACAGGAAACACAAAAAATGTCTGAGGTTCACTGTGGCAGGCAGACATTACCAATTCCGAGTCCTGCCCTTCGGACTCAAGTCAGCCCCACGCATTTTTACAAAATGCCTTTCTCCAGTGGCTGCATACCTCAGGAAAAACTTGATGACGTTATTGCCTATCTCGCCGACTGGCTCGTCAACGCACCGTCTCTAGACGGCGCGAACAGATCTTCCAACGCCTGTCTACAGCTTTTCAGTCGCCTGGGGGTCACTCTCCATCAGGACAAGTCCATCCTCCAAACCTCTCAACGGATAACTTTACTGGGTGCTATTCTCGATACAACCAGCAGAAAGCTTTCCCGTCACAAGAGCGACAGTCCAAACTTGTTCAATTGGTGAACCGCATAAGATCCAGGAAGCTTCTCTCAGTACGACTGTTCAAATCCCTTCTAGGGATGGTGTCATTCTCTAGGTTCCCTACTGTCGTCTCCAAATGTGTCCTCTCCAGGAATCACTCTCCGCTCAGTGGATTCAAACCGAAGGATCCTTCGACGATGTCGTTCAAGTCACCCCTCAAATGGTCACTGCTCTACAGTGGTGGACTCATCCACTGAATCTTTCTCAAGGTCTGCCCTTCTTGCTCCAAGCCTGTCCACAAATAATGACAACGGATGCATCCCTGGAGGGTTGGGGAGCCTTCCTCCAAGAACTCCTGGTCAGCGGAAAGTGGTCTCCTTCCGAACGGAAGCTTCACATAAACCTACTCGAGCTACAAGCTGTTTATCTGGCCCTCCTGGAGTTCTTTCTCAGGATAAAAGGTTCTCTAGTGCTTGTCCAGACGGACAGCACTACGACAATGCACTACCTAAATAAGCAGGGGGGTACTTGTTCACTGCCACTCTCTCGCGCATCTCAAAAGATCTGGAACTGGTTACTTTTTACCATTTCCCTACGAGCGGAATATGTTACAGGAACGGACAATTTGCTGGCCGATTCACTAAGCAAGCAACAAACATGTCACGAATGGGAATTGAACCAGCGGACCCTCAAAGGCATATTCTCTCAATGGGGCACCCCTATCTTGGATCTATTTGCCACCCAGCACAACGCCAAATGCCAAAACTTCGCAAGCTGGCATCCCCAACAGGGTTCTCTAGGAAATGCATTTTCGAACGCATGGTTTAACGTCTTTGCCTACGCTTTTCCACCGATTTCCCTGATTCCCAGTGTCCTCAGGAAGTTGAAGGCAGAACCCTGCAGGCTAATTGTGATAGCTCCAGCATGGCCTCGCCAGCATTGGTTCACGGAGCTCCATCTTCTCTCCCTGGAACCGCCGATTCCTTTGAAACCGTTTCCCTCTCTCCTCACAATGGACCGGGAATAAGTCCAACATCCGGATCCAGCATCTCTCAAATTATCGGCTTGGCTCCTGAGTTCCGAGAATTCCATGGCCTAGACATTACTGCAGATTGCAGGGCAATTCTGGCTCGGGCCCGAGCCGACAGTACAAACAAGACATATTCCTTGATATGGAAGAGATTCTGCATCTGGTGTAAGTCTTCGAATGTACACCCTCTTTCTTCTTCTCCAGAATATATATTGCCCTACCATCTCCATCTGGCGACTTCAGGTCTTCCTCACGCCTCTATTAAAGTTCACTTGGCAGCAATATCCCGTTTCCAGGAGATCTTCTGCAGGCCCTTCTCTTTGGTCAAGTCGACTGATTAAACAATTTATCATGGGTCTGTTTAGGACTTTCCCCCTGTTAAGTCTCTACCTCCAACTTGGCAACTCAACATAGTACTGGCTCAGCTTATGAAGCGCCCTTTTGAACTGATTCACAGAGCAGATCTCAAGTTTCTTTCTTGGAAGACGGCACTCCTTCTAGCTCTTACATCTGCAAGGCGAGTAAGCGACCTTCATGCATTCTTGATTCAAGACCCTTTTCTTCAATTCAAACATGATAGGGTTATACTTCGGACTAACCCCAAGTTTGTGCCCAAAGTCCCGTCAGACTTTCACCTCAATTAACCTATAGTCTTACGAACCTTTTTTCCAAATCCTCAAACGGCGAGTATTATTGCTTGGATACGGAACTCATGAAGGATGCTGCAGTGGGACAGGCGGTGTTACGTCATCTATTTTAATAGAGGTGAGCTCTCTTTTCATCCCACCATCCTTTCTTTTTACTCGCACATTTCTCCATTGTGTTCTCTACTGTTTTCCTTGATTGCAGTTTGCTACTTTCTATTTTCACATTGATATGTTATTATCTGGTGAATTTGTACATGCTGTACCATCCGAAAAGTGCTTATCATTGCTTACTACTCGGATTCAGACATGTGAGTCTATGAAAGATATCCTAATACTGGATAAGAAATGCGTTACCTGTAACTGCAGTTATCCAGTATTGGTATCTTTCACATGCAACCCACCCATCTCCCCTGGAAGGGCTCACCTAGTTCTCTCAGTGATACATCCACTTAGCACTGTGCTTACGAAAATCTGAGGGACTAGAGCTCCTTCCAGGAAGGTTCCAGAGGATGGTGATAGCTGATTGATTGTTCTCTAGAGTTTGGTCCTTTTTACAAAAGGACATGGACATGTTACTAATGTGAGGCCCTTGGCCTATCTCTTTATATGTCTAGTGAGACATTACTTTTCTTATGTACCGGGGACTCCCATCCCGACGACTGGGAATGATTCAGGCATGTGAATCTATGAAAGATATCAATACTGGATAACTGCAGTTACAGGTAAGTAACGCATTTCATAGTTACTGTGCACGTCAATTTCGAAGCAGACAACTTCGATGTGAAGTTGAATGACTCTACCCATCGGCGCTTAGAGATATTGCTCAAAAAATATTCTGGATCTAGTCTGATGCCGGGGAATAATCTCAAGTAAGAAATCTGTGGCTAGATAGTCTGCACCAGAAAAGGTGTTAAAGAAAGTAAGTAACTTGTTCATTAAGTGGATATATTGTTCAAAATCATCCCGATATCAAGTGAATGAAAAGAAAGGCTCCACACTCATGAAGTGTCAAGAAAGAGTTGCTCAGCTCTCCACAAATGATTAATGGAAAAGTGAGAAAAATGCAACACAAACGTTTTGAGCGCTTAAGAACGGGCTATTAAAGAACTGAGTATCCGGGTTATCTGAAACAGTAGCACCTCATTTAAGAATTCATTCAGAGGCAGAAGTAAAGAGCTAAAATTGATAAACAAGTGAGAAATTCTCTGCTTGCAAATGTGTTTAAAAAAACTAACGGCCTATAAAAGAAAACAAAGAACTGGACTTTGTCTAGAGAGCTCTACTTGGAAAGCCCCATCATTCCAAAGGGAAGGAGGACAGTGAGAAGGGATTCCTTAGAAGTGAAAAGTGTCAAAATATAATGTTGGGGAAGCTTCCGGGCTCACGTTATTATAAAATAAAAAAATGCTAAAAGTAAAAATATTTTTGGGGTCTCAAAAAGCACAGAGGAGTACTACGTACTACTTGGTGTGTGGATGTGCTCCTTGAAAGGGCGGAACGTTGTCACTCACAGTGAAGTTAACCATCTACTGAAAAGGACTGATACTGATATATTACTCCATGCTGTAGTGGGTGGAAGAAAAATGTGAATAGCACAATAGACCAATTGAGGAAGAGTGCTGGCTAAAAGCCCCTTCAATTGTATCATACGTAGAGTTTTAGTAAAATAAAAAGGTTTTGGCTAATACATTTCCATTTAGATAGCTTATTTTAATAACTTTTACTCACTGCTTAGGCCTCTCCTCTTATACTAGCTATGCAGCTGCTGGTAGCCTTAGTCCCCAACTGTATTAAATGGCAATAGATTTAGTAGGTTTGTCATAGTTGAAGATCACACCTCTCCTTCCCAAGGTATCCTACTGGGTGGAAATGGAAGGTCTATATTCAGACTTCCAACAAGAAAGGTTAACAGTCTAAAATCAACCCATTCCCACTTTAGCCATCTTCCTCGTAACCACTCTTACTTGAGGAGGACACACCAAGCACCATTAACCCTTCACTCAAGAGTGACTGTAAAAAGTGTATCGCCATTAATGTTGTCTGAAGGTGATAAGTATAACCTAGTACATGTTTGGTCCACAAGAAGGAACTGGATGCAAATGTAATATATAAAGCATATTTAGATTTAGAACTAACAAAGTAGTTTAACAATTGTCATTACGAAGTGAAAGTTGAAAGTACTTTCTGGAAATAGCTGAAAAAGAAATCTTGGAATTAAAACTATGAATCCGTTAATGACCTTCCTACTAGTGGGTTTGTGTCATTGTGCCCTTTTCTTGTCCCCCAATATTTAAGTCCTCGGCTGTCTGGTAATGTTATCTGTTGATAAATATTCCTCAGTGCCTGTGCATCACTTTGCTTCTGAATCTAGTGACTTAAGAAGCATTTTAAGATGGTGGTCCCATAATGTGGCATTATGGGCTTAAACAAAATGTTGTCATGAGTGAATCAGTCCACACCATGTGGTTGACAGCACAAGAAAGTCTCTATTTTTAAATGGAAGCCAGTTATAGACCTGATGAAAGCATGAGTTTGAGATGAACCTCCTACATTTTTCTTCTGATTCCGGCAACAATTTAATGCGACCAACTAAGAAAAGCAATGGCATTTATAATGTGACCTAAATAAATCACAAAGAAAATCGAAAGCAATTACGTTCTTTGATTGAGCAGGCCCAAAATTATATGGACCTATTGACCAAAGAATAATGATAATCTAGTAGAGGTGGGAATCAAAATCGTAACTTAACACAAGGGGATGAGATGAATAGCTAAGATGATTTAAACCGGCTTCTGCTTGTTTGGTCCTAGCACAGGCATGTTTGTGTAGAAGGTGTGGTAGATCTGCTAAGGCTTCCTCAGTCTGTTGCAAGATGGAGTTCTTTGAGCATGATTTGAAATCCTATGCTGAGGGTAAGTGGTTTTCATGTGAGTGTCCTTTTGATGAAGATAAAGCCATTTATCCACATGTGATGGATGGCTCTTAAACTTGAACTCTCATTGTATTCCTCTGTTGACGTGCCTGACTATAGTAGTGCCATGTAGGTAAAACTTCACTGGTGCCTGATGTAGATGCACCAACTACTGCAGGACGCTGCCAGATTGGACGAAGGGTCCAGTTTCTTGCTTTGAGCACCAAACGTTTGCCTTCGAGTGTCCACAAGTAAAGCTTTGTTATTACTATCCTTATTGTTTCATCAAATTTCTCACAGTACTGTTATCTTTTCAGATTTTTTGTCCTGCTGTAAAATACACTCATGCTTTTATGCATGGTTAGTTGTTATTCCATAAAATAAATGTAATTTGTTAGCCATACGAAATCACACCGCAAAAATATTGCATCTGTCCTTGATTCTGTTGCGTGGGTGCTAAACATAATCTTTCTTCCCTTCTTACTGTTTACCAGAGCTTGAACAAGAAGTGAAATCTCCAGTCTCTCCTGACAGGAACAACAGTAAAATTAACTGTAAGTACTTAGCTGCAAATTACTTTTTACTTTTTTTTCACAGATCATAGATTGATTCCATTAAGAAAAGTTTTAAAGATTATCTAAATCAATATATATATATATATATGTATATACTCTGCTGTTTCAATTCCACCTGCACATATTACACTTTGATACACTATCTCTTATAGTGTGTTCCCAGTCTGAAAACTTTTTTCGATACGTAATTCTCCCTCACATCTGGAGTATTCATGAGTAAGTAAAGGGAAAAACTAAACTTGACACTAGCATATCCTCCTAGATCAGTGCATGGTTAGTACACTTGTGTCCTAGTTACCTATTCAAAATGTTTTCAACTAGATTTGATAGTTTCTTTATTATTGCTAACCTGTAAGGAATGGTAGGTATATGCTGCTTCAATTTAAGATATGTGTTTTATGTAATATTCTATAAGTCACTGTCACTCAGTTCTTACGTTAAAATAACTCTTTCTCTGGACAGACATATTCTTCCACATAGTTTCCAGAGCCTGTACCATTGGTCTGCGATATCCTCTTCACCTCCGCTCCTGCAAGCTGAAGATGGTGGTCACTATTGCTAGATACTTATTTGAAATTCCAAGGCCCACTATGAATGCACCTTCCAGAGACCGTATGTGGGCAAAAGGCAGATCAAATAACCGAGAAACCCTATTTCTGTTGGATTTTCAAAATAGTCACATCCATTTGAAACACTCAACAGTGTGTAAATCATTTGGACATTTAAGAACTGATTGGGGTGTGTAAAAGACAGGATAACATGGAACATGACTGAAACCACAGGGTTTTATTACTTTTGTGCCACTGGAGGCTGTAGTTGGTCCACTTCTGCTCCAGCAACAGTTACCTTGCAACTCCACTTGGTGGTCCCTTGATGGCTGCACGGTGCATGTGAGTCGAAGAGGCAGATACAAAACAATGGCAGGAGTGGGTCAAGGGGAATGGTAGCCTTCTTCTAGGGTGGGCTTTACACAGAGAAAGTCTGATGTTGGCCTCCTGAAAAGTCATAGTGTTAGATGTTGAAATTGGTAGGCATTAAGAATGCTGAAAAACCATAGTCTACTGCCTAAATCAGTAGGATTGTGAAGTATTTATCTTTTTCTTACAGTTTACTTGCCTTCCCCGACAAGCTATCCACCTTGCTTTATTCAGCTCAGTGTTCTTTATTTCAAACAGTTTTCCACTTGCCCAAGTCATGCAGACTGGAATTCAACTGCCTTCGCTGAAATAACTTACATTTTCTGTATCTCTGTTCAGTTTCGCCTATCTACGAAAGTATACTTATATTGTGACGTGGAAAGTGATTGAGAACCCACCAAGTAATTTCAACCTGTGGATAATTCATTTAAGAGAATTGTTGACCATTTTTGGTCTTAAGTTAAAGTAAAGAGTCATCAAGTGTTCAAGCTTTTAGGGTGTTGGCAAAACTAAGGCTTTAACGAGAAAGAAACATGTACTGGAAAGAATTTTCAGACAGTTATTGACTGTGGTATGTATTCGTTTTTTGCCATTCTATCTGTTCGCCCCATTTCTTCAATTGTTAGCAACTTTTTTCAAGAATCAGCATTTAGTTAGTAGATAGGAATTCCTAACAATCTGGTCCTCGTTTTAGGCAGGTAAATGATCGTTGCTGATTATATAACATAGAGAAGGAATTGTTAATACATGCAGTTTGCGGCTGCCCTTATTTATTTCAGGCTATGCACAGATGGCTGAAAACTATATTCAGTTTAAATGATGTTGGGTCCTGTTAGCAAGCAGCACTGATAGATCACCTATCTACAACCCTCCAACAGTGCCTTCATCTCGCCAAAGCCCTTCTTTCACATAAGTATGTATTTCTACCCAAACTAACTCTTTTTAGCAACATTTGGACAATGAAAGACTGAAAAAATCGGAGTTCTAACTTGTACCATGCAGTTGATATACAACCTTTTGACAGGTCTTAGGCCACTGTGCTATATTAGGTTTGTAACTTATAAACAGCAAGTAACAAAAGGATTTCTGTGACCAGATCAGCAATCCCCTAAGCAAGCCACATAAAATACAGGTTATGATCTGCATGGTACCCGTTCTTTGCATCAGGCACATGCACTACTTTAAAATGAGTCAAAACTGCAACTAGACAAAACTCCCATCTTTCTCCAGCAGGAACATTAATCACCAGAGTTATCTTGACAGATTTATTGCTGCTGAAAACTGTCAGACACAAGAAAAACTGAATCGGGTGCTTTTAAACCCATGAGATATTTCTAAAAGCAGCACCTCCGAGCTCAGCGGCAGGTGCTACTGCATCGGAAGCACCACCCTAAGGCCAGCCTTGAGGTGGAGGACGTGACTAAAATGGCTTGGGTTATGTTGTCTCACAGCCACCAATCAGCATTTTGACGACACATCTTCCTGTCATCTGCCCTATGGCACTGCTGAAGCATGATGATGCTGAAAGGGATTTAAGAGAAGGAAGGTTAAAATATTCAGCGTATGGATTTGTAGGGGGAAATAGAGGTGCAGCTTGGGACAAGAATGCTTAAGGTACACTGCTTACAGTAATTGACTGGTGTTTTACTTACGCTGTTAAAATGTTCTTCTCTCCACCCCCTGCACGCACACACAATATCCTCTTCACTCCTACCCGTACTTATTGCTGAGCATCTGTATTCAGTCTTTCTCCCCACATGCTACGGTTAAATCGCTTATCTCAGACAATGTTAACATGTGCCCTACGTGCAGCTACTTTAAAGGCAAGTGGGATGATCTAAAGTATTTGACGACCCCTTCTTCAGCAGAATTTCCATTGCTCAGTCTGGGTGGCACTAGGGCTTCAAAAACCACCCTGAAATCCTCCACTGGGACATGCCTCTTGACTCTTCTTAGAAGATTTAGTGACTATTGTGCAGTTTAACTGAAGGATTTAATGTTTGTTGGTATATTCTGTTTGGACTCGAGAAGAAACGTACCAGATTGGGCTTGATGAACAATATGGATAAAAGTCCTATTCACAGAAACTTTTCAAAATGGTACAGACTGAGTAGGCCTGGGTGTAGTTCCAAAGTGACCATAACTTTCACGGCAAGCGACAGAGCGTTACCTTGCGCTGTTCATGCTGCTAATTAGCGCCAGGTGTTTACCTCTTGCTGGAAAATCCACACACACAGCACCATGTGGAGCACAAGCGGGCGCTGCTACTTTCAGCCACTCATGTAGATTTTCTACTAAGCGGCAGCTTCTTCAACGCCAACGGATGGTTTCTCAATGGGAGCGGTCACGACCATCCACAACTTCCCGCGTTGAGATATCTCGCTGGAAGGTGGTCTCGCGTTGGATTTTCCTTGCTCGCCAACTTAACTTTGGCGAGCAAGGAAAAAAACTCCAGTTTTTCGGTGCTCTGTGGAGTGCGCAAAACTTCGTAAACTGAGTTCGCCCTCCAGGCCTGCTCCTGAGCAAACACAAGAAATGTTTGCTTGATGTAAGTGATTGACAATCCAATCTTTAATTGCCCTGAGGCATTCATCCAGTAATCATTTATAGAGGGACAGTACCTAGGTGCCTAGCTGGCTATGGGCTTTGACATTTAAAGCGCTCTAGACTATTCAAGGATGCCCTATGTACAACTGAACAAAGATTTAGATGAATGTATCCATTTAGAAAATGTTTCACTTCCATCCGCCCCCCCCCCCCTCACCAATGCAGGGTTCTTTAACCTTTTCTGTGATAAGAGCTACTTATGACCAATAACAATCATGTAATTTAAAACACGCTTCCTTAGTGCAGCCAGGTAGCGAAAGAGGTACCTGTAGCTCAACAAAGCCCACCCCAACATGGGGCAAGCAGTAAAACAACTAATAAAAGAACACAACCCTACCCCCACCACCCTAACCCACCCCACCCCCCGTGGTGGCGGCATTATTCCTAGAAGAAAAGTTGAAGAGGTAAAAAGAGCACCAGACACCAGTACATTGATCAGAATTGAAAGAGGTGTAAAGCACTGATGGTAGAGGGACAAACAGCAGAGGGGCGGCCCCGGGGAAAGGAAAGCGACCAGCGGTCCCCATTTGAATTCAAAGTTCTTGTAATCGTCCCTGAAGATCTCAGCCATACGTTCAAGGCTCAATAGTCTCCAGAGGCGGGCATGCCACAGGGATATAGCCCAAGCTTCTTTTTTCTTCCAGGCAGCCGCCAGAGTGACCTTGGCCGCCCCAATGCACAGCCACATGATCATCTTGTCAGCACGGGTCTGATGCTCTAGGGAAAGTTCACGCAGCCCCAAGAGTACCCCCGCCACAGTAGTAGGGATAGGATAACTCAACATTTCTTTTATGCGTGCTAGAATTTCATCCCAGAAGGGTCGGATAGACGGGCAATCCCACCATATATGGCGAAAGTCGCCCAGGAGCCCACATCCCCTCCAGCATCTGTCTGAAGTAGTAGGAAATATGCGCCGGAGCTTGGAGGGGTGCAGGTACCAGTCCATCATAGTTTTAAGGTGCGCCTCTCTGAGATCTATGGAGTGGTTGAATTGGATAGTGTCAGACCAAAGGTGGGCCCATTCCTAGTCTAAAATAGGGTGTTGAATCAGGTCTTCCCACATACTCATGTACCTGGGCCGAGGTGAGAGGGTGGTTTTGAGCAGAAAGGCATAAATAAAGGAGATTACCCCTTTCCTTGAAGATGACTTGGAGAGAAAGGCTTCGAATTTCGTAAGAGGTCTAGTTGCAGCGTCCCTGACCTGAGGATTGAGGGCCCAATGCATTAGCTGTGTGTTGTGGTAAAATTCTGTACCCTCCAGGTCGAACTCCCGCTTACACTCCTCAAAGGTGAGAGGCTCACCGTCTCGAAATAGATGGATCAAGGCTAAGCAACCGCCCCGTTTCGAGGAATCAAAAGGGCCCCCATTAAGAGCCGGAGGAAGAGGGAGGTGTGGTGGATCGGGGTAAAGGGAGATGGGAAGGAGGTCCACCTGTCGTCACCCGAAACTATGTCCCATACCCTAAGAGTGGTGTGTCTGGGTGTGCTAAGGTAAGTATTCGGGGGTCTATCTCTACGAGGGCGCCACACCAGATCCCATATAGTCCGACCTGTCACACTGCGATCCATATGTAGCCAGGGTTTTTCAGTCTTTCTTGGACCATTCGACCAAGTACCCGCAACTGGGCGGCCTTGTAGTACATCTGGATGTCCGGCAGGCCCACTCCCCCCCTCTGTGCGGGGACGGCGAAGCAGGGAGAAGGAGAAGCGTGCACGACCCCCCTGCCAGATAAAGTGCAAGATCATGGTTTTGAGTTTACGGAAGAAATTGAGATCCAGTCCGATAGGTAGAGCTTGAAATAAATAAATAAAGAAGTTTAGGCAAAAGGGTCATCTTAATTGCATGTATGCGGCCCAACCAGGAGAGGAAGAGCGGTTTCCACTTCTTGAGCTCAGCTTGGATGCGTGCGAGAAGTGGAGGGAAGTTGGCCCCATATAGCCCCAGGATAGTTGGCGTCAGGGAGACCCACTAGGTACTGAATAGACGTAGAGGCCCAAGCAAGCGGAGTGATGGCGCGGAGCTAGGCAACCCTCTCTGGTGCGAGAGAGAGATTGAGAATAAAGGACTTCCCAGAGTTTATTTTAAAGTCCGATATTCTCTCATATAGTTCAAGCTCGGATTGTAAGCTCGGTAGGGAGCTTTCAGGCTCCGTGAGAGATAGAAGCACGTCCTCTGCAAAGAGCGAGATTTTGTGGTGGTCGCCAGTAAACGGGATGCCCCTGATGCTTGGGTTGTTACGAATCGCCATGGCTAGAGGCTCGATGCTGACGGCAAAGAGTAAGAGGGAAAGGGGGCACCCCTGCCGAGGTCCCCGCAAGTGTGGGAATGTATCAGAGTGCACTCCATTGACTACCACTCTAGAATTAGGGACGCGATAGTTCGCTCTTACCATATCAAGAAATTTGGGGGAAAAAACAAAGGCAGTAAGTGTATGGAAGAGGAAAGACCAGTCGACCCTATCGAAGGCCTTTTCTGCGTCAAGGCCCACTAGGATCGCCGGAATACAGCACCTGTTAGCCTTTTCTAAAAAGGTGTAGGATTCTGCGGGTGTTGTCGTGCATGTGGCGCCCTTTTATAAAGCCCGACTGGCCTGGATGAATGAGAAGTGTTATAAGGTCATTTAACCTTTTAGCAATAATAGAGGAATAAAGCTTAGCATCCAAATTGAGCAATGCAATCTGCCTATATGAGGCGCAATTTTGAGGGTCCTTCCCTGGTTTAGGGATAACTGAGATCACCGCTTCTGACATGGTACCAGATGTCCTCCCCTCCTCGGCCATCTTGTTGAAGAGGGATACAAGGTGGAGAGAGAGCTCGGGGCGAATGTTTTATATAAAAAAAGAGCTGTATAGCCGTCAGGACCCGGGGCTTTATTAGATTTCAAAGAGTTAATTGCTAGGGTGACGTCTGTAATGGTGATGGGGAGGTAAGTAGAATGTTCCATGCCTCGGAGACCCATGGCAGGGACAGCAAGTTAAGGAATGCCTGTTGTGCGCCTTTATTTAGTGAATCCCCCGCGTAGAGGTCCCTATAAAAGGACCCAAAAATAACCGCCTTCTCCTCATCTTTGTGGGTGACCCTTCCCACTGAGTCCAGAATACCAACTATGTATTCTCTCTCTCGCTTATCCCGCAGTTGGCGACCTAAGTGTCTGGATATCTTATTACCTTCCGTGTAGGAAAGATGTCCTAATTTAAGAAGGGTGTACTCTGTCCTATTAGAGTAAATGGCTCGGAGTTTACCTCTGAGAGCGGTGAGTTGACGTTGTGTTTGTCTCGTGGGGTTCGTTTTATGGGAGCGTTCAGTAGAAGCCAACTCTGCCTCAAGAGCATTGCGCTCTCGGGCGCGCTGTTTGTTCAGGGCGGCATTAAGGGCAAAACATTCACCCCGAATAACAGCTTTTAGGGTTTCCTAATTAGTATATTCTGAAGTGTCTTCTGGGGGGGTTAGACTTGTAGAAGTCTGCGATAGCATTACGTAGCTTAGTGCAGGATTCTTTATCACGCACGAGAGAAGATGGAAAGTACCACTTAGGTGAAGCCTGAGCAGGCCCACCCCACCCCACCCCACTGCAGGCAGACTGAATATAGGCTGCGATCTGAAACCGAAATGGGAAGGATTTCAGCATCCTGGAGTATGCCCTGCAATGTCTGGCTAATAAAAATGTAGTCCAAACAGGAGTATGTCCTATGGACATGGGAGAAAAATGTATAATCCCGGGTCTGTGGATAGATTGTGCGCCAAGAGTCTAAGAGACCTAGGTCCCGAATGCGTTATGTCTCCCCAGTGAAGGTCCCCGCATCTGATCGCTGTGAGTGTGTGCTAGCTAGATCCTTTTGCCAAATTAGATTAAAGTCACCCAGAAGAATAAGGGGACCCTCCACAAAGTCCTCAATCCTCCCCAACAGGTTGTGCAAGAAAGATGTTTGACCCGTATTGGGAACGTATAGAGCAACGAAGGTGCAGATCTTCCCCCTCAGGTGCCCCTTAACCATGATCCAGCGGCAATCCTTATCGCCCTGAACCCCCAGTGGCTGGAACTGAATTGCGGCTCAGAAGAGCAAGGCCACCCCTCTCTGCTTCGTAGTTGCCGAGGACCTATAAATAAGTGGGACTTATTTATGCGTGAGTTGCGCCTCCTCCGCTCTGGCTAAGTGGGTCTCCTGTAGGGCCACAACATCAAGCTGGTGATCTATGATGTATTTCCACACCCTAAGACACTTCTGCGGTGAGTTCAGGCCCTTAACATTCCACGTAGCTATGGTAATGGGCGACATTTCACTGATGGGGAACGTCACTTTCTCTAAAACAAAAGGGACCCAATACACCACCGCCCTGACTCACCCGTCAGTAGTTACGAAATGCTTCCGACCATGACGTAAACCTACACTAGTGTCTTTAAAGGTGTAGAAGCTGGGGTTAAAAAGCCGCCACCACCCCTCCCCCCAACAAACCCATGAAACCCCCCACAAACCCCATACAAAACTAGAACAAAAGGAAATACAAGAAAAGAACTAACTAAAGGCATGGTCTCCACAAAAGGCCAGAAAGGCCTAGGAACGACCATGAAGGACTTCGGGTCCGAGGACCCGGTCCACGCCTGCCCCCGCAGGCCAGCGAGTCAGTAACTCAGCGGCATTATGATAAACAAAACATTAGGCACGAAGAAAATCAATTGTCCGATGCAACCAAATCCACAGCTGGGCGAAAAGATTCAAGCATTATACTACATTAGGCATAGCGCAAGAGTCTGGTTCGCTCTGAGTGCCTAAGGTTTACAAAGTCTCTAGAGAATACCAATAGTAAGTCAGAAATTTGAGGCAGCTGCCTCGGTCTCACCCATGAAGATTAATGACAATGGAGGACTCCCCTCAGGAAGGGGGGACCAGAAAACACCAGTGCAGGGGCTGCAGCGGGGCTAGAGGAAACAAAGTTCTCGGCTCACCCGGTAGATGCAAGCCCCTACCGCAGTTCAGTAAAGAGATTCACAGGTGTCAAGGAACAGGATAAACCATGGATGCGATGGGAACAGGGTCTCAGAGCTATATCTGGATACAACAGTCCGCGTTTCGAGCCCCGCGACCACATGAAGGGAGGAGTAGATCTCGTCGGAGCCGGGTTCTTAGAGGATTCTGGCGCCGAAGCCTCCGCACTTGAAGAAATGCCCAGCAGCTCCAGTCCCTCCTGAAGGTCCGTGATATAACGTCTTATTCTGGTACTCAAAGCTTAGACCGAAGGGATAGGTTCATCGATATCTGATTTTATCGTCGCGCTGTTTGGAGGTTATAGGTCGGAGTCTTTGTCTTCTAGCCAGCGTGGCAGGCGCAACGTCTTGATAGATGGTGCAGGAATAATTCTGAAACGTGACGAGTTCTTAGCCCGTGCTGCCTGCAGGACCGCTTCCTTGATTTTATAAGAGTGGAATTTGGCCAGGACGTTGCGTGGTCGCTTTTTCTCCCCCTGCTGTAAAGACCCAACTCGGTGTACTCTGTTGAGTTTGATCTTAAGAGACTGGGGGGCCGTGATCTCCGAGAATAGGCCCACCACAAAAGCTTCTATATCGGGCCCCTCTGCGCCCTCCTCCAGGTCCCTGATGCGTAGGTTCTCCCGCCGCGACCTATTCTCGAGGTCCTCCGCCTTAAGTTGCGACTGGAGGAGTTGCACTTTAAGTGTATGGACATCATCCCGGAGTTCAACAGTGAGTTGTTGCCGTTCTTGGTTATGAGCTTCCAGGTCCAAGACCCTCTTGCCAACGGAATCCACATCGTGCTGTAGAGATGAGAGGCGTTCTGATAGATCAGAGCGGAGCTGATCAATAGAGGACTTGATGTCTTGACCGATGTCCTTGCGTAGATCCGTTTTGAAGTTCTTGTACATCGATAGGAGTTCTGCTTTGGTAAGGGCCATCGCCGAGGCACTCGTGTCACCTCTCAGCGAGGCCTGCTTTTCGGCAGCTGAGAAAAAGTCCGATACCTTAGCATTGGTCTTAGCTGTCATTCTCTTCGGAGGCATAGAGTGGCGCCCCTAAAAATATTGTTGGAAATAAGTGAATGTCAGTGCCCCAGTTCGCTGCGGGGGTCAGCGGGTCAGTATCCACATCCGGACGGTCTCCTCAATTAGTGCGCAGCTTTGCAGAGGTTAAAACGCAATGAAAGCGAAGGACCGCACCACAGGCGTCATGGTGCCCAGCAGAGAGACACACAGCGAAAGATAATTTATTTTTTATTTATTTATTTATGGGTTTGTACCGCGCTAGAATCGACTCCCGGAGGAGTATCTCTGCGCACACCGCAAGTGAGAGGCAAGAGTGGGAGAGCTGAGCATCTATGGAGGTACTAAGCCTGGAACAAAAACGTTTTTAGCCGTTTCCTAAAGGACAGGTGGTCCGAACATTGCCTAATAGAATCGGGGAGTTTATTCCAGAGGCCAGGGCCAAGAAAGGATAAGGCTTTTCCACCATGTCTTGCCTTTTTAACCATTGGGACTTGAAGCAAAGACTGATTACTAGAGCGGAGGGTACGTACTGGATTGTAGGGGATGAACTTTTCCGCCAGATACGAGGGGCCTAAACCATGTATACCCTTGTGGACCACACACCAGGTCTTGAATTTGACCCGTTGGCGAATCGGCAACCAGTGTAGTTTTTCCAACAAGGGGCGTGATGGAGATCTAGGTGGGGCGTTCAGGACCAGCCTTGCAGCAGTATTTTGCACCACCTGAAGCTTGCTAAGTACACCATCATTTGCCGATAACAGCTCATTGCAATAATCCAGGCGACTGCGCACCAGGGCCTGGACCAACGTTTTCCTCGTTGTGTCTGGGAGTAAAGGAAACACTTTGCGAAGTAGTCCAATCATATGAAAACAGGACCCAACCGTCTGGTTAACGTGGTCCTTTAAGGATAGATCTCGATCCAGCTGCATGCCCAAGTTCTTTACCACCTGTTTAGGGCTAGGAATGGGACCCAGATCTGGGGGCCACCAGTCTGGAGTCCACAGCATTGAGGCTTCCCAAAAAACATAACCTCCGTCTTTCCAACATTGCACTGTAGGAAATTCAGGGCCATCCACTGAGAGACCGCCTTCATGCCTTCTGAAAAGGACTGTTTGACCACGGAGCTTAGTGACTTGAAAGGGAAAAGGAGCGGAGTGTCATCCGCATATGACACTGGGATAAATCCGTAAGATCTCATAATACTGGCCAGGGGGGCCACATATACGTTAAAAAGAGTAGGGCTTAAACATGATCCCTCTGGCACCCCCTTTGTGAGCTCTACAGAGGCAGATCGAAATGAGCCCATATTAACACACTGTGTACGGCCAGTTAAAAAGCTCCTCATCCAGGCCAATGCCGAACCCTCAAGCCCGACCTCTACCAAACGCCTGAGCAAGATGTCATGGAATATAGTATCGAACGCCGCCGATAGATCCGATGGCACCAGAATCACTGAATGCCCCATATCCTGGGACATTCGGATGTCATCTACCACTGAAAGGAGCGCTGATTCGGTGCTATGGCGAGGTCTGAAGCCGGACTGGGAATGATCCAGACTTCCTGTTCGCTCGATAGAACTTGACAGATGGGTATTAACGTGCTTTTCCGTTAATTTGCTCGGGTACGGGAGGAGAGATATGGGCCTGAGGTTGGACAACTCTGCCCATGAGATGGAAGAATTCTTCCTAATGGGTCTCACCATTGCCGTCTTCCACTCCTGTGGGATCCGGCCCTCGGAAAAGAGAAAGGTTGACAAGAGACTGGATCGTAGGACCGAGTGTCTTGCCAACCGATGACAAAATTCTTGCCGGAATAAGGTCTGATGGTGAAGCACTCTTGATTTGACATATAAGGTCCTCTACCTCACCCATAGAGGCAGCAGGAAACTCGGTGAGCATGATGGACTTAGTACCCCTACTTTCCTGAGATGGCACCAAGGGCCGGCCCATGGAAAGGCTTGAGTCAATGATTTTATCGTAGATCCGGTCAATCTTGTTGGTAAAGTAAAGAGAGACATCATCGCATAATTGTTGCGATGATGTATCTGGACTCTCACAAGCCATGGGTTTGGTAAAGGTTTGGAGGGCATTGCCTGCCTCCTTAAGTTGTAAGGCAATATAGTTCTTGTGTGCCAATCTAATATTCTTGTGATAGGAGGCTAAGGCTATATAGTAACGGTTCTTATCCGCCTCGGAGTGAGACGATCTCCAGATCTTTTCAAGCTTCCTACAAGCCTGTTTTTGAGACCGTAATTGGTCGGTAAACCAAACTTCCTGGCGTTGTGCAGGGCGCGGTTTACATAGTTTCAAGGGGGCAATGGTTTCCACAGCAGAGTGGATGGCAAGATTGTATTTGGACAGGGCTAACTCAATATTGTCAGAGGTTGTAATTGGGGGTTCGACAAATATCTCTTGGAAAAACTTCATGAGATATTTTATGTCGCTGTCTCCGCAACAGGGGTAGAAGTAAGGACTGGCTAGGGGGTTTAACACAATCAGGCATAACAAATTCTAAGACCGAATGATCGGTCCAGTTTACCTGTTTAGGAGGATAGCATAAGATCTTAGGAGAGTAGAAAAAGATAAGATCTAATGTATGTCCTGCCCGGTGGGTAGGGCCCGTATTGAATTGTGTAAGCCCAAGTAGGGACAAATCGGCAAGCAGAAACTGCCTCCATATTATCCGGTAATTCACTGTGTACATTAAAATCCCCTAGGAGTAGGAAATCCTTACTGGAATCAATGTACGAGGCTCATGCTTCAACTAGTGAGATGGAGAAAGTCGTACAAGGGCCTGGGGACGATATACCAAGGCCCCTTTCCAACGAGCCTTTGTCGAAGTGTTGATTCTAAAAATCATTAGTTCCATATCCGCAGTGCAACAGTGATCCAGTATAGAAATGGTTATGTCGCATTTATGGACTATGGCGATGCCACCGCCAGTTTTCTTAGGTTCATCCCTCCTCACTATTTTATATCCTTCCGGGATGCCAAGGGTGATTGCAGGGACCGAATGGGGCTTCAGCCACGTCTCATACATGCCGGAAGCTGGAGAAGAACTGGCTCCGCGAACGATCAGCAGACAACTACACAGCCCTCAAGAACGCCACCCGCAGACACCATCAACTCATCAGAACCGCCAAGAGGACCGCATTCAAGGACCGCCTGGATAGCAACCACACAACAGCAAAGAGCTCTTCAGTATCGCGAAGGAACTCTCCAACCCCAGCGCCAACACCGACATCCCCCCTTTGCAGGACCTGTGCGACTCACTGGCCACCTACTTCCACTGCAAGATCGCAGACATCCACGACTGCCCGCCAACCACCAAGATCCCCACCGCCGCGACCACCAGCCGCCTGATCGCATGGTCCAACGACGATGATACCATCAAAATCATGAACTCCGTCCACTCTGGATCCCCGTCTGACCCATGCTCACCCCACGTCTTCAACAATGCCAGCACATTCATTGCCCTCATCTCCGGAAAGCTATCCACATCTCCATCTCATTCCCGGAGAGCTGGAAGCACACCGAGATCAACGCCTTACTCAAGAAGCCCAAAGCGGTACCCCAAGGACCTCAAGAACTTCTGTCCCATCTCCCTGCTCACGTTCCAGGCGAAGGTCACCGAGAAAATCGTCAACAAGCAACTGACCTGCTACCTCAAGGATAACAACATCCAGGACCCATCCCAGTCCGGTTCCCGCAGCAACCACAGCACCGAAACCGCCCTCATCGCCGCCACTGATGACATCAGGTCCCTGCTTGACAATGGAGAAACAGCAGCCCTCATACTCCTGGACCTGTCACCCGCCTTTGACACGGTCTGCCACTGCACACTACGGACACGCCTACATGACGCCGGGATCCAAGAGAAGGCCCTCGACTGGACCACATCCTTCCTCTTCGGCAGAACTCAGAGCGTCCGACTCCCACCCTTCCGCTCCACAGCCACCGAGATCTGCGGCGTACCCCAAGGCTCTTCCTCAGCCCAAAGCTGTTCAACATATACATGGCACTCCTCGCCTATGTTGCCCGTCCGCACGACCTCAACATCATCTCTTACGCCGACGACACACAGCTGATCATCTCTCTCACCAAAGTCCCTCACACCGCCAAAACCATCCTCCACGAAGGAATGAAGGCCGTCGCCGAATGGATGAGGAACAGCCGACTGAAGCTGAACTCGGAAAAGGCTGGGGTCCTCATCCTCGGCTCCACCCGTCAGCCTGGGATGACTCCTGGTGTCCGACATCACTGGGAACAGCCCCGACACCCACTGACCACTCATTCAACCTGGGGGTCATCCTCGACTCCACCCATGACTAAACAGGTCAATGCCGTCTCCTCATCCTGCTTCAACACCCTACGAATGCTCCGCAGGATCTTCATTTGGATCCCCACCGAAATGAGAAGAACAGTCACCCAGGCCCTCGTCTCCAGTAGGCTGGACTACGGAAACGCCCTCTACGCAGGAACATCAAACAAGCTCCTGAGACTGCTGCAACGCATCCAGAATGCCTCGGCACGACTGATCCTCGACATCCCCCGCCGCAGCCACATCGCACCTCACCTGAGACCTACACTGGCTCCCCGTCAAGCTCCTCATCCACGCACACAAGACCCTCCATAACGCCGGCCCAGCGTACCTCAACAGATGACTCCGCTTCTACACTCCTACCCGCAAGCTCTGCTCCGCCGGCCTCGCCACAGTCCCGCGCATCCGAAGAACAACCGCCGGCGGCAGATCCTTTTCCGACCTCGCCGCCAAGACCTGGAACACCCTCCCCATCAACATACCGCAGACCCAAGACCTCCTGGCCTTCAGAAGACTTCTCAAGACCTGGCTCTTCAATCAGTAGCAGCACCCACCCTCCCCCCCAGCACCTTGAGACCCTTACGTGTATGTAGTGCGCTTAACAAATGTCCTTATTGATTGATTGATTGAGTGCCACATAATTGCACGCCACATAATTACACTGCACTCAATGCAACATACACTCCAAATACCATTCAGGGCACATAATTACGCGCCACATAATTACACTGCACTCAATGCAACATACACTCCAAATACCACTCAGTGCCGCATAATTACACGCCACATAATTACACTGCACTCAATGCAACATACACTCCAAATACCACTCAGTGCCACATAGTTACACGCCACATAATTACACTGCACTCAATGCAACATACACTCCAAACAATACCACTCAGTGCCACATAATTACACCCCACACAATTACTCTACTGAATACAACATACACTCCACAATATACCACTCAGTGCCACATAATTATATGCTACATAATTACACTGCGCTCAATGCAACATGCACTCCAAATACCACTCAGTGCCACTGTAACCGGGGCGGGCAGTAGGCGAGTTCTAGTTTTCACGGTTTTTAATGTGTCAAACCAAAGGTCAGAACAAGTCTTTCTGGGTAATGTAGTTCTACGGGGAGATCGACTACGGGATCTCTTCCTCTCTCTGGTTTCCGCTGTCCTGGTCCTCCGTAAGGCTGACTGGCCTCGTCGGGGATTGGAGGCACCCGGGTCCGTCGTGGCGTCTTCCCTCCCAGATACCGGAATGAAAACAAAAGAAAGGCAAAGTATGAGGGTAACGTCCAACCGACAATACCACTCGGGGAAAGGGGGTGAGGACCACTCTAACCTGTGCTCAGGGGATATGTACAAGTGCGAGGGATATGAGTGCTCAGGGTAGGGAACCGGGGACAGGGGACCCGTTATGATACAACCGGACCGCCCTTCTGCCCCACCCAACCCCGGATCGTCTTACGCACCTGGGCAAGCCACACACCTCCCCCGGGTGGGTGGCTGGGCGACGCGTGGGGTCGTTGGCCTCCTGGCGTCTCCTCGGGATGCAGGACCTCTTCTCCTGGCTTCGGTTCGCTTCTCCGACTCGCGTCCTTCTTTCTCCAGCCTCCTTCTTCCTCGCCACTCCTGGTGTACAAGCACACCTCGTCTCGCTGTACTTCCGCCTTTGAAGGCGTTCCGTCGTCCTGGAACCCCGCCCACTCGTCATCGGCCTGAGAGTTAAAGGGCCAGTCCTTTTCTCCCTCTGCGTAGGAGGTGGTTTCCGATATACTCCCTCGGTAATCCATCTGCTGAGGGAGACAAGAGGGGGTGAGTGAGGGTGTACTGCGAGTTCCCGGGGTCAGTACAGTGTCCGTTCCCCCCACGAGCGGCTGAGACGGGGACACCCCGTTACAGCCACATAATTACAATGCAACATGCACCCCAAATACCACTCCGTGCCACATATTTACACGCCACATAATTGCACTGCACTCAATGCAACATACACTCCAAATACCACTCAGTGCCACATAATTACACGCCACATAATTACACTGCATTCAATGCAACATACATTCCAAATACCGCTCAGTGCCACATAATTACACACCACATAATTACACTGTGATCAATGCAACATACACTCCAAATACCACTCAGTGCTACATAATTACATGCCGCACAATTACACTCTACTGAATACAACATACACTCCACACAATACCACTCAGTGGGACATAATTATATGCTACACAGTTACACTGCAGTCAATGCAAAATGCACTCCACACCATGACATGATTTCACTAAGCATAATTTCACAGAACACCACAGTTCCAGGCCACACAATTTAACTCCGCACATTTCCAATACACACCGCATAATTACACACCAAACAACATATTTCTACTTCAAAACTCCACAGTCCACAACGTACCTCCAATCCACACCATATAGTGTCACCATCTGAGCACCAAACATCATTCACCACCACCATTTTGCATCAGCGCACCACCTAAGCATCACGTCTGCCTGCCCTTGGAATCTGGCATCTGTTGATTCTCCTCTAGTGTCTGTCCGCTGCTCGTGTTCTAATTAAATTACTGTTTTCAAACATCCACTCCCCCGTTATTTGTCCCGCTCCCCCATAACAAAAAAAATATAACAAACAAGCACGAGAACAGGCAGGAAGTAGTTGCCAGCAGTGCAAGCACAAAAAAAGTAGAAGACAATTTTCATGTTAAAATCTTTTTTTTAATCAGGTTTTTCAGTTGCATGTAATGTTGCCTTTGTTTGTTTTTCCTTTGCCTGTGTCTCTCGACAGGATTTGCTTCTATTGCTCTCTCTGTCTGGTAAATTAGGTTCTTTTAGTATGCTGGTTTTCCAAGGAGTGTTAATGTTTGCCCATTAGTAAGAGATGCTTGCTTTTGCATCTGAAAGGCTATTTTTGCCCTCTCTCCCAGGGGACTGTTTAACCTGTGCCTGCTTACAAGAAAAAAAGTCAGAAGGCCAAGATGTAAATTTTATTTTGCATTTCACTACCGTGCTTTGGGACTATGACATTAGATACCAACATCTATTTTTTAAGTCTCGCCTATGCAGTGCTTGCGCTGTCTCTTCGAGACCTGCTGTATTCAGATATGGACTTTAACCTCCACCCATTTTCTGCCCATCTTTTCAATTGGCTCCTGTTACTGTCCTTTGTAAATGGTGACCTTTGATTTGTTAATAGACTTACTAATCCCTCCTGAGTACCCCCTTTTCTCATGTTGTAATCTCCCATGAGGACTGCCCCGCTTACATGTGTTGTTACTTTGTATGTTTTATTTAGTCTGTGAGCACTATTTTCTTACATGACTTTCTTGTACATCCTGTTGCAGGCACGACACGCTCTCCTGCAACTTTATGACTTTTCTTTTTGCAGTGCAGCATGCTGTGTTTAGACTTTAACAATGGTGCGACTTTTCATTTGTTGTGCACTGCTCACCCCACTCTATTTTTGCAACATTGTCTTTTTTTTAGGTCGAGCCTGGGCAGCGCATGCGTTGCTCTGCGAAGCATGCTGTATTCGGGTATGGAATTGAATCTTCGCCCACTCCCCGCCCATATTTTCAATTGGCAGCTTTGACTTGTGAATGTTGGCTTTTGATTTGTTAATAGGCTTATTAGTCCCTCCTTAGTACTCCCTGTCTTCAGGTGTAACCTCCCATAAGGACTGGACCTTTTACTGTGTCCTTACTGTATAGCTTGCATTAGCCCTTGGGAAGAACTCTTTGCTTAATTAATCTAAAGAGCACTGATGGGGCGCCAGCTTTAGCAATGCGGGCTGTTTTTTTTGTTTTGGTATTTGAAGCGTGCTTTCACGTAATATATAACTTTTACATATGCCCCATCACCCCCTGCTGCATGGACGCTTGGCTGAGTGTGCGCGGTGTTAATTCGAGAAATCTATAGAAGCTTCCTCCATTTTTCCCTCTCCCTCCTCCATCCATGCCCTTTGCATGGCTTGTTTTAATTTCTCTCCCCCCTCCCCCCCCCCCAAACACTGCATGCCCGCCTATCAAAGAGATCACTATTTATAATTTAAATTGCTAGATCCTGGGCAGGAGATTAGATGATTTGCTAAAAATAACAGAAAACACTAGTCCCCAACTCCAGAGTCCGGAGCTCCGACCGCTGAACCACAACTTCTCCCTCTAACAGCAGCATGATAACATGCATTTGCAATGCAATAGGTCCCACATTTGGTAGAGTTTAAGCTATTGGCATTGTAAATGACAATGCCTTTTGTTTGTTTTAAAAATCAACACATAAAGGCATTGTCATTTACAATGCCATTAGCTCAAACTCTTGTAAATGCGAGACCTTTTGCATTGCAAATGCTTGTTGTAGCGTGTGAATGCATTTCCTGCAGGGCACCCTTTTGGACACTACTACCGGAATTTGACACATTCTTTTCCTCACTTAATAGGTATTAAGAAGGGACATTTTAAAAATATTATTTTGGTGAGAAAGGAGTATTGATTATTCTTGCGCAGCTCACCGGTGGCCCCTATAGGACATTCGAGAAAGATGTTGGCCCTTTCAATTTACCGCATTCCAGTTTTGAATTACAACATGAACGTCGTCTGTGTATTTATGGTTAAGGTATGATTAAAATGTAGTAAAGTGAAAGGTGCGCTGTCCTCCTCCTAGAAGTGTATCGTTTTTTTGCTCACCATGCCATTCCAGTTTGAACCCAGCCATATGCAAATCAGTCTTGACCCTGTCCCACATGGGAACGGTCCAGCCCGAACTGCCAAGCCATGTCCTCCCTGGACTAGAAACAAGCATCCTTGGACCGGTTTCAGGGTTTCACCCCTCATCAGCCAGGATAGCTTGACTCCAGTGGCATGGAGCGCACAGGACCCACGTCTGGACATACCCGTCCCACTCGGGGTGACAAATGCAAAAAGAACAATTGATGGACAGAATGCAGAACAATGTCCTACATTCACCCTAGTACAGAGATCTGGGCCTAAATCTGGGGGTGAACGTATGATTCATTCAGCATTCCATCCATCATTTGTTTGCATATCACTTTACGCCCTCAGTGGGATGGGTATGCTCAGACGAGTCCCTTGCACACTGTGCCACTGGATTCAAGCTAGCCTTGCTTATGAAGGATAATACCCTGAAACCGATGCCAGAATGCTTTTTTTCGGTCCAGGGTGTCCCTGGCTTGGCAGTTCGGTCTGGACTTTTCCCATGAGGCACAGGGTCAAGACTGATTTGCATATGGCTGGGTCTCTACTGGGGTGGCATGGTGAGCAAGATCGCAATTTGCGATTTCGGTAATTGCGAGATCGCTATTTCAACAAGGGTATCGGCTGATTCTGCGATTTTTATGCGATTTTCGGAAACTCGCAATCGGCGATTGCGGCCGATTGCGAATCGCTTTTTTTAATCGCATTTTTTCATGAATGCCATTCTGCGATTTCTAAATTGCGATTCGCTTTTTCTCGCAATTTAGGAATCGCAGAATTTGACATTGATGAATCTAGCTGCATGTCTTTTCTCACTTCTGCCCCCGGAAGTCCTGATGTGGATTAGAGATGCAGCAATCTTGTTCGAATTTTTGAGACCTAGAGGCAGTTTACCACTCCATTGCCAGTATAGTACCTGTTGTACCAGAATTGACCAGTCATAGTAGCCACACCAGAGACCCATTGCTTCATTCCTGGGTAGGCACGCGCCTGCCGATAACATCTGGACGTCCGCGAATTCAAGACTGTACCGTTCCTTCATTGGGGAGACTGAGCGCTTGTTGGCTGCCCTCCCCAACCTCCTTTTGTTTTTCTTTGTTATCAACTGTAACACCTGAAAATGGGCATTTTGTGGGAACTGTTGCTCCCTAGACATGATGGCTATTGAGGAAAATCTTGGATTTTTATTGCTGGCTGTCCGCAATCCTTCCACACAGTAAAATCCACAGAGTGAAGGTATCCTAATTGCTGTCCCGATATTTTCTGGTATTCTAAGCCTCAGCCTACTTACTGTACTGGTATGGTAATGATTTTATTTGTACATGGTTAATTAAAACCTTTACAAAACAATTAGAACATTGCAAAAATTTGACTTAAAATTCGTTTTATACAACTTTCTAAAACTTTTTAAAAATATTTACTTAATGTCAATTTGTAGCCATCGTTGTATTTAAAGGTTCATGGCTGCAGGGCACCGTATCAATGATTTTCAGTCCGGCTTTTTTATTAATCCGCGGGGAGCGTGCTCTTCTGTCCTTTCGCCACTAATTCCCAAAACATTTTAACCCGATAATTTCATTTTGTTTTGCTGGGGTTGAAGCACAGTTTGACCGCCTGCCTACATGTTCGGACACCATGTAGTTTGAAGGATGGACGCAATAAATCGTACCTCAGGTCCTTTAATTTGGAGCAGCTACAGATTATGTGGATGATGTCTTCCTTGCCAGCTTTGCACAAGTGACAATATTGCGGAGAGATTTTTCTTTCCCAGGGCGGGAGATGGGGGGCAGCTGGAATTACACCTAGGCGTAGTTTTAAAAACTTTTCCTTTGTCTTTAGATTCATTCCGATGTTGAGATAATCTTGAGGCTGCAGTACTGCATAGTCTCCGAGTGTAATCCAGCCGTGTGCACTCCTGGATAGTGTCTTTTTGTCCTCAATAGAGGAGATGATATGTACTGAATTTTTTTCGTGATTTTTTTTAAAAGTCAAAAGATCAGTAGAGATGTCCTAGAGGTCTGACAGTCCCAAGATTTGGAGTGAATCAAATAAGTAGTCTCTGGCAGAGGATTTTCGTTTGCGAATCAGCTTGGCCCATAAATTTTAAGTTTAAAGAACCAACCTGGGCACTCCGAATCTTGTGCCAGGTAGTAACATACATGCCCCGTCTTTCCAGTGTTTGTTTTAACAGACCAAATTCAAGCCGGGTTTGTGCTGGAGAAACGTTTCTTGGCAAGTTGAAGATTGCCCTGTATGAGTTTGCTATCACTATGTCCAATAGCACTGCATCCTTTCCTTGGAGGGGTTCACTCCCATATTTAAGGGCCGGTTGTAGCTTTGCTCGCAAGACCTGGAGCAGCGGATTAAGCAATAAGTCGGGGAGCTTGACCTTTAGAGATTTTATTGCCAGACAGGTCACGGTTCCCTTCCCTCGCAAGGATTCCAGTTGGGGCTTTAACGTGTTCTTGTGGTCTAAGATTACACCCAGATATTTGTAGGTGGTTACCAAGTCCAGCCCTTGTCCATTTAGATGGCAGATGTGTTTCCTTTTTTTCCGATAATTCACTGCCATGACTTTTAGCAAAATTTATTTGCAATCGGTTCATTTCTGAAAAGGTATGAGTTGTATTCAAAAGATTTTGAAGGTCGATCGGAGTTCGACTGATTGAAACTAGGTCGTCCGCGTATAGCAGATTGGAGAGTGTGGTTTTCCCTAGTTTTGGTGCGTGACAGGGGCAGTTGTCAAGTTCTCCTGACAGGTCCGCAAGGAGAAGGTTAAATAAAAATGATGCTAGAACACATCCCTGTTTTAGCCCTTTTGTTGTTGGAATCTGTTTGGAGAGGTGTGTTCCTGCTCCTAATTTAACCCTAGTCCAGGTGTTTGTGTGCAGTAGTATCAGTTGGTCTAGGAGTCGTTTTGGTATACCCCAGTTTGCCAGTTTCCGCCAAAGTATATTTCGATCAACGTGATCAAAAGCGGCAGTATAATCAATGAAACACAAGTAAAGGGGAGTTTTGGTCTCTTTTGCTGCATCCATCAACAGGGTCAAGGTCATGATGTTTGTGACGGTTCCTTGATCTTGGCAGAAGCCTGTTTGATTAATAGGGAGGATGGATTTGTCAGACGCCCATGTTAACTCCTCCAATATAGTTCCTGCAAAATACTTGGCCTCCACGTCTATGAGGGCAATAAGGCGGTAGTGGTTTGGAATTTTCCTGCTGCCCTGTTTAAAAATTGGCTTAGTACTGATCCAAACCAAGACTCTGGTAATGTCAAAGTGTCCTTTATATTTTTGAAAACCGGGGTTAGTGCTACGTACCAAAAGTCAGCGTCTGATTTATATAACATTGGAGGGATACCATTTGGACCAGGGCCCCTGTCGGTCTGCTCCTAGCTATTTGTCTCTTGATTTCCACTGATTTGTGAGTGGAGTGGTCAATCTCAACAGAAGTAGAAAAACTTGAATCTTGCTGTAAATTACCTACGCAGGGAGGTTGTTCGGTTCCTCTTGGGTCTGGGTCTTGAAAAGTTACCGCTATGCATTTGTTTCTTGTCTTTTCTCTGCAAACTACTTTACTGGGCCCTATTGTCCCTACTTCTTCAAAATACTCCCTGTAGTCAGCACATGTGTTGTTAAAATGTTTGAAGAGGTAATTTATCCATGCTTCCTCAGTTATGTTGGAATTTAAGCCAAGAAGGTCTGGGTTCTTTAATCTTTTGATCATATGCCAAAACCTTGAGCTGTTCAACCCATAATTCTTCATTTTTCCGCTTCTTGTTTTCCCATTTCATCCTTTTTAGTAGTTGTTTTGCTTCCAGTAAAACTTTTTGTAGATCTTGGTTTACTGTACTGGTTTTCCCTGAAAGGAATCTTCATGCACACTATTGTCTTATCCAGTTCTGCTCTAATTTTGGCCTGCAAGTTTAACTCCTTTATGTAATGAATTTTGCCCCCGCTTCACAGTGTTTAATTTTGCACAGATATTGTAAAAAAAGTTTAACCACAAATGCTTTTGTGTGCTTAGCACTAAAAAGGAGGGCTAATTAATATAAATAGTATACACCTCTGCAGAATTCATTGAAAATGTGCTTTTTAATCTCTAAGCACAATTTAGTGCGTTGTGCTCAGAGACCTAAATATGAATTTCTTTCTCTACCTCCTTATTACCTTCCAATTCCTAAAGGAGTATCAGTTACAGAACAATGGCAAAGTATTCTTGTTATCTTGCTGTAAATTTTAGTCACCTTAGGTTGCTGAAATATTTACCCACTATTCTCTGAACCTGGGATGTTGTATATATTGGGAACAGGTTTCAACGGTTTCTCAGCAAATCTTGCTGCCAAAGAAACTACATGTTAGTGGCCACAATGCTTATGACTAAGGCTTTCCCCTTCAGGCTGTACTTAAAAACATCCACTCACTTGATTTACCGACGATCTCTACAAGTGGACCCCTCCTGCATCATGACCTAGAGAGTCCGATATACTTTATTGGAACTAGGTTGGCTCTCTTTTGAAATCCTATATCCTTCCACACTTTTGAAGAATGCTTCTAAATTTTTTGAGCAGATGTTAGAAAATAATTTATTTATTTATTTATAAAGTTTTATATAGCGCAAATTTGATCCCCAAGGATATCAGAGCGCTTTACAATTTGAGGCAAAGGTACCCCGAAACTATCAACTCAGATCAGTACTAATGGTCTTGCAAAGGTATTTAGAAAACCAACTTCATATATTACTGTAGATGAGGCTCTTTTTAAGCTCCTTAGTCTACTGCATGTCCAGCTTTACTTGTACTTTGAGACGTAGCCTCACTTCCTGCTATGCTGACGGATACAAAACTGTGAAAATCATGACACAAGCTACTGACGATGATTCCTGGAGTGCAAGAAATTCCTCCCCAAGTGTTAGTCCCTACATACCCCCCATGGTCTTATTCTCAACCAGAATGGATGGCAAACTCCAACCTCTCTACCCTTGCCCCAGGCAAGTAACCATTAATTCTCTCCTGGCCCTATGCAACAAAAGAGAAGCCATTGCCTGATGAGCTGATAAAGCAGAGTAGTGAGATGGTTAATCCCTCAGCCAATGTCGAGAGTTCTGTTCTAGCGAGATTAGAGGCTGAAACCCAGTATTAAATTGTATGGATACCACATGCCAGTCATCAACCCCTGGTTTCATGATACCTAGGAATAACTATAAACTTAAGAAAAGAAAGTACACAACACCGGTTCTAGCAGTCCAAGAACACCTTACCTTGACTCCCCATATTACAGCAAACTACTTTTTATAACTTGCAGAAATAATTTCTCTCCTGCACAAACAGAGCATCATCATACTTTGTAAAGAAAAGTATGGTTGACCTTTAAGATTGAAACTGAAGGAGAGAAGTCTCTCAAAGACATCAAGAATTCCCATTCCTCTAAGAAACCTGATTCAGATACCTGATGGGAAGGAACTCAATCCAGGAAACTTTTTACTACATGTTAATCCTAGGTTCCTGGTGGTCTACTATCTGTTGGCTCTGTCACTTTTCTGATCATTTCCATTCATTTCGATCTTCTTCGGCTTTGAGTCCTTTCTAGGGATGCTAATTTGGCTTTCTCTACCAGTGTCCACTTCCCCAAATTTTTCTCTCAAGTCTTCCTCTTTGGGTCTCAAGTGTGTAGCCAGTGGCACGCTTCAGGCTTAGTACTATGTGGTACTGAGCCAGAAGCGAACTTAGGGCCACAAATCTAGAACTGTGGCAGCAGACCACGCATAATTAATAATTGTGGAGGGTTTCCCCTGGGGTGGCGCAACTTAGTAGAAATCTGCTTTTATTTGGCTTTAGTCCTTCAGGACTAGATGACATGTGTGGATTAATAGCGTACATCCCAGTATCTGGAGCAGTTACTTGTTTTGGTACAGTACATTTTACTTTCACTCTGGGGAATGAAATTGGTTCTGTGTGATGTAGGGTATTGTACTAATTTGAATCCATTATTGAAGGAGGCTTTTATTTTGGTAGACAAGCCTTTTCCTGTCCCCTATCAGTCAGTGGTTTGGGGATGTGTATCCAATTTGTTTCCTTACTTTTAATTCCCCTGTAATTTTATCTGTTCTCAGTACTTTGTAGCGGGTGGGTGCTAAGTGAGATTCTGTCCCAGTTCTAGCATTACCACCATTGTTTGCATCACCATGTGTTTCCTGGGCGTTCTTCTAGACTTATTTCAGTAGTTAAGCATGTTGTAAAAATAGCATCACTCCAGACCCAAGGCTTTCTAGTGAGTATTTATTATTGAGGACGTGGTTGCCTATTGAAGGTCTGAGCTCTCTGAATCAGATCCCTTCCACCAGTGCATTGATGTATGCCTGCGAATATCTATAAATGGTTGGAGGGTTCATATCTCCATCCCAGGAGTGTATGGTTGGCTAACTTTGCTCACATTTCTTTACCATACAAATTCCACTTGACTAATGAGGTAGGGGTGGTTTAGGGGGACCCCTGTACCCATCATTAAAAGTTCTCTCAGTGTATTGGTGTCGTACTTTCCTTACAGTATTTTTTGTATCCCCTTTATAAAGTAATTTTACCTCATGTTGTAGGTTTGCTACGTAATTTAATTTCAAATGTGGAGAACACAAGACTATTAATCTTGATAGCCTAGCGTATAGAGTGCATGTGAGAAGTTGGCCTGATGTGCAGTGCTCACTATTCTAGTGATCACTATATATCAGTCCAAACAACCCTTATTGATGATTGGTTGTAAGTCAACCTTATAGACCAGCTATCCTAGTAGCATGGATACGAGCAGTCTAAGGCTAAGACTCTAGAGGGCGTGTTAAGCCAGCTGTTTTACCATCACATTACCCCTTGAACACCCAGTGAAAGGACACCACACAAGTGTTATGAAAATAAACAGTGTATTTATTAGAATCACAACAACCCTGTACTCTTTGAGGACAGGGTGCTAGGCACACAACAAAACTCTTACGAAAATACTTAAGTTAGCACGTTATACACAAATGCCCGAGGGGCACGAAAAACCATATACTTAAAAAGTGGAATGCGAAATTACTAGCAGGTAAGTACAGTACTAATAGGCTTTGGAATCGCTAGGACTTAACTAGGGAATCGTTAGATTACTTCTAGGAGACCTAGGGGACTCGGGTGCAGAGTGTGCACTCTCACGCGGGATGCGGGACAAAGTCTATGGAGGCTAGTAAAGGCAAAGTTAGTGTTCACGGGCGAACCCGACCTGGTAGGAAGAAAACGACAGTGGATCCTGACCCTAGGATAGTGAGGCTATGCTGGGACACCGAAGTGCCGAAGTTACCTAGCCCAGGGGCTGCAGCTGCATAGGTCTGAAAAGACGTCGGGGATCTCGTTGCCGGACCAGGAGCCTGGAAGAAGGAAGTTGCTGGCAGGCGACCAGTGAAGGAAAGTTCGTTGGATCCAAGCCTGGATCAAGGAAGAAGAAACCTGAAAGCAGAGGGGACCAAGTTCTTGAATCACTAGCCAGTGATTAAGTGGGCACCAGGATGGCACCGGGCGAAGTCACCTCGACTAGGTGAGTGGGCGACGCTGGCTCTGCAGATCTCACGGACCAGGAGGCGTTGTCGGCGACCAGGATGGAGAGGCGAGCTGTCCCACGATGGATGAAGCTGTCGGCGTCGAAGTTACCCAGGATTGGGCAACAAGCCTTGGCTAATTCAAGCCCACGCGGTGGACTCAAAATGGCGTCTTGAGTGGACCAGGAGGGTCCGGGGTGCTCCTCTTTTGGAAGGGAGCAAGGGCCAGCCTGGAGCAACCAGACCAGCAGCAGAAATGTCGTCGGGCGTCGTTCAGGAGGCCACAAGCCAGCGGGCTAGTAGCCAAACAACGCGGTGAGCAGCAAAAAGCAGAAGGGCCCCACGCAGATCGTGGAGATGCTGGGAGGCTGCACTTCGGTGCTGGAGCTGCTCAGGGTCGGGGCTTCTCGGACCCCAAAGCACTCACCAGGAAATTACTCGGCGGGCTTGCTGGAAAGAAGTCGTGCAGTCTTGAAGATGGCCGGTCCCTCGAGGTCTCGTCACACCCACGAATCTCAGCGTGACTGATGATGCAGGTAGAGGTCAGAGGTGCCAGGGAAGCCGGTTCTCGTCGAGCTGGGCAGTCTTGATCCGGAGGAGAGACTTGCAGCAGACCGCAGTGTTCTTAAGATGGTGCCTGCGGATGCAGGGTGACTACTCCTTAGTCACAAGGGAGAAATCTTAGGAAGAAGTCTTGAGTTCCTTTCGTGGAAAGTAGTTTCAGGATTCAAAGATGATCTGATTTGGAAGGGGGCCAGTTCCTACCTTTATCCTGTAAAAAGGGGCTGGCACGCGACTAAGTCCTGCCCTAGGGGTGGGACCAGGAGGGGGGTGGGTACACCCACTTCCTTGGCGGGCTTTTCCCCAGCACAGGGTCTGGAGTGACCCTGGAACTGGTTCCAGCCAGCCTATGCACAGTGAGCACCGGGGTGCCACGTGCAGTCACCTTCCTCTAAAGCCCTGCCTACCTACAATACACAAAACCCTGTCTGGGACGGTGCTGGCACCGCCCCTGGCAGGAAACCCTTTGTCCTTATCTCCTGCTCTGGGAGGACTCCCAGCAGCAGGAGGGCAGACTTGTGTCTCGGTGGCAGCATCCATTTTGTGGAGCTGAGGCTCTGTTTGACTTTAACCGGGGTTAGGGGTTACATACATGTCGTGTCCCTCTAGAAGGGTGGAATGCTAACCCCGTCGCCAGAATTGGCGAGGGGTTAGTATTCCAATTCGTATGACACCTTACTCGACATGTTTTGATAAAGCGATACCAGAGTTGGCATGTAACCGCGAGGATTATAATGCACTTAAGAGTATATGGTATGCGATATCATGGAAACGGCTAAGGGATGGATCCCGAAAGCCGCAGACAGGCTCAGCTCATGCCAGAGCACCATCTCACACGATTCCAAGCACTCTGCCTTCAGGATTGTTAAGGCCTGCCATAGGAGTGACTGATAGGAGATCTGTGTGTCCATTTTAGGGTTAGATATAGGTATACTATATCTAAAGCAAAGGGTGATTACACCACCTTGCCCCAGCTGTCAAGCAGCCAGTTGTGTCAGATTTGGATGGCCAGCCAGGGGTGGCATAATACATGCTGCAGCCCCTGGTAGGCCCTGGGTACACCTATGCCCTGGGTACCTAAGGTACACTGTACAGGGACTGATAAGGTGACTCAGTATCCAATTTAGATATGTACCTAAGGTACATGGAATCCATTTTACAGAGAGAGCAGTAGGCCTGGGGCCCTGAATAGCAGGGTCCCAGGTCAACTAAGTCAGAAAACCAGCAAAACACCAGGCAAAAAGTTGGGGGCAACCATAGTCAGGGACCTACCTTCCTACAGTGCACTTGACTCTTTAAGGTTTCCCAGCAGAACCAGACTTGGCAACCTATACTTATGACTGTGATCATGGATGAGGTAGCCATCAAAAACTAAAATGGAAGAAAACGGAAGTGTGGGCCCAGTGGTTCTTGAAATAACAAAAGCAGGATAATAAAAAAAAGCAGCAGCACTTGGAGCCACAGTGAGGTACTTGTGAGTAAGCCATTCCAAGAAGAATCTGGATAAGCTCCATGTTGAGAGAAAAAATCCTGAAAGCTCATTTTTGAGGCCAAAGCTTTTTTTATTGGATTAATTTCTACAGAGGTAACCAGCATTTGCAAAACCAATGTATCATATTTTTGACACACTGGCTTTTCCAGTGGTTTCAGCATTATGGCACCGTCAGTAAATATTGCATATGTTACAGAAGTATAGACTTTGAATTTGTTAACGTTTGTGAAATATTTTCTGTATTGTAATTGTAATTTACTCTATTATGTATCGGCAAAGCCAAAAGGTCTTGGCTCTAAAAGGCTCTCGTATTGGGTTTTCCAATGCTGTATGGTACATGTGAGCGGAGTCCCATTTAGGTGTCAGAGTGAGTTGTGGTTGTGGGAGGGTGTTCATAATGGGACCTTATTGAGCGCTCTGGAGCGGAGGCTCAAGGCAGTAGGAGTCAGTGGGCCATAACAGTGTTCAGATTACATGCTCATCCAATCTTTGGCCTCTCTCCAGTAATCACAGTGATTTTCAGTTAAGTACAATTTTAATTACCATTTCTAATTATTTACAACAAAATCATTGTTACGTATTTATATCAAACTTATAAAAAGCTCTCACAAAGCAAATGTTTGCTGCCTGCTACGTTTGGATACAGTAGAAGAAAACTAAAAAAAGGCACCTACATTCTGGCTAGGCAGAACGTAGAGCAAAACACTGGATTGCAGTTCACATGTTTTATGCCATGCCCCTAATTAATAAGTTCAAAGTCCTTTTAAGACACCTCCTCCAACCTGCACATTCACGTTTGTCATCTCACTTAAAGCACTTTAGTCCACAATATTCTTTTACCTACAGACAGTTAAAAGCCATGTCATAGACGAAACCCAAAATTGTGATGTTGGAAAACTGTAAAGTCCTCAGACTCCAAACTAAAACTTGTGGAGCAGAATGAAGGGGCGACCCCTTTGCTCTTAGGCAGCACTCACTCAGCAGCGTCTCTGGGAGGGCAAAGGGGGAAGTTGGGCACTTCAGTGAAAGAAAGCAGAGGCCTTGACCTCTACCACTGTGACGCCCCAGGCCGTGATTGTAGCGCCCACCCAGGGCTCTTGGTGCCACCTGTCCCTTTAGGAGGAGTGCTGCAGTATTTGTTACCCATCGAAGTTTTTCCAAAAGCCGTTTGGCCCTTTTGCATCCTCGCAAATCCGATCCAGATATCTTCAGCTCTCTGTTAGTCAAGTACAAAGGGAGAACATGGGCAAAAGAGACCACAATAAAGCGGCAAGGGGTGAGAAATCACTGGGGTTGACTGGAAGTAACAGGAGGGTGGGGAAGCAAAACCGAGGGTGGGGAAAGAAGAAAAACAGGGGCACACATGAGGGAAGCAAATTAACAGGGCAAGAGAGAACAACGTGGAGCGCTGGAGGAGGACGAAAAGTAAATGGGCAAGAGAGTAACGGAAGCAGACCGGGAAGAAGCACAGAGGGAAGAAAGTGCAACACAGCGTGTAGGTGGAAGAGAAGCTTAATAGGGAGACAACTGGAAAATACAGCATTCTCTTGGAGTACTTCAACAAATCAATGGAAAGACCCAAGTTCGCGGTAAAGGGCATTACTAGCAAATCACTTGGCAATCCGTCAACATACTGAAATGTTGAAACCCTTATCAATGTATTATATCACACAACATTATCGATAATTGCATCATTGATGTTAGCACAATGTACGAATATTTGACTGCCACGTTTTTTTTTTATTTATTAGTTTTCAACCATGAACTTTGCTGCTGTATCTTTTTTTCCTGTATGTGAAATTGTCAAGGTTTTAATTGACCTGATAATAAACTTAACTTATCTTATTTCCTTGTTCGAGGTATGTGAGCTATAGATCACATGTTTTGAATAGCCTGCCATCTAGTGTTGGGTCAGGATGTTTGCACTTTGTTTTTGTTAGAAGAAGTCTTTTCCAGTCACGAGGTAGGTGACTCCTCCTTTCAGTGATAGTGCGCATGGGCTTCAACTCCATTATTAGATTGTTTTTTTCCGCCATCGGGTTCGGATATGAATTGCTGCACTCTGGTTCGGCACCATTTCTCAGGTTCCCTTTGACGTGCAATCCACTACTCTCAAAGATATTGTCTCCAGATCGCGTTTCCCATTCTCCACTTATTGTCGCGACTAACAGACCTTTGATCGGAAAACTCATGGCGGGCCATTGGGCCTACCTGTGCTGGGCTCGCTAGTCGAAAGGAGCAGACTCCATTAAAGCTCTGTCCAGGGTGTTGCAAAAGTTTCGGAGCACCAACTTGCACAAAGTGTGCAACCTCTGTTTATCCCCGGAACACGACAAGAAAGACTGTGACGCGTGCAGATTGTTTCGATCAAAAAAGACGCTTCATGACTGTCGGGCTCAACTTCATGAGATGCAACATCAGGGCGGCTCCGTACCAGACATCTTCGGCGAAGATGCCGATACAGAAGAACTACACGCTCAAGGAGTGAGGAAGCACAACACATCTTCATGTCCGAGGTCGACTCCGACATGGAAAAAGAGGAGCAAGTTACACCGGGTCAGTGTACCATGAGTACAGAAGCCCCCCTGCGCCAATAACACAAGACCCAAAAGGCTCTGTTCCTTCCTCTGCCTACGGGTCGAGGTCGACACTGAAAAAGTTTTGGGCGCCCCACTCAATGGCCCGGCATTGAAACACAAAGAAAAGCCCTAGGGCTCAAGTCGGCCCCATGCCGGTGCCGAGCCAAAACCAAAGCCACTGTTCTCTACGAGAAAATCTTTGGAGCCGAAACTTTTGATGCCAAAAACGACAACCTAAGACAAAGATAAAAAGACTCCACCAAAAGAGCCTCAGTCCAACGTTCCACCTTCGGATCCAAAACAGAAAGAGCTCGTTATACACCCAGACACTGGACATATCAATGCCAAATTGCCTGAAAAAAGGAAAATGGGCCTACAGGAGGATTACCGCATTCCTCTGAAGAGAATAAATGTGGGTACTAACTGTTCACCACCTTACATTCCACCTCCTTCGCCTACTGATTCCAGCTTACTCATCACACCCATAAATTCACCACCACCACTAGCACCTGACCCACAGGATGAAGGGGATGGGGAGGAGAATAGGCCACAGGATACTGACCCATGGGATGGCTGACACTGACCCAAACACTGATAATGACCCCGATTTAGACCTGTCCAGACCCTCACCACCTGACAATAATATATGATACATTGACTTACTTAACAGGGCTGCTCAGTATCCTGGGGTGGAGCTGTATCAGGAGATTTTCGAAGAGGATTTCCTATTCGAGACCCTAAGTTCCTCTGAGAGCTACTGATACACTGCCAATACCTAAAGGGATGTTGAAGCACACAGATGAGGTATTTAAAGATCCTGTGAGGGCGAAAATCATCACCCCTAGGGTGGAGAAAAAATATAAACCTGCACCTACTGACTCCACCTACATCAAGGGTCAGCTGCCCTAAGACTTTCTTGTGGTTTCCAACGCTCGCAAGAGAGCTAACTCACAGACCACAGGTGAGGCTCCTCCTCCTGATAAGGAGTCGAAAATAATTGATGCCTCGGGCAAAAGGGTAACGTCACAAGCAGCTAATCATTGGCGCATTGCTAATGCTTAAGCTGTGATAGCTCGATATGATACGGCTCATTATGATGAATTAGAAAAGCTCATGCAATTTCTGCCTGATGAGCATAAATATAAGGCTAAGGATCTTATCCAGGAGGGCAAACGAACCCCGATGCCTCCATCCGGTGCGCCCTAGACTTGGCAGACACAGCAGCTCAGGCAGTAAACACCAGCGCACTGCTACGGAGGCATGCTTGGTTGAGAATCTCCTGATTCAAACTTGAGGTACAAGCCTTTATTCTCACCCAGCCATTTGACAAAGAACACCTCTTTGGCCCAGCAGTTCACAACTTGCTGGAAAAAATTAAAGAAGACCCTGAGGTCGCAAAGTTCATGGGGGCCTTGCAGTTAATTTCAAATTGGGGTTCCTTTCGTCGCTCTTTTTACAGCATGGGTCCAAAAATATTTCCACAGAGAATCCCTCCTCCTCTTACAAGGGCAACAATCAATCTCCCTCATCAAGAAGCTATTTTAGAGGCGGTTTTAGAGGAAACATCAATAATGGAAGAAGCAAAGGCAACTCCACACGCACTTTCCCCGCAAATAACAAGCAGTGACTTCCTTCTGCTACCCCCCATCATTCCACTCCTAGCGGGGGACGTCTCTCCCTAATTCTTCCTGTCTGGAACACAGTCACCTCAGACAAATGGGTTCTACAAATTATCCAATATGGTTACTGCCTGTAACTTACAGGCACTCCCCCAAACATTCTCCCAAGATCACATGCAGTGTCACAAGAAAATCTCACCCTTCTGAAGCAAGAAGTTCTCTCTCTGTTAGAAAAAGGAGCTATAGAACCAGTCCCATTACAATATCAAGGGGCCGGGGCATACTCCCTGTACTTCTTAATTCCCAAGAAGGGCGGCTCTCTCAGGCCTATACTAGACCTCCGAGAACTAAATCTATACATTCAGTCGGACCACTTTCACATGGTGACACTCCAACAAGTGCTCCCGCTCCTTCAACAAGGCAACTTTCGATCCACTCTGGACTTACAGGACGCCTATTTCCATATCCTAATACACCCCACCGCAAATACCTCAGGTTCGTAGTAGCAGGCCAGCATTATCAGTCAAGGTGCTCCCATTCGGAGTAACAACCGCACTCAAGGTTTTCCCCAAATGCCTGGCAGTAGTCGCAGCTCATCTACGAAGACAACACATTCACATCTTCCCATACTTAGACGACTGGCTCATAAAAGCCAGCTTGCAACAAAGCGGTCTACGTCACACTCACAAAACAGTGCAGTTGCTCCACGAGCTTGGACTCACAGTACATCTGTCCAAGTCTCATCTCCAACCATCCAACACTGATACGTTTCTGGGAGCCACAATAGATAAACAAAAAGCTCTAGCCTACCCCAGTCTGGCCAGAATCCTCAAAATGCAGACTCTACTCTGTCAGTTTCAGCCTCAACACTCATTGCCAGCTCGAGTGTTCATGCAGTTGCCAGAGATGATGGTGTCTTGATTCCAATAGTCCCTTATGCAAGACTTCAAATGAGTCCCCACCAGTAGTGCTTAGCAGGTCAGTGGAACCAGGCTCAGGGTCTGTTATCAGATCTAGTGTTAGTAGACTGCTGCACCCATTGCTGTCTGCTTTGGTGGAATAGACAAAAACCTTTCAAAAGGGCGGCCCTTAATCGACCCGGTTCCACAAGTAGTGCTTACAGCAGACTCATCGCTCACTGGTTGGGGAGCTCAGCTCTAGACGCATACAATTCAGTGTATGTGGAGCCTGCAGCAAAAGCAGCTTTACATAAATCATCTAGAGCTGTAGTGATTTTTCTAGCGCTCAAAGCTTTTCAAGTTCATCTAGTAGGCAAAGCTGTCCTGATTCATACAGACAACATGACAGCAATATACTACATACATAAACAGGGGGGGGGGCACACTCTCTCCAGCTGTCACAACTAGCACAGACCATTGGAGATGGGCTATACATCACAAAATGCATCTCATCGCAGAACACCTTCCAGGAGTAAACCATCAGATTGCAGATCTGCTCAGTCGTCAAAGACAACAGATCCACAAATGGGAACTCCACCCTCATTTTCTCCTCCCATTCTTTGAAATGTGGGGCTTTCCAGACATAGATCTGTTCACCACAAACCTAAACGCAAAATGCTCAAGGTTAGCATCCAGGTATCCACACCCATCGTCCAGAGTCAATGCGCTATGGATGAATTGGTCAGGGATATTTCCCTACGCTTTTCCGCCTCTCCCACTAATTCCATTAGTGGTCCGGAAGCTCAGACCGGCGTCCCTGACATTAAACCTAGTTTCTCCCACATGGGCCCTTCAACTCTGGTTCACAACCCTGTTGGAGCTGTCAGTAGTTCCTCACCAAAAATTACATCTCATTCCCAATTTCCTTACTCCGACCTATGGAGAGATAAAACATCTAGGTCCCAGTCAACTCAACCCTGCAATCTGACACCTGAAATCTTCGAGTTTGGCTACCTTAATCTCCCACCAGACTGCATGAACATCATCAATGAGGCTATACGTCCTACCACAAGAGCATGTTATGCAGCAAAGTGGAAGCAGTTTGTGATGTACTGTAATAATAATCAAATCAACCCGCTTGATGCTTCAGTTCAAAACATAATTTGCTATCTATTACATCTGCAGCGTTCCAATTAAGTGTACACATCCATACGCTTACATCTTTCTGCAATAGCTGCATACCTACAGAACCGACAACATATGTCGCTCTTCAGAGTTCCTGTCATTAAAGCCTTTATGGAAGGACTTAAAAGAACCATTCCACAAAGACTTCCACCTGCTCCAGTGTGGAATCTCAACATTGTCATCACCAGACTAATGGGTCCACCTTTTGAGCCATTGCATAGATGCGAACTGCAATTTCTCACTTGGAAGGTAGCTTTCCTCATAGCTATCACATCACTGAGGAGAGTAGGTGAGCTTCAGGCACTAGCCATAGAAGAACAATTTTTACAAATACACCAAAACAAAGTGGTTCTTCGGACCAACCCTAAATTACTACCTAAGGTCATTTCTGCCTTTCATATCAACCAATCTGTTGAGTTGCCTATGTTCTTCCCTCAACCAGATTCTGTGGCAGAATGTGCTTTACACACTTTATTTATTTATTTTTAAATATTTTTTTTATTGAAGTACATGACATTTCCCTTTATTACAATTAGTCCAAAATAAATAGTAGACAAGGTTATAACAAAAACAGAGTACATTTCCGGGAGAACATATATACAAACAGTTCCGGCATCTGAGATCGGAATTGCTAACCATAATCAGATAGCAGTCTAATCAAAGTAAGATTCCCACATTTTTGTAAATTTCCTCAATCCCCCAATCCTTGGAGCAAATATAAATTCATTTTTCCTAACTCTCTTGATTTTTTGATACCACTCATCCACAGTTGGAACCGTCTTTGACCTCCAGTACTGAAGTATCAGTGATCTAGCAACTGCTACTATAATATACATAAGCTTCGCCAAGGATTCGGATAATTTAAGCTCTGAATCAAATCCATACACAATTAGGTTAACGTAACCGGGAGCCGTAAATTTTAAATAAGCATAGAGAAAAGTAAATATTCCGTCCCAAAATGTCTTAATTTTAGGACAATAGACCATTATATGAGACCAGTTGGCTAAATCCAGTTGACTACATTTAAAACAAGTGGATGAAATATTACTGTACATTTTTGCAATGGCTACTGGGGTACGGTACAAAAGCCATTTACTAAAAAAAAAAGCATTCTTCGCCAATTGGCACCTCTCAAAACACTAAAATTAAATGTATTTAATATTGTCCAAGAGTTATCGGTTAGTATAGAATTTTCATGTTTGTGCCATTTTTTTATTGCTTTAACGCTTAAATCATCCTCCCTGCTTTGCGCTAAGCTACTTCTCCATTTTCCGGGGTTCTTAAAAAGTGGAGACCAAAAAAGATCATTGGTTAACTGTGAAGATTGACCTATCAAAATTAAATCAATTTGAACCAGAGACTTATAAAACAAGTTATGAGCCTATCAAGAGAAAATTTCCACGGATTAAAATGGCCATCTCATTCGGAGTCAACCAAGATCCATTTTTCACAAAGATAGAAAGCGTTAAGAACCCAGATCTGATCCAATTACATATAATTTCTGCCCCCATTTTAATCCCAAAACCAGAAATAGCGTCACTCAATGGAGTCATTAAATTCATAAGGGAGAGTGAATACCTTTTCAACATACCATCACGTTTTTTAAAGAACCAATTCAATATCTTATATCTGACTAATTTGGGTGATTTAAACATCGATAGTGGAGAGGAAATCTTAATCTCTTTACAGATTGAGTAAAAAATGTTTTTAATAAATAATGCCTGACTTGATACAGGGTGTTTAAATCTAGATGGGTATTGTGCAAAGTATGCATAATAGTAATCTTTAAGATTCGGTAGACCAAGACCTCCTTGTTCCCTATCTGCATATAATGTGCTAATAGTGATTCGGGCGTCTTTTTTGCCCAAACAAAGGCAGAAATTAAAGACTCGACTTTTGAGAAAAAGGAGCCGGGGAGGGAGCAGTATATGGTGGAGAACAGAAAATTAAATAAGGGGAGTGCTTTACACACTTTAGATGTGAAAATAGCTCTAATTTACTATATAGAAAGCACAACACCTTTCCGTAAGATAAAACAACTATTGCAAGGTGGATATAAAATGCATTCAGACATGCTATGCAAAAGCAAAACTAACATTGGCAATTCCCCCTAGAGCACTCTCCACACGCAAACTAGGGGCTTCTGTGGCATTCTTAGGAAATATACCTATAGATGAAATCTGCAAAGCTGCAACAGGGTCTTTTTCAAAAACTTTTCCCTATTTAAAGAGAAAATTAGGAAGCTCAAACTCTCATATGCTACCCACTGTTTAAGCAAGCACTGTTCTAGTCCGAATCGTCGCCCCTAGAAGATCGCTTGCTTGACGGGCCACTCACCTCGAAAGCAATATCCCTAACTGACAAGAAGCTGAGTTACAACCTCCCAGACACCTTCCCGACCCTCAGGGAAATGTGGCAGGATGACGTAGGCCCTATAGAGGATGCCGACTGGCAGTCGGCCCTTATATCCCCACGTGAAGCAGCTATCACCCAGAGATTTCGCCTTATCCAACTTAGAATACTCCATAGATCGTATATGACGGGGACAATCCTGGCTAGGATGATGACAGATGTGTGAGGGGATGTGGGCAGCAGGCCACTTTTTACCATACACTATGGTCCTGCTCCAAGATACGCCCCCTGTGGGAGGGCACCACAACTCATATGCACACAGCCCTGGGGAAACCTATAACACTTACACCAAAGCTCGGCCTATTGAATATCTGGTTGGCTACTGACCTAACAGAAGCGGAGAGGCAATTTACAACACTGGGTTACACCCTGGTCAAAAGAGAAGTGGCTAGGGGCTGGGCAGCCATTCACCTGCCTCGTGTCAACCTGTGGGCCAAAGAAATGGATATATGTATGCTGGCGGAGACCGAGGTCTATAGGGCTGGGGGATGCCCCAAGAAATGGGATAAGAAGTGGTCACGGTGGAAAGAACACAGGGGAGATATGTGTGTCACCCACAACTGAAATGGAAATGCGAAGGCAAGAGAGACTGGCAGGAAATATGTAATTAATATCTTGTGATTATTGTTTTAACTGTACTATCCTGATGAAGTATGCAACATGTCGTTCAACCATGTAATGTGCTATGGTGATTTTACTCAATAAACAAAGTAAAAAAAAAAAAAAAGACTTTTCTAGTGCAGAAAATCCTGGCCCACATCTCTGGTCAAAGACATTAGCTCTTCTCACACGTTACTTGATGAACCACAATAGGGCCCTCTCCCTTTCGAAGTGTTGACACTGGCTTCTTAAAAACTGGGTAATGTGGCTTCTGCTCAAATGAGTTAGAGCAGATGTTTAATGCAAACAACCTCCACTCTGAGTCTAGTACACCATTTCTAGCTGAAGTCCTTAATTAGATGAAAACAAGTTACTTAACATCCGTGGGGCATCAGGCCATGCTGAAACTCTGAAGTGGCAATGCTACAAATCAGACCATGCTCCCTGCATCATCCAAGGTGAATACTGCTTTTCAGCCTCCTTGACCTGTCATGACATGGGTATCCAATGGGACTGAAAGATGTTTCCCTAAACTGGTCTGCATCTTACCTGGATAACCTAAGTCCACGCATTACAATTTTAAAGTCCCACTACACACCCTATTCCCTCAGACAATGAGTACAATAAGGCCCCAGTTCTGTCTTGACTTTCTTCATGTCCTCTGCTTCCAAAATAATTCCAACATCTTCTATCACTTCTGTGCTGATGACATGAACAACATCATCAAATGACATACCTCTGACCCAGGTACTAGAAAAAATCCTGTCCTTAATAAATCCTGCCCTAAATAAAAAAAAACTTAAATTAAACGTATTGAAACCAGCAGGAATTCAGATCTATCATCCTAGATGTTTATCACAAGTGCAGTCCTGGCTAAGATCACTTAAGTTACTGAACAACATTCTGTTTTTAAATTCCCTCTTCTGTAGATGCATTTTTGCTTCTTTTATGTATGTTTCTGAAAACCCATCTTTTGTGTTCCCGTGTTCTCTTATAATCTGGAATCTTGTCATTATGGTTTTGTGTAATCATTAATCTTGTATCCATATCCACGTGTTTTTTTTTTGTCTGGCATGTGTCTGTAGCCCTCATACGTCCAGTTTGACTACAGAGAACCGCAAAACAAACACATTCAACTGTAAATAAGGACCAAGATCCTCCAACCTAGCCAGAAAGCAATTTTATTTACTAGCCGAAATTCCAATTAAATGTGGATACAGATTCTTAAACTGGATCCAAAGCTGTTCTGCCAAAACTCACCTAACAAAGTATTTGGACACTGTAATATTTGCATTCAGTCTCTGGGCATAGTTACATCATGTAGGCACACTGTTAATCTAGGTCTGTTTCTCCAAATCCATGGAGAATTAATACAATAATCCATTTCGTAGTTTGGGATAATTGCCAGCCAATTAGTAGTTGTCACAACCCCATTGAGGATTTTTGAAAGCCAAACCTCTGTTAATTTCTCAGTTTCAAAGTCGCTATGACTAATGTTGCCAGGTGGTCAGTTTTGTATATTGATTTCCTCCACTAGCCTTCACACCAATTCCACCAGAGCTAAAGCGGCATCATTGACTTTCCAGGGACATGCACCTATTACAGAAAAGTGTAATTTGCTTCCCTACTTGCCTTTTGTAGGTATGTATCACTAGGTCGATCCTTCTACAAGGAGTCATCTTTTCGTGAGGAAGATCTCTACATTTGTATCGATAGAAGTCTCTCCTGCTATCGCAGTGTCCTCTGCCCCATGTTTTTTGGATTGTAGACTCTAGTTCAAATGAGGTGACAATGCAGGAAAGCAAGGAACAACTGAGTAAGGAAAAATAGTCTTCGTGTGATTCAGATAGTACTGGTTCGTGCTATCAGCACTTTGACACCCGCCCATCCATCCCATTGTTCAATACATGTCATGCTTAAATTGTATTTTGCTAAAAAGCAAGTGTGTAGTGGGTAGGGTTTATGGACGCTCTGTTTAGTGGGTGGGAACTGGACTTTGAAGGTGGAAATGTCTCTTGCATTTTACATTTTCATAGAATGTGTTACAAAATTATTTGAAAATGCATCTTTTGGTCATTTTAATCTGGTTCTGTCTTAAGTGTACACCTTCCCAACCAGTTATTTAGGATACATAGCCTAATGTAAGATTAGTGGGAATGTTATGAAGATCTATTCGTTTGTGTACTCAATATTTTAAAGCGATACAGGATTGTTACATTATGGAAGGAAAAAACTAGGGCAATCAACACATTTTTAAATTCGAAAATATTTCTGATTTGCAATTTCTATTTTAATGGCCCTTTGTGTTAAATGCTAATGAAATTAAACAATTGCAAAATTGTGTATGCAAATTATGCTTTCCTTCGCCAGCACCAAATGATGCTAGAATCTGTACTTTTTTTAATGTGCAATAGTATTAACACCCCCCACCACCACCCCCACCACCACCACCACCACCACCACCACCACCACCACCACCACCACACACCACAACCACACACCACAACCACCACCACCACCACACACCACACACCACACACCACACACCACACACCACACACACCTCATCTTCAATCTATCCAGTTTCAGTGTAGACTGTTTGGTGAGGTTGGTGTTTGATACTGTGCAGAATATGAAGGAATTAATCAGGGATGTTTCACTCAGTATAGCTTTGTTGGCAAGAAGTGTGATTTCCTTTGCTGAATTCAAGGTTGGGAGTAAGGACTGGATTGAAACCATTGTTTTAGCAGCCTTACTCCATCTCTGCCTTTCAGTCTTAAAGACAACAGTCAGTAAACATGTTGATTGAACACCTTGATTAATGCACTGTTAAAGGGCAAACATTTTCTAACAACATACATATGCGGGGGCGTGGCCAAGCAGCATGGCCGACAGGACGTGAGCTTCACCAGCTCCGTCCGAGGACCCTTAATATCCTGCCTAAAAGATCCTTGCTGGACCTTCTGAAGAGGAGCTGACGGTCCGGATCCTTTTTCGTCCTGTCTGGGACCAACACGTCGCCTGGAGAGCCTCCGGTGCCCCGTTACCGCCGCCAAGGAAACACCGCGGCGCTCGGAGGGCTCCGCCTGTCTCTACGCGAGACCGCGGACTGGGCCTGTGCGAAAGAGTAGCGGTGCGTGCGGCCCGCTTACTGCTGAGGTATCCTGGCTGGGGCAGTGCTCGAGTACACGGCGGACCGCCCGACGGTCGGAGACCTGTAGTGGACGTCCTGTGAGGCCAGTGGAGGGCTGAGCTGGGGTCCGGTGACTCCCGCGGACCTGTGCAGGGGGTTGAGGTGCTGGCCCCTCCCCTCCCCTGGGGCCTGGGGCTCTACGCGGCTCCTGGGGGACTGGAGCGGTGAAATAGCAGAGTGCTGGACTCTGCTCGCCGGACCTGGTGGCATTAAGGCCCGCCTTTGCACTGCGAGCTGGTGCGGCCTGTGCGGACTATCCCCTGTGGTTTCCCTACAGCTGTGGGGATTGCGGCCTCCGTCCCTACTGCGGAGTGCTCCGGAGATCATCCCACGTGGAACTCGCACTGGCGCTGTGCCTAGTGGCGTCCTGCTGTGTCGACTTCTGGTGGACACGGGCGATTTGGGGCCCCCACATAAACTGCGTGCTGTTCTCCCCGACGGCCGAATGGCCCCTCCCCTGTGTGGTGGCGGAGCTCGGACTGGGCTGCCCCAGGAGGCTTGGAAATCACGCTGTTGCACCTGGAACTGGAGGGGGTGCCCCTGAGGTGTGCTGGTTGGCGGTGAGCTGCTTTTGCTCCGATTCTTTGAGGTCCTCCCGCCCGGCTCGGTGAGTGCATCTTGCCCACTGGTTGTCCTGCTCTCTCTTTGTTAGTGGTGGGGGTCGTCGCCTGGGCCGGATTTGCCTGGTGCGCCCTGCTGAACCGTCCCCTCCACCGGTCCTCCCGCCTTCGCTCTACTGTTGGGATCTGTGCTTGACCGTTGGGACCGGGCGAGTCCTGGCTTCGACGCCTCGGGGGGGCTCTCGGACCGCCCCCCAAGATGACGACCCGCAAGGATAGGACTGCGAAATCCTCTCAGCCCAACACCATTGTGCAGTATACCACCCCAAGACTGCCATCGCAGAGGATCACGCGGCAGACGGGACCGGACGATGGGGGCGATGAACCGCATAAACCCTCCCGAGCGGAGATCCTGAAGGCGATCCGGGGATCCCATTCTGCTTTGGAGAGGCAGATCGAGACTGTGTCGATCGATGTAAACCTCCTCCGGACGGACCTCCGTAAGGTGGCGGACAAGGTCTCGGACGCGGAGGGCAACATCGCACAATTGCAAACTGAAGTGGCCTCCCTGCAGAAGTCGGTCGCGCACCTGACGTCCACTACCCGTGCGCTGGAGAAAAGAGCGGAGGATGCGGAAGGCAGGGCCCGTCGGAGCAACATCAGGGTGCTGGGCGTGCCTGAGCGCCTTGAGGCGGGAAACGCTGAACGCTTCTTGGAGACGTGGATCCGTACCCAGCTATGCCCGACCGGACTGTCCAGTGTCTTTGTCATCGAGAGGGCACACAGGGCCCTGGTCCCCCCTCCACGCCCAGGCGAGTCACCTAGAGCCATCATTGCAAAGATCCTGAATTATAAGGATCGTGATTGTATCCTACGGGCCGCGAGAGAAATGGAGTCCATCACCATTGAAAATAGTCGAGTCTCCATCTACCCTGACTATACTCAACAGGTGCAGGAGCAACGGAAGTCCTTCCTGGGAGTCAAGCAGAAGCTTCGGGAAATGAAGCTACAATACATGCTCCTTTACCCAGCCAAACTCAAGGTGCTCTCCCAAGGACGCGCTCACTTCTTCGAGTCCCCGGCGGAGGTGTGGGAGTGGCTCGAGATACAGGGAGACGACTTACCGCCTGGTGAGCGAGGTGGTCCCCGCGAGACCTGGGGGACCCGCCCCCAGAGGCGCCGGCGAGGCAGAGGGAGACGCAGGTCTGGATCCCGGGGTTCTCCTGCACCCCGGATTACCGTAGGAGAGGATGGGGCGCTGCACGTGAGGCCATCGACGGCGGGGGCCGCTCCGGAGTCACCTGAGGCCCCTGCACCTGGTGAGAACCTGGTCCCTGATACCTTGCAGGAAACCTTGCTGGATGTACACTCTGCTCCCCCGGTGGTGCCGGAAACTGCCCTCTCCGAAACACGGCCTGAGTGAACTCTGCTATGAGGTACTGTCTAGTTAAAGTGTTGTTGCCCTGGGAGGTTGGGTGAGTCGCCCCTCCTGGTTTTTGCCTACCGAATGCTGTCTCTACCTGGCGCTGGGAACCCTGATTGGTGGGCTGAACGGAGGATGGATACCGGGTTGGCCGAGGCGATGTGGTGCGAGGTCCCAGAGTGTATGGCGTACCGTCGCCCAGCATTGGAACTGACTTTCATGAACATTCCCAGAGACTGTCCTGGAACATTGGGTCCTCGGGGAGTTGGGGGGGAGGGTGGGTGGTTTTGGTTGGTTGTATGTGAGTGTGGGTGTGGGTGTGTGTGGTGTATGGGGTGGCTGTGCACGTCCTGGCACTGGCAGGGGAAGGGCAGAGTAGCGTTCTTGGTTGTTGCTGTCCTCTTGCTCGCGGGTGTGGGGGGGGGGGACGACTGGTTCTGATGGGGTGTTGCGTCCTATTGTTTTTTGGTTGGCGCTGGCGTGGGATGCCTGGGATGGTGTGTTTTCCTGTGGAGTCATTCCTGCTCGTGGGTGGGGGGGGGACTGTTTCAGGGGCTGGGGGTTGCGGGTAATGTGGGGTTGGGGGGAGTTGTGGGGGGTATTTGTTTTTGGCATGGTGTGTACTACGGTTTCCACCCCTAGGAGGCTGTTTGCAGAGGTTCAACTTGGGTGCCCGGATGGGCAAGACCAACGCTTATGGGATTCAAATTTTTAACTTGGAACGTGCGTGGCCTGGTTACTTGCTCCAAGCGACACAGGGTGCTATCCTTCCTTCGTCGGCATGGAGTATCAGTGGCGTGCCTGCAGGAAACACATATGAATTAAGAGGGTGCTCTTAAATTGGCGAGGAAGTGGAGGGGTCAGGTGTTCCATTCCTCCTTCTCTACCTATGCTAGGGGGGTCCTGATCTGGGTGGCTCCAGGGGTTCCCCTAGCAGTCCAGTACGTTGAAGCTGATGTTGAGGGCAGATATGTTCTTATACGTGTGAAACTGGATGGGAGGGACTTCCTGTTGGTGAATTCTTATGCACCTAACATAGATGACCCGAGTTTCTTTACCGGCCTGCAGGAGCTTATAGCGACGGACCTGGATGCCCCCCTCCTCTGGTTTGGAGATTTTAATTGTGTACTGGATCCACTGCTGGACAGGGATCCCCCCCGGGCGGGTACGAAACCTCGGATGACGACACGACTCCGGGAGGTGATGGATAATTTGGGTGCGGTAGATGTCTGGCGCCTCGGCAATCCGGGACTGAAGCTTTACACGTGTTATACCCCCACGCATAACACGCATAGCAGGCTCGACAGGGTCCTTGCGGCCAACATTGGCGCATCCATTGTTTTATCGGTCACGCATCAGGCCCGGTTCTTGTCCGACCATTCGCCCGTGACGTGCACGGTACAGTGGGTGGACCGCTCCTCCCGCCCCAGGACCTGGCGGATGCCAGGGGATCCTCTGCAGGATCCGGTGGGACGGGACCATGTGGAGACGTCCCTGCGTACTTATCTGGACCTGAACTGGGCTGTGGGTGATATCCCTTTTGCGACCAAATGGGATGCCCTTAAGGCAGTCGTGCGGGGCGCTTGTATGGGTCTGACGTATGGGGTCCGTAAACAGCTTCTCCGTGACCTCGCGAGTGCTGAGGAGCGCCTCAGCCACTACCAGTCCCAGCTGGACCCGGATGGGTCAAACGTGGACTCTGAGCGGACAGCCCGGGAAGGCGTCCATGATATCCTAGACCGGCTAGATAGGTTCACTCTTGGTCGATATCGCCAACGCCTTCACCGTGAGGGAGACAAGTCGGGCCGGTTGCTAGCCTGGATTCTCCGAAGGGAATCGGCCCCTGCGCGGATTGTTGCGTTGAGAAACCCCGCTGGGGTCCTAGTACACTCGGAACGGGACCTTCTTGCGGTGCTCCGCACACATCTGCAGAAGGTCTATACCGCTGACCCCCTGGTGACAGAGGCGTCCTATCAGCCATACCTCCGGGATTTGCCCCTTCAGACCCTCTCTAAAGAGGATGCCGAGGACATGGATACACCGGTGACGCTCCATGAGGTTAAGGTGGCGGTGGCCGCCCTGCCGAAGGCTAAGTCGCCGGGTGGAGACGGTTTTCCCCCAGAGTTTTACCAGGCGTTTGCTGATACCCTCGCGCCCCATCTCTTGCAGGTTTACCATGAAGCAATGGAGCGAGCCGCACTCCCGCCCACCATGCAACAGGGTGAGGTCTGCATGCTCCTGAAACCGGGTGGGGATGGATGTGATCCTGCGGCCTACCGGCCGATCACTTTAATCAATACCGACGCCAAAATTCTTACTAAGATCTTGGCCACCCGGCTGGCTCCACATATGACGCACTTGGTCCATCATGATCAGTGCGGGTTCATTCCGGGCCGCAACACCGCCATGAATCTCCGGCGCCTGAACCACGTTCTTCATGAGGTGCGCGATAGAGAGGATCCTCAGGTCCTGGTCTCGATAGACCTGGCTAAAGCCTTCGATACAGTTAGCTGGGGGTACCTGTTGGAGGTGCTTCGGTTGGCGGGGGTGGGGCCCCTTTTCTGCACTTGGATTCGTATCCTTTACAGTGCACCTACGGCCAGGGTCAGTCTCGGAGCGGCCCGTTCGGAGGAGTGGCGGTTAGGCAGGGGCACTCGCCAGGGATGCCCCCTGTCACCGCTCCTGTTCGCTTTGGCGATTGAGCCCCTTGCAGTGACACTACGCGCGGAGATGGCACCCTGGGGAATACGAGTGGGGGATGTGGTACACCTGATTTCGCTTTATGCGGATGATGCGTTGTTCTACCTGACCTCTCCGCAGGAGTCGCTACCGATCCTGTTACGCCACTTGGAACGCTTTGGTGCAGCTTCTGGGCTACGTCTTAATCCTGAGAAATCCCTGATCTTTCCCCTTGCGGGTTGCGGTGAAGACCCTCGTGTGGGTTTCCCGCCCCTGGGGCTATGGTGGGAGATGGAGGCCTTCTGCTATTTGGGTATTCAGGTGGCTGTTTCTGATGAACACTTGCTGGCCCGAAACGCCGACCGTGTGCTTAGCTCCCTACAGCGATCTGTATCCTTTTGGAATACGCTCCCACTCTCTCTCATGGGACGATTGGCCGTCTCTAAGATGGTGATGCTGCCTAGAATATTGTATATCCTACAGAATACCCTCTGTCCTCTTCCTCCTCGAATTTTCAACAAGCTTAATACGATGCTTACCTCCCTGCTCTGGGCAGGCAGACGCAGCAGAGTTGCGCTACGTACGATGGTCAGACGCTGGGAGGAGGGGGGCTTGGAGGCCCCGCGCTTTGATCTCTACTATTCCTCAGCCCAACTTATACCGGCTGCGCGCTGGTTCGCGGGTGCGGAAAATTGGGAATTGCGACTTCTGGCTGGCAGCGCAGATGAGAAGACGTTACAATTGGCTCTGATGCGTGGCAGAGGAGCGGATGGCAACCTGCCGTATATTGTTCGGCATACTGCGGGGATCTGGCAGCGAGTGGTGGAAAGAGTGTTGAGACGGGCCCCTTTTCATAGGGAGCTGTCAATATGGATATTGGCGCCGGTCACACTAATGGAAGAGCACATGTCGTTTCGAGAATGGCGTGAGGGCGGCTGCGACACCTTGGCTGACTTATATCCGGACGAGTCCTTTGTGACCCTGGAGAGAGCTGTCGAGGCCTTCTGTCTTACTGGGGGCCAATACCTTCATTATGGTGGCCTGAGGGACATGGCGAGAGCGACGTGGCCACAGTTCCCTGAGGCGCCCCAGGTGTCCCATACTCTGAATATCCTGCTATCGTGCGGCGCGGGACGGCGATTGATAACGCTTTTATATACAGCAATGAGATGCGACTCGGCGCCTCCGGTGTCTCCGTCCTGGGCGGCGTGGGAGACGGATTTAGGGGTTGCCTTGGACCCGGGACAGCGGGGGCGGATAGGGACGCTCACCAAGAAGGTCTCGTGTAACGCGCGTTTCAAATTAATTCATTTTAACTTCATGCACCGTACTTACGTAACCCCAGTTGCTCTGCGCCGCATTGCGGCGGATAAATCGGATGCCTGTCCTCGATGTGGTTCGGTAGGGGCCGGATTTCTCCATTTAGCTTGGGAGTGCCCACTGGTCGGGGACTTCTGGAGGGTAGTAGTGGCCCACATCCGGAGGGTCACGGGACTGCGTCTTGACCTGACCCCACTCCATTGCTTGTTAGCCCTGGTCCCCAAACCTAGGAGGAGGAATTTGTCATATAAGATGCTGCAGCTACTCTTAGTGCTGGCTAGACGGCGGGTGGCTATCACCTGGATGGGACAAAGGGCACCAGATATGACATTATGGCTTCGGGATGTGGGGGAATGGACATTAGCCGAAGAAACGCACATGCAACATACGCGTAGAGATGGGCGGCTACAGGAGGACTTGCTCGCATGGCGTATGATGTGTGCTGTGGGGTCGACTGACAGCGACTCCGATGCTACTAGTGCTGCATTGTTCTCGTCCGAGGAATCGGGGCCTGAGGTAGGGGTGGAGGGTGATGGGGAGGGAGAGTAGGGGCTGGGGTGCTACCCTGATGACTGCGCACATGTTACCTTATGTCGGTTTCTATACTTACACTGTATCCCGTGCATTTGTTTCTCGCATCTCCTGATCTCTTTGCAATTGTGGAAGCCATGCTGGAAGTGTGAACTGTGTACACCTGTATTTTCTATGCACTGATGGCAATTTTTTTTTTGGGGGTGGGGGGAAGTAAGTATTGTTTATTCTGTTGAAAAATAAAGTCTTTAAAAAAAATAACAACATACATATGCAGTAAGGCAACCTGAAGTGTGTATCTCTTAATCTATTTATTTTCCTGCATTCAGTTGATCCTGTAAATGTGCCACCCACTACCTCCACTCGTGTGTTTTATATCAGTGTTGGGGTTTGCTGTGCTGTGATTTTCCTGGTGGCGATAATATTGGCTGTCTTACATCTACACAGCATGAAACTAGTGGAGCTTGATGACAGGTGAGATGAGAGTTGAATTTATTGGTTAAATATATGCATGATGCAAATTGATTCTAAAATAATTGCACATACAGCATTCAAATACTCCATTATATGTTACATATATATGTGCGTAAAAATAGATTTATTCATTTATTTATTGCATTGTGGTCACCACTGTGTAATTAGTTGTGACGGAGTTTCCATAGGGAGAGCAGTTTTTGTTTTGCTAATGACTTTGACACCCTTTGATGACTCTCTCAATAAAACTTTGCAGAAAAATAAATCCTACACCTCCGCTACTTCCTGGAAAGTTTAGGGGTGATCCATCAAGGGAGGGGCCAAAAAAAGAAGGATCTGGCAGGGATGTGGCATTCCTATATCCCCGACATCCAGGACAGATTTGTTGGTGTCAAGGGCAACAAGTTTGCATATGTATTTGGTCCTTGGGACAAGTAGGCCCAACCCCCTGAAACACAAACCCTTTGTCTGCCGGTTTGCAGTATCACATTATGGATCAGGGAAGGCCACAGTCTGCAGTTAAGGTAATATCTTTGCAGCTATGTTAACCCGTTGCCTGCGCTGAACGTTCCGCGCCAGTGCGGAACGTTCTAAGAAACGGGCAAGGCCACTTCGGCCAACGGACGTGCGCAGCACTACCGAGGTAGTGCTCGCGACGTCCGTTGGCCGACAGCAGCAGCCAACGGGTTAATGCTATTCACATTTGTATTTATGGTATATTAATGGAAAGCCTTTATTAGGGTGAGCGCTTTAAGTAAATGTTGTAAGCTCTGACTGCACTACTGACATTGGTTCCAGTATAAAAATGTGTACAAATGTTTTCAATGTTTAGTATTATCAAGCTATGTATAATGCTCCCCAAATGCCCTCTGATTTGATGCAAATATTTGCAGGAGCTTGAAAGCAAGATTGATGATTCTTTGCTTTTAAAATAAAATGTTCATAAAAAAATGAAAGAAGGAAGAAAAACACTTCGCTTAACTGCTTTCATTCATTTCAATCTTTATTCGGTTTAAAAAACCTTGTAAGATACAACATACAATCATAATACATTATGTTACAATATAATACATATTGAATCAATAGCAGCGGGTAAAATGTCAACACATTTCATTTGCATAAAAATACCTAAAATTCAGTTCATTTTACAAGCCATCCACTTAATTGACTAGATCGTGATTGGCCCCTCTAGTATACAGAACACTAAATATACAAATTTGATAAAAAAATAAATTAACTGTTTTGTTAAAAAAAAGAATACACATCAGGACAGTAAGCAAGCAACATTTAGCAGCTAACCAATACGTAAAAACATGGTAAGGTAGCCTATTTCATTAGGTTTTTAGGTTTATATTTGAATAATTCAATAGCTGGTGAGACTGCTTTAAAATGGCTATTCTTATGCCTCTTTAAAATCGGACACTGATTTTGGGTCAGCCTTAGTTTTGAGTTCTCCAATTGCGTCTTCCATGTGACGTGACTGTCTAAAATAATGCCCAGGTATTTAAAATTGGGGACTTCTTCAATAGGTTCATTATTTATCTTAAAGACCTTGTTAAAACCTTTATGAGGGTTGATTGTCATAACTTTTGTTTTAGAGGAATTAATTTCTAATCCCTTGTCATGACAATACAAACTAAAAGTATTTAAAAGGATTTGGAGTCCCCTAGGTGTCTGAGAAATTAAAATCGTATCGTCTGCAAACAACAGTGCCGGAACGGCTTGCCCGCTCAATTTGGGAGAGTCATGCTCGCAGCCCAAAAGAGTTTCGGGAATGTCATTAACGTACAAGGAGAATAAGGTAGGTGCCATTACACACCCCTGCCTTACCCCTTTTGCTATTTTTATTTTCTCGCTAACTTCACCATTAGGTCCCCATCTGACTCGTGCATAATTATTCTCGTGAAGTCTAATTAAAATTTGAAGGATATTTGCAGGGAGGCCCATCTTACTTAGTGTCTTCCATAGGGCTTCCCTTGGAACCATGTCAAAAGCTGCCTTCAAATCTACAAATGCCACGTATATATGGGAACTTCTTATGATCGTGTATTTCCAGACTAAACATAAAAATCTAAAAACCTGGTCTATAGTGCTTATCTTTGATCTAAAACCTGCCTGGTATTTTGTGTAAATAAAGTGCTCTTCGATCCAAGAGGTGAGCCGACCAAGAACTTGTCGGGCAAACATTTTTTGCAACACGTCAATTAGGCTGATAGGCCGATAGTGTGAAGGATTTGACCTGTCCCCCTTTTTGAACAGTGTTACAATCTCCGCCCCCTTCCAGGTTTCTGGAACAGGAGCTCCACAAACAATTTCATTGGATAATAAATTGATGTAGGGAGCCCAAATATAATTTTCGTGTTTCCAGAGATCACCTGGTATTTTATCAGGGCCTGGGGCTTTCCCTGTCTTAACTGCCTTGATTGCTAAAATTGTTTCTGTCAAAGAAAAGACAAGAGGTGTGTCATGGGCTACCAAGGGAGCCTGTAAACTATCCCAGCTTTCAGTCTCACTTTGACTTTCACAAGAATAAAGCAAGGTAAAATGCTCGACCCATGTTTTCTCCTCTAGAAATTTATCTTTTCATTCCGTAGCCCCCCTGGTACCTCTAGCAATGAGGCTCCAGAAGGAAGTCTGGTCTCTGCACTTGCATGCATCCAGCAGATCTGACCAAACCCTTTCATCCCACTCTTTTTTGGCCATTTGCAAGGTTCTTTTATACTGAGCTCTCTTAGTTCTCACAATATTCGCTGAATCCCCCCTAACCGCTGTGATTAGATCTGTTTTAGCTTTCCGGCATTTCTGGTTATACCAAGTAATCCCGGCTTGTTTACTTTTCCGGGCGTTTTGTGATCTCTTTACCGCCCTGCTCAAGATCTCACCAAGTTGGTTAATTAGATGTTCATGGGATTTTACCAAAAGCGGACTTTGGATGGCAATACTGTTCCCTAAGAGGGCAGACATGTGCCTCACAAATACATTGTAGATTTGACTAATACTTTTTGTATTGTCTAATACCACTGGCCACTTCAGGGATCTACGGTTGTTTGCCACTAGAGGGTCCTGTGGCAAGGATACTGTGCTACTAACACTTTTATCAAGAGTTATGAAAATCTGGGTCTGGACAGATAGAATCAGGGGATAATGATCACTCTCTGTACGGTCATCCACCATTAAATCGATGATCATAGGCCATAGATTTAAAGAAACCAACAAATAATCTAAATGGCTGTGGGTCACCCCTCTAGTAAATGTTGGTTTACTGGGGGAGTCTGATGGCAACCGCCCATTGCAGGCACGTAGGCCTGATTCTAGAGTTAAATTCAATAGTTGTAAGGCACTCACTGTACAGGGTGCTTTGTAGTTTGTATCAACTAAAGGAATATTGTTGGCACTGTCCTCATCCTTATAGATGTCTTCTAAACCTATGATAGGTTCAAAACCTCTGTTGAAGTCCCCTCCTATAATTATTTTTGCATTTTGATCAAACCCTGTCACAATATTACTCAAGTGGGTTACAACTGATGATTCTGTACATGATCGATGTGGTCTACTATAGATATTGATCACATAAATGCTGCAGCCCATAGTGTTTTTTAACTCAAGTAGTAACAGGTCGGGGTTATTTGTATCAATTTGCTTAAAGGACAGGCCTCTTGTAATTTTTACCCAAATTGTTAGGCCGCCAGAAGGTCTTCCCCCATTTGTATTTACTGCGGGGATGAAGAAGGAGCTGTAGTTAACCTTAAAAAAGTTCTCAAGCCCACAAGTTTCCTGGAACATAATTAAATCCCCACTAGCCAGGTAATCATGCCAGGCCGGATCTGAAAGATTTTTTTTTCAGACCTGCAATATTCCAACAAATGATTTTTGTTAATTCCGAAACCCCTGGTTCCTTTGTTACCAGCTGCGGAGTCATTGGTCCATTTACATCTTGATGCGGTGTTCGCACCATTGTGTCTACGGAATGCATTGACTGTTGAGGGTTATCGGCAAGTGCAATCTGTTTTGGTGCAACTACAGAGGGCAGACCAGAATGTATATGATTTGCACCACATGACTTTGTCAAAGCCCCTCCATCAAGTCAATCGCAATCGGATAAACCAGCTAGGGCGTCAAACCTATTTGAGGTACTAACTCCCCAATTGTAAGATGGAGCCCCAAAACCCCAACCATTTGTAGGTACATTCCATCTAGGTGTAGGTGTGATAGGAAACGGTGGATTCAGGTAGGTACCCGGCCATCCTCCTTTATAATTACCATTACCTATAGGTGCTGGGGTATTAGGGTGCAATAAACGCTGCTGCATACCTGGCCATCCTCCATTGTAACCAACAGTACCTAAAATCCCACAGTTATTTGGTGGTATACCAAGCCCTCGTCTACCCATTAGATTCAAATTTTGTCCTGGGGTAATATGACGAGGAATATTGTGTTGGTTGACTTGCCATGGGCCAGTCCTATCTTTGGAGACATGGTTTGTATCACACATTGTAGGTCCCCCACCCCATCCATTTTCTCTCGCTATCCAAGCTGGCTTCAGGGGCTTATGGTTATTGGCTCTTTGCGAATCATTATAAAAGAATTCCAATGTGAGGGGGATTATGGAACTACTTCTTCTTTGTGGTGGTAGTATGTTGGATAGAATATCAGGAAGAGCAGATGGAGTTGCGAAGGTTAGTATCACACAGTCGCCCTTCCATTTCTTTTGTTTATTCCCTATCCATCCAACCCTCCTTGCCATTTTAATTTCGTTAGCCAACCGTTGTTCCCCCCCCTGGGCTATCCGCAGGTTATTTGACAGCCAATGTAATGCCTTGCTTGTTAGCGACGAGGCTGACTCAATTTGACCCGGTGATAGGGTGGGTGTGTTAGCTAACACTAACACTAGTGGTGATGCTTCAACTACAAATTGTGTGGAGTTATCTTCTATCGCTGGGGGCACTGTGTCATGTGATGGATCAACTAATTGAACGAAAGGGGCTTCTAATGGCAAGTCATGAACGATATGGCCGGTTTGTGGGCATTCTGAAAGAGTTGGCCCTGGTAGCGTAATATCTGATGTTGACCCAGATTCATTATCTTCCTTTGAGCAATCATGGCCGTTATTGACATTACTTAAAACATTTCCTATGGCATCTGTTAATACATTTTGAGTACCTCCCAATTTCTTTATCTCTGCAGAAAGTTTATCAATCTTGCTAATAAGTGGTTTGATAATTGTCTGAATTTTAATTTCTAACAGCTCCGCTATTCGTGACATTAAGTCCTCGTCCAATATTTCCCTCGAATTGTTCTCCTCATTGTTCTGGTGGGTACTTTTTGGATTTTGCAGTGGTATAGCCTTGCTTTTTCCTGAGCGTGGCCCTCCACGTTTGTTTTGTAATCTGCGACAGGCTCTGACTGCCCTTGCAGACTGCTTTGCAGGTACTTCATCCACCACTTCCTCTTTTTCATCATTGTCTACAACCTCGATGACAACCTGTGCATCTAGCTCGTTGTCCGCATGTTGGTTAATATCCGTCACATTCGTTGTGCTGATATCAATATTAACATTTGCTGAGGGAGCTGTTTCAAGAACATCACTATTAAAATCTAATAGCAAGGACTCGTTTGATTGTGAGGAAGTAGGTGGGCTCAAAGAATGGAGAACAGGTGACTGGGACAAACCCAATGATTGTCTGCGCTTGCTGTTTATCTGAGCAACCACTTGGACAAGATAGTTTTCCATAGTGTTTTTGGGTGTTTCAGATACCAAACGATGATTTTTTTAGGCATTATTATGCAAGATGTGTGATAGTCTTACACCCACAACCCAATAAAATAACAAGGTATTAGTTTCAATATTTTAAAACAAAAGTCTTACGTCAATACCTTGTGCAGGTCTCCAATGGGCTTGTTTCCTGGTTCGTAGAGATGTTTTATCTGCTGTCTGCTTTGCAGAAATAGCCCCTTCCTTATCCAAGCTCCAGAGTAAATCGATGTCAGCTATATGGCCGGTTTGCCGACCCCCGTCTAAATAGCTAGGATTTTGGAGCCGGTCAACAAAAAGGCTTTTACACCCCCACTGACTATGGAGTAACAGGAACTACTCCCTAGAGCACAAGGGTAGATTTTAGAGGAATGGCCTAGCCTGGCCACCTCGTGCCGCTGAGGGCCGTAGAGGGCCCGCCCTTTGCCCGGGCTTAGCCCCGGGCGTCCCGCTCGCGTCCCGCGACGCGGGTATCTGCTCTGCTTTATCCGCCCTTCGCGCTCTCCGTGCGCGTCACCCAACGCGCCGCCGCGAGGCCTGCCGGGTGTTGTGGTTCCCGGAGCGGCGGCGCGGTTTTACTGGCAGAATGACTCTCGGCGGTGGCGGCTTCTCCCAGGACAGGCGCGGCGTGTCAGGTAAGTATCAGCGGTCTCCCCCGCTTTGCCGGTATCTGCTCTGCTTTATCCGCCCTTCGCGCTCTCCGTGTGCGTCACCCAACGCGCCGCCGCGAGGCCTGACGGGTGTTGTGGTTCCGGAGCGGCGGCGCGGTTTTACTGGCAGAATGACTCTCGGCGGTGGCGGCTTCTCCCAGGACAGGCGCGGCGTGTCAGGTAAGTATCAGCGGTCTCCCCCGCTTTGCCGGTATCTGCTCTGCTTTATCCGCCCTTCGCGCTCTCCGTGCGCGTCACCCAACGCGCCGCCGCGAGGCCTGCCGGGTGTTGTGGTTCCCGGAGCGGCGGCGCGGTTTTACTGGCAGAATGACTCTCGGCGGTGGCGGCTTCTCCCAGGACAGGCGCGGCGTGTCAGGTAAGTATCAGCGGTCTCCCCCGCTTTGCCGGTATCTGCTCTGCTTTATCCGCCCTTCGCGCTCTCCGTGTGCGTCACCCAACGCGCCGCCGCGAGGCCTGACGGGTGTTGTGGTTCCGGAGCGGCGGCGCGGTTTTACTGGCAGAATGACTCTCGGCGGTGGCGGCTTCTCCCAGGACAGGCGCGGCGTGTCAGGTAAGTATCAGCGGTCTCCCCCGCTTTGCCGGTATCTGCTCTGCTTTATCCGCCCTTCGCGCTCTCCGTGCGCGTCACCCAACGCGCCGCCGCGAGGCCTGCCGGGTGTTGTGGTTCCCGGAGCGGCGGCGCGGTTTTACTGGCAGAATGACTCTCGGCGGTGGCGGCTTCTCCCAGGACAGGCGCGGCGTGTCAGGTAAGTATCAGCGGTCTCTGTAACTGCTTTCAAATTTCAGGTACCATTTCTTTGCAGCATCATTTAGTAAGGTGTTGATGCATGCTAGTATTTCCCAGAAATATTCATAATGGACAATCAGTGTAACCAGTTTCAAAAAGATCACAGGAAAAACAAATAAACAAGCACTGGCAAAGCCAGTGGGTCTGAATTTGGTGGTCAGCTTTTTAGTTTTGTCAATGTGTGAATGGTTTTGGCATGGTTTTTGTAAAACCTTATTGGTATGGAAACTGCCGTGCCCTCACCATTATTACAAACATTGGCAACTGCAAATATAGTTTTTGGTCTTAAAAAGCACGCACTGCCACAGTAGTTACTGGCACTGATCAAAACTATTTTATTTGCCGATTTGCTCCTTGTGAAAGAGCAGAATGATGTCACTCGCAGTGAAGCCAGCTGATACAGAGAGAGACAGAATTTTAATAAACACAAAAGGTTATGGTCAACGCTGGACCAAATTAGGGGCCCAATAATTAACCCCTTCGCTGTCAGGCTTTTTCCCCCTCCTGTGCCATGCCTTTTTTTGGCTATTTGGGGTAGTGTGCGCTGAGGCCCCTGTAACTTTTTGACCACATAAGGTATCCACACCAAATTTGCGTCGTTTTCTTCCAACATCATGGGGATTCTAAAGGTACTCAGGGTTTGTGGATTCCCCTAGAGGGGACACAGAAATGAGCCAAGATACAAAAAAAATTGTGTTTTTTGGTGAAAAATGGGAAACATGGGCTACAAATTAAAGCGTCTGTGTTTTTCCCTGCAAATGTTATCAAAAAAGGGTTTGTGGGGCTGAAATCACCATTTTCCCAGCTTTTAGGAAATGACCGTCTTTTGTCAGAAAAACAAAAAATGTTCACACAGTTTTGGCATTTTTCAGGGACATAGCCTATTTTTGCTATTTTTAGTGCTTTCAACCACCTTCCAGTTAATGGTAAAAATGAGTAAGAAATCAATAATGGATCCTGGAAAGCTATACATTTCAGAGAAGTAGACAAAATTCTAAATTCAGAAAGGGTCATTTTTGTAGATCCATCAAGGTTTCTTTATAGAAACTAACAGTTAAATATTGGAAAAATTGAAAATTAGTTGAAAAAAACAGCCTTTTGTGTCAACGTTTTCACCTGTAACTTCTTGTAATTATGACAGCTCTTTGAAAGCAATATACCGTTACATCCACTGGACCTTCCTGGTTGTGGGGATATATAGGACTTGAACCAGACGAACCCAGAGTCAAAAACTGAGTAGCAATTTGCAATGGCTTTTGATTATGTACCGGGTATATAGCAATTATTGGGTGAAAATGTATACATGGAAAAATCGGTATGAAAGACACCTATGTATTTCTGAAATGGGTACAAATTATAGAGTTTAGAAACAGTACATATTTGCACCTTTTCAAAATTGGGAATACTCATACTAGCATGAGAATTATTGGTCATTTTTCAAAATGACTTCTTTTTTACACAATGTCTTTCATTTGGAAGGCAGAAATGCATCAAAACTCAATAGGCAATAACAGTTGCTTTACAAATCTGAATTACTTTAAGTCTCCCGATACAAATGGTACCTCACTTGTGTGGGTAGGCATAGTGTCCACAACCGGAAAGGGCTCAAAACCCAACGTGAACACATCACATTTTCACAATGAAAATGTACCCTTTTTTTGCGAAGTGTGTAGCTGTCATTTTTTAACCCTAGCCCTGCCGGCACCAAGGGAAATCTAGCAAACCTATACATTTTTGAAAACTAGACACCCAGGGGAATCCAGGATGGGGTGACTTGACTGCCTGCCACCAGGTTCTGTTACCCAGAATCCCTTGTAAACCTAAAGAATTGTAAAAAAAAACCAAATTTTCTCTTCATTTCTGTGGTGGAAAGTACTGGAATCTGCATGTATCCACAAATTTCCTTCCACCCCGCCTTCCCCAAAGTCTTCTGAGAAAAATGGTACCTCACTTGTGTGGGTCGGCCTAGTGCCTGCAACAGGAAACAGCGCAAAACGCAACGTGGTCACACCTCAATTTTGCAGTGAAAAATGACCCTTTTTTTGCAAAGTGCCTAGCTGTAGTTTTTTAACCCTAGCTCTGCCAGCACAAAGGGAAACCTGGCAATCCTACACATTTTTGAAAACTAGACACCCAGGGGAATCCAGGATGGGTGACTTGACTACCTCCCACCAGGTTCTGTTACCCAGAATCCTTTGCAAACCTAAAAAATAGTCCAAAAAAACATTTTCCCCACATTTCTGTCGTGGAAAGTTTTGGAATCTGAGTGTATCCACAAATTTCCTTCCACCCCGCGTTCCCCAAAGTCTTCCGAGAAAAATGGTACCGCACTTGTGTGGGTCGGCCTAGTGCCTGCGACAGGATACGGCGCAAAACGCAACGTGGTCACACCTCAGTTTCGCAGTGAAATATAACCTTTTTTTTTGCAAAGTGCATAGCTGTAGTTTTTTAACCCTAGCTCTGCGGCACCTAAGGAAACCTACCAAACCCACACATTTCTGGAAAGTAGACACCCGGAAGCTTCCAAGGAGGTATGGCTTGCATGAATCCCCCAACGTTCCCTTACCCAGAATCCCTTGCAAACCTCAATTTTAGCTGAAAAAATCAGTGTGGCATCACCGGGCTCACACAAATTTCCTATCACCCAGCGTTCCCGATAAAAACGGTGCCTCACTTGTGTGGGAGGCGCAAGTACCTGCGACAGGCAAGGGCCCCAAACGTAGTGAGGTGACATCAAAATTGCCTATCTCAAAACAATCTGCTTTTGCAAGGGGGTCACCTGGGTTTTTGGCCCAGTGCTCAGCGGCCTTCTAGGAAAACATACCAAGCCCACACATTTCTGATAACTAGACAGCCGGGGGCTTCCAAGGAGGTATGGCTTGCGTGGATCCCCCAACGTTCCCTTACCCGGAATCCCTTGCAAACCTCAATTTTAGCTGACAAAATCAGTTTTTTCACACATTTTTGTGTGGGAAAGTGTGGCATGACCGGGCTCACAAAAATTTCCTACCAACCAGCGTTCCCCCAGGTCTCCCAATAAAAATGGTGCCTCACTTGTGTGGGAGGCGCAAGTACCCGCGACAGGCAAGGGCCCCAAACGTAGTCCACGCACACCTCCAGCCATGCGCCACTCCACGCACACCGCCAGCCAAGCGCCACTCCACGCACACCGCCAGCCAAGCGCCACTCCACGCACTCCGCCAGCCAAGCGCCACTCCACGCACACCGCCAGCCAAGCGCCACTCCACGCACACCGCCAGCCAAGCGCCACTCCACGCGCACCGCCAGCCAAGCGCCCCTCCACGTGCACCGCCAGCCAAGCGCTAGTCCACGCACACCACCAGCCAAGCGCCAGTCTACAAACACCGCCATCGCATTTAGGATTTTATATAAAAAAAAATTGAAAAGTATACATTTTTTAAACAATTCAGACCAGGCAGTTCACTTTACTACACATGGATGCTCCCAAAATTTCTTTTGCGTGTGGTATGCTCTAAAACAAGCAGGCACACACAGCCCAGGGTTAGAAGGACACCCGGGGCAGAAAAGGCGAGACTCCTTCCGCAAACCTCTTCGCCAACAGACTCTACATCTCCTAGTGGAAAAGTCTTTCGAAGATGTGGGAGGAATGTAATCAGGAAAGTGGCGATCTTTCAATCGGGCCACATCCTCCACCACTCAAAATCTAGGAACACTTGCCTGTTCCACAAGAAGAAGGCTAGCTATCACAGAGTGCTGAAACTGAAGAAATATCAACTTTGACGCAGGAGAACACTCCTTGAACACAATAAAAGCATTGAAACTTGCTAATTCAAAGACCTGGATGGTTGACTTCTTATACGAAACATAAGCCTTCCGAATAGCAGTGTAAGGTTTCAACCTCTGATCTACTCTGTCAACACCACCCATGTGCTTTTTGTAGTTTAGAATGCACACAGGTTTGCGCACTTCAGCAACCTGTCCCCAAACCGCCACAGGTGAAGTACTCTCATCATGGATGGTAGTCAACATGTACACATCCCTCCTGTCCACAAATTTCACAACTAGTGGTTCATCACTATGCAAAGAACTGCACTGTCCCCTCTGAAGTATTTTGCAAACAAGCTCTTTAGGATAACCTTTATGGTTCGAGTGGATTGTGCCACATGCAAAAGCGTCCATTTTACACAATGCCTTAAATAATTCTACAGCAGTGTTGAAGTTATCAAGGTACAAATGTTGGCCTCTGTTAAACAGTCTTCTAGCAAGATCCCACACAATCTTCTCTGAAATTCCAAAAGTGGACGGACAACCTGGGGTGTCAATAGTAGAATCTCTACCAGTGTACACACGAAAATTAAAAACCTATCCTGTCCTACTCTCAGACAACATATACAGCTTAATTCCATAGCATGCCCTCTTGCTAGGGATGTACTGCCTGAAAACCAAACGGCCCTTGAACAAGACCAAAGACTCCTCATTAGATATTTCTTTCCCAGGAGTATAAATCTCAGAAAATCGATCTACAAAGTGATCAAGAACTGGCCGAAACCTAAAAAGACGGTCACAATCAGGGTGATCTTGTGGCAAAGCCATAGAATTATCAACAAAATGCAGCATAAGTAGCAAAAGTAAATACCGATTACGAGTCATAACTGCAGGAAATATGGCTGTTGCAAACAATGGGCTAGTAAACCAATATGAAGCCAGGTTCGGCTTCCTCACCCATCAATCAATTCAAACCCAAAAACGTCTTAATCTCTTCCAAGCAGTCCACCGGGTAGCTCTAGACTGGGGCCTAAGTTTGTCACTGTTGTCCCTCAAAAACTGTTCAGCATACAAATTAGTCTGGTCAACAATCTCACCCAACAATACATCATCCATAAACAACTGAAAAACCTGAATAGGCAAATAATTTTCACAATCCACTCTACACCCTGCATCTCTGCTGAAGGCAGGCAACACCGGCTGCACCATGTTTGGATCAACCCAGAGTCCAGCACTTCCAGTAGGAAGCCTAGCAGCCACAGGCTGCAATCCAGATGCCTCTGGCAACTTCGGCACAGCAGTTTCCTCCTCTAAAACAGGCACTTCATCTGCACTGAGAATTGCTTCATCCACACCAAGAGTACCTTCATCTGCACTGAGAGAACCTTCATCATCTGATGATACCATGTGGAGAGAAAACTCACTGCCAGAATCTTCCCCTGCCTCCTCTCCCTCAGATGCACTGTCAGTCTCATAATCATGCTCAGAGGAAGATTCAAAAAACATACCAACCACTTGCTGAGCAGTCATTCTACGGCTAGCCATAATGCTTAGTAATAAAGGTAACTTGTCAAAAAAGACAACAACAACAAACACTTTGAAAAATAAGTAGTAAACAAAAAGCACCTTTATCAAAAACACATATATACTCAAAAACGATACCACTCACTTGCCAGAGGTAGCTAAACTCACCACCACCTATTCTGCACAGACAGTTGGATCAACAATATCCCCCTAAAAAAGAAAGAGAAAAGAAATACACACAAGACCATGCAAAACACATCGCAAATAATTTCTTGCTCAAAACACTACATAAATATGCTGCCATTATGACACCACTTACAAAAAATTCATTCATACATTAAAATATTACTCATTTGGAGTAAATACAACAAATGTTTTTCTTAACAAAAAAATGCAACTCTGCAGAACTGCAGAACAACCGCTGCGAAACCGCAAACAGGAAGCAAAAGCTTTACACTAGAGTAAAAAGGAGAAAAAAACATTACAATCACGTATGCAAATAATGCACCAGTCCTCACACAATCCTAAAGTATTAGCCCCATAAGGGGAGCGACCCCTCATAGGTGCCGCTCCCCCAAACAAAACAAACATGGCACCCCTAAGGGGAGTGACCCTTGCCCAAGGGGCCACTCCCTAACAAACACTCCCTGGTGGTCCAGTGGGCCTTTTTATTTTTAATTATATAAGAAATCTGCCCCCCCCCCCCCAGGGGGGCAGACAAAGCCTAAATTAATAGCCCCCAGAAGGGGAGCGACCCTTGCCAAAGGGGCCACTCCCCCAAACAAAACAGACATGGCCCCCTAAGGGGAGTGACATTTGCCTAAGTGGCCGCTCCCCCAAACAACAAACACACATCATTTAAAAATCTGCCCCCCAGGGGGGCACACACATCCAAAAATATAGGGCCCATAGGGGGAGCGACCCTTGCCTAAGGGGCCGCTCTCCCAAACATCGAAATTCAGTTGCAATGAAAAAAAAAATCCCTGGCTCTAGTGGGTATTCCTGCTGCACGATCGTGCAGCAGGAATGCACAAAAGAGGCATCGGGGGAAAGGAAACCCCTTTCCCTCCATGCCTCTTTTAGTGAAATCCCCCCAGCCCCAAACTTACCAGTTTCTTCTCCGACGCGAAGGTCTTCCCCTGCCTTCCCCAGTAAAAATACCCGGATTGACCACCCAAGGGGGGAGCGCCAGCGCTTCCCCCGTGGGTGGATGTCATGACAAGCTGGACTCATCATGGGCACACGGTCACTGTGCTCCATGACGAGTCCAGCTCGTCATAGGCACAGAAGGGGTTAAATAAAGTCTCAAAAGCGCACCGATGGTACATGTCCTTGCATTAAGTGCAGCTATATGGCATTTGTGAATTCCCAAGAGTTCCCTACTGCTAACAAGATCACCTGTAGCTTCTTTCATTTGATAGAGTTCTTAGGCATCACCCACTAAATCTTTATAATGCCAAGTGTATACTACAGTAGTCATATGTATCATCTGAATATTCTGTACTTATTCTTTTAATTGGCCTATGCTACTTTCATCTGTAACTAGTAGGTCATTGATGTCGATAAAGTAAATCAGTTTTAAGTTCTGGTAGTGTTATTTTTTAAATAGCCTTTTGTATTTTGGAAATGCTTCAGTTATTGGCATTTAAAAAAAAATCTTTTGTTAGCACTCCATTAACTAATACAACCAAAGGTTTTTCTAATGTGTTATACGCCCATAATTTCAAAATTTGTTTTCTCAAATCTAATGTTATAAAAACAACCTTTCCTTTTAGTGCAAGGACTAATTCTTGAGCTTGATAGTTTTCCGATTTCGGTTGCATTCTAATTATAGTTTGAAAAGGACGTAAAGTTTGGCTTAAAATACTTTCATATAAATTCAAATTCAAATGTTGTAATTCTGCAGGAATAGGGTAATTTTCCAAATTATTCCAAATCGCACACGAAGGTGTAAAGTAATGATCAAGTTTCCCAGGACATAAAAATGTATAATTTGATCAGAACAAATATTGTTTCTGGTTTCTACAGTAAGATTAAAAGTAAGTTTTCGCCAAGCAACTGCCTTTTTTCCTGTTTTTTGTAATGAATCACTATATATGTGTGCATCTACAGTAAATGCATACTTTATTTGGATTTTTAGACATGGTTGTGTGGAATTGTAAATTATACAGTTTAAAGTCCAAAATTGGATTATTCATTGTACTTTCTGGGTATACAATATTTGGACAGATCTGATCTTCAGACTCACAACCAAAGTATTTGAATTTGCAAATACTTTATAATTGGGGTGAGCGACAAATTCCGCTCTGCCGGTGGAGTTTTGCCGAATCTGTGCAGAGTGCGGAGTTCCGAAAAACTCCGCGCCACAGAGCAGAGTTTGTCCTCTCGCACGGCTCACCATCGTTAACTTGGCAAGCACGAGCAAGGAAAATCATACGCTAGACCACCTCCTGGCGAGATGTCTCAATGTGGGCGTCGCAGCAGGCCACTACCGCTCACGTCGAGAGACCTGCCACTTGTATTGAGGAAGCTGCTACTCAAGTAGAATCTACTCAAGCCACAGAAAGGAGCAGCGCCCTCGTGCATTGCCCATGGTGCCTTTCGTGCTGATTTTACAGCATGGGCCAAACTCCCAGTGCTAAAAATCAGTGTGACTTACCGCACTCCACAGCTTGCGGAGCACGGCAGTTTTTTTTGGCACCTCGCAGAATTCGACATATCGGAACCCCGCATACTCTACCCCAGTCTGCTTCATAATTGATAGGATCTTCTCAGGATAAGAGTGAAACGGAGTGTCATTTATTAGCTCAATTGTATTGCAGGTCTTTTAACAAACTATAAAGTTTATACTAGTTTTCGTATACTGGAATGATGAGTATGAGCATGTAATGAAAAGTGGCTCCTACCATATGAGCTTTCCTATTGATATTTTTGCTCACTCTCTCCCTTCCTGGTGCTTGCCTGACTTCCCAGCCAATCATCTGCAATTATTTCACCACATCCATTTTACCCCATCCTGAACATTTTTTCGTGTATATGTATATTTTTTTACTTTATTACCTTCTTTTTCTTTATTTTTCCTGAAATGGCTCTTTTGTTTTCACACAAACCTTTCACATCAACATCCGTAGAAACTAACAGAGGAAATCTAAACCTATTTGTAAATTAAAATGGAAAAGGGACTTTACAGCTTCTCTTTGTTGTTGCCTCCACTCTTGCTTCCAAAAGGGAAGCCATCTTGCAAGAGGTCCCCTCCCTACTCCTTCTTGCTCTCCCCAACTTCATCACCCAGCATGGAATCATCCCTAGATAACAAGATAGAGGAAAGTGTTAACTCAATACCACCTCCAGCTTGAAAAATCCAGATAACCGTAAACTTGAAATCGCACCCTCTCCTTTGTACAATGGTAAGCCTCCATCTATAAGAACAGCACTTTACTCATTCAGTCTTTAGCTCACAACCTGGAACTCTTTGTCAATCTCTTCTGCTGCATCAGGAACAAGTTAAACTTGACCACTGCCCCGGCCGCCCACTCGCAACTCCCTACTGACTCCTCTCCATGCGACAATCTCATGTCCCCCAACACCCCTCTTTTTACACCTATCTCCCCTGGCGAACACCAACTCACCTACAGGTACAATTGCTGTCCATCATTCTCCTTCCTCAATTGATAATGCTGGCAATGCCTTACGACATCAAACCTCTATCAACACTCCCTCCCATCTCTCTAAAAAACCCTGGACCATGAGCCAGAATGGTAAATTCTCTACTCCCCATCATCCATCCATTACCAAGATAGCGGATCCGACCTATGTTTGCCCCGCCAACTTATCCTGCCTTACAGTTCTCATTATCTAAGTGCTTCCACAATCAGTAGTCCATCAGTAGCCACTACTCTCATTCTGCGCTTGACACTATTAAACCAGAATTACAGCTGAATAGTTCTGACATCTGTAAATTAATGTATATCACCTCCAACCTGGAACATACTTGGTCCTCATAGTCTGCTCACTTCCACAATCTCAACGCTCTATCTCCTAAATGCCACACTGGTATCAGCCCTGACAACACCTGGAGCCCACAACCCAGCTGGAGCTGCAAATGAAATCTTGACCACCACTCCCGCCTTAACAAGCTAGTCAGACAGCTATCGAATAATGATAACCTCTCCTTCCTCACTAATTATAACCGTGCTCTTGTGATGCCTGCTGGAAAAATTCAGACTATTGTCACTCACCCTCCCAGGAAATCACACCCTAGTTCGAGGTATATTGATATCATGAATATCAGACACGTTCCCATCTCACGCACTTCTACCACTAGAACATTCCTTAAATTCTTGTTAATCAATTGTTGCTCAGTTGTGGAACACTGAACTGACTTAGCTGATTTTCTACTTGACATCCTTAAACTCACCGAAACTTGGCTGAACGAATCCTCATCCTCAATTATTGACATACTCGTCCCGCCCAGTCATGACATCATGAGGCTAGACCTAGCCTGTATACACAGTTCCACATTATCCATGAAACAAACACATTCTGTATCACTGGCCTCCTCCGAATACCTTCAGATCAACTTCACCGATAATGACAACACTAAGTGCTCTCCAAACACGATTTACCGCCATCCTGGAGATAACGCATTTATTGAACAGATCAAGGAGATCTCCTCCTCCAATGATGCAGAGCGAAACATCCAGATTTCTCCTGATGACTTCAACATTCACTGGGACAATCACAACAACCCTCTGGTGAACAGTTTTAAATCCTTCCTCCAGGACCGCAACCTTATGCAAGCTTGCACTAGCCCTTCTCATAACAAAGGTGCCACCTTAGACTTATTCATCGTAAAAGAAAAAACAATTCAAATCAAATCCATCCTACCTTGTGACAGGTCTAACCACCATTGCATTACCTTCTTCATATCTGAAGGAGCAGTAGTTCTAGGTACCAACCTATGAAAGCCAAACATTGGATCAGGATACCCACAACATTGACCCATTCACGCTGTCCGCTATTAGTAACCACAACCTGCTCCCTCCCTCTAAGATGCATGACATGACGCTCATGACCTCACTGATCACAACATCAACTCCATGATAAAAATAGGATACCATTGCCCCCAAACAACTAGAGTCCCTCTCAAAGATCCAACCTTTTGTTCAACTGCAACCTTGACGAACACAGAAGCTTCAGACTTGCTGAAAGAGCTTGTAGATTTACCCCTTCTCTGACTAACCTCAAACTTCTATGACAGACGGAGCGCCTACAACAGGCACATTAGAAATTCCAAAGCAACATTCTTTCAAACTAAACTTGATTCTGCAATTGTCAAAATAACGGTTTGAAATTCAACCACCAAATGAATTGGTAAAGCAATGTCCCATCAAAACCCTATGTAATTGCAAATCGTTTGCATTCTTCTTTGTTGAGAAAACCTTGTTAATCACCATCAAGATCCAGAATGCCTTGAAACTCTTACAATGCATTTACTCCCCGCCACTTACCTCGTGTTCAGTAAGAATGCCCGAATACCTCTCCCCATAAACCTAAAAACAATGCCTTCAGGTCCAGCTTTAAAACCTTCCATGAAAACAACATCCCTAGACTTCTCTGAATTATTCCAACCACGTAAGTGATTCCCTTGCCTCTAAACTTCTCAATACTTTAATTCACCTCCTACTTCCATTATGGACTGGGATTATCAGTGCATCATTTATCCAAGGCTTGATACCTGACTGCCTAAAAAGTGGTCAGGTCACCTCTATCTCAAAAACTTAACTCCGACCAGTCTGACCCTCCAAAAACTACTGACCTATCTCCATTATCCCAACTTTGGCCAAACTGTTAGAAAAATGTGTCCACCTACAGCTTCACAATCACATTGAGCAATTCCAATTCCTCAACCAATGTCAATTGGGTTTCAGCCCGATCCATAGAAACTAAACCATCCTGGCCCACATTGTTGATGATGATTTACGCGCTCTTGATCACAATTAGTCCTGCTTACTAATACTACTGGACCTGTCAGTGAAGTTCGACACTATCAATCATGAAACACTTCTGAACGTATTAGAACTCAGGATGGGTCTCTCTGGTACCGTGGTAGAATGGTTCTCCTTACAACAGATCTCAGAGGGTACTAAACAACCACTCTTTGTGATCAGTTGCATTTATTCCAAGGTTCCACTTTTTCAACAACACGGTTTACCCTATATAGGAAGCCCTTGACCGTAATCCTCAACCTCTCTCATCTCCTACCACATGTATGCAGACAATACTCAACGCTACATGAAAATCTCCTCTCCCGATCACATCAGTATTGGCTGACTCGTAACAACTTAAAACTTAATGAACTTGAAACAGAATTTCTTCTGGTTTCTCCACCTAGTATCACCCCTAGCATCAAATATTGACTCTCACATCCTATGTATATACTTTGTTAATAAGATGTTACATTAAATGTAGTATGATATAGGTAGGGGAAGAAAGAAGGTTGCGATAGCATTAATATCCTGTACCTTTTTTGATTTTTGCAGCTGTTTTTTCGAGTCTGCTAAGCTTGCAAAAGTCACTTCTTGCTCTCTCAGTACTCAAGGAGGGTGTTAGGCCCGGCAATGGATATCCTGCAGGAGACTATTTGAGGTAGAGGCACCGTTGAGGTCCACAAACATGCATGTGTACTGTAGCCTGTTGTCAAGCTGGCATTTTAAATTCTGCCACCCGTCAAGCAGCCACCACTAAGCCATGAAGACTGGGACCCTGAAAGTTGAGCATCAGAATGTAGGCATATAGCATGAATAGTGTCATTGTCAGCATTACACTTGGTATATACCACCTGCCTTAGAAAGCCCCTGGTGGGATAGGTTGCTTTTTATGTCTTAACTTTCATAAGAGCCATTTATGGCTTTTCTCTGTTTGCTTTTGGGTATTGTTAGAGCTGAGTGCAAAGATGATGGCTAGCCATATGGTTGACTACATTATAAGAATGCCATTTTTCTATCTTCTTACTAAAACAATTTAGTGCATAAAGAGCCCAAAGAGATTTGGCCCTTCCAATAATTCCCTGAGAGAATTGGCCAGGTCTGGCGCACAAACAAAGAACTAAAGAGAAAGATTAATGAAATACTCCCCACCGTGCTAAAAGGACAGACCAGTCATAAAGTAGGACCACCAGCCAAAATGTTCCCCTGCCATCACTCTTGCGAGAAAGTGGAGGGACAATGTGGTTGCCATTTATCTGAACGTGACAAAGGAGAGGAACCTAAAAATGGAAAGGTACCTATACCAGTCATAAATGGGACGAGTGAGAAAGCGACTGATTGGATACAGAGGGGGCTGCAGGAAAAAGTGCTGAAGGGATTCACAATCACCTACCAGCCATCTTTGGGACAAAAAAGCGAGTAAAAAATGTGGTCTCTTTTAGAATAATCTAAAAGAAGGTAGCTGGACAAAGGGTCTGTAAATGGGGTGAAATACAATGTTCGTCATGCCTATTCATACCAACATTCTGGCAAACTGAAATACAATGATCCTGAGTGCAGGTATTTGGAGTGTGGTAGTGCTTTCAACATCAGCAATATATTATATTGAAATAACCTTTACTACGTTCTTCCCTTCCTTTATTTGAAGTGCTCTCATATCCTTCGGGGTCTTGTTCCCGCTCTACAAAACTTTAAAAATAAATAAATACTGCTTTAAACTGTACCCCACCCATCATTGATTCAGATAAATCCCTAGGAATAATTTTGGACAATGCCCTCCCTGTGTAAAAGCACATCAGTGTCGCCACCATAGGAGCCAACCATCAATTTCATGCATTAAGGAAACCAAAACCCTTCCTTCTCACTGCAGATCTCAAAACAGCGGCTCAAGCACTTGTGATATCTAAACTAGGCTATGGTAGTGCTAGCGTGTGGGTCTTCCGTAAACTGCATTGCTGAATGCTTCCTTCAATGTGGCAGCAAAGCTTATCGCTGGCTCAAAAAAAGAGATCATATGACCCAGACTTCCATTCACTGAAATGGCTACTCATTGTGGCTAGGATCAATCTCATAATTGCCTGTATGACCCACAAATTGCTACACCACAACATCCCCTCTAACCTGTCCCAGAAACTGACCCTATTCGGCAGAAACAGATCTTTTAAAAGCACAAACTCCCTTCTACTTAAGCTACATACATTTGACAAAAAGAAAACCTACACTGGATCCTTTTTCTGGATTGCCCCTACAATCTGGAACTCCTTTCTGAAGACAAGGTGCCACCCTTTCACTTCCATCGTCAGGAAATAAGTATAACCTCTACTAGCCAATAGATTCATCTCACACGGACGTCATACCTCCCTCTCCTCATTTGCAACGCCTAGCTGCGTTTTTATTTTTAAACTGTTTTTATTAATGAATATAACAAACAGCAATGCATGTCAGTCCCAACATACATTAGGTATACACTCAGTATATATGGATTTACATTACATTGATAGGACATTGACCCCCTAGACCGGTGACGTCCCTACAATATCAAATTCGCCGTACAGTCTTGCTTCACTACGTCCAGCTCCACTGTTGGAGACAAAAATATGTCGTTGTTCCCCCCCCCCCCCTCCCTATATTTGTTCCAAGCTGCCCACTTGGGATCCCACTTTCTGGGGCATTCCATGTGTTTGAAGACATCTTTTTCGGCTATCATGGCTCTGTTCATGTCAACTGTCCAATTTCTGATACTAGGCAACTCCCCCACACCCCATTTTTGTGCAATATTCCTTTTTGCTATGGCCCATCCTAATTAAACCCATATTTTCTCGGTCTGAGTAAGGTCCGTGGCATCCCATATATTTAGCAGACATAGTTTTGGAGTGGCAGTCAATTTCATCCCCCCAGCCCTCTCCAGTTGTTTACTGAGAGTGTCCCAGTAGGACCGGATAACTGGGCATTCCCAAATAATGTGGGAAAAGGTCCCTTCCTGGTGATGCACGTTTTCCAACACATTCAGGTTAGAAAGTGGCCACACTAACATTAGCATTGTTTTCTAGCCTCACTACTGTGCATCTGACATTTATATATTTTCAAGTAATGTGTTGCGTTGCATGAGTAGAAGAGCAAAAGTGCCCCACTTCGATATACCGCTATTTGATTATTTTCTCAATGGCTATCTAATCGACTCGACTTCGAAGTGTAGCGGCAGAACTTATGTTCCTAGTCTTTCTCTGACTTCAGAGAGAGGATTTCGGAGTTTTGCATGCGCCTTCCCCCTTCGCTGCTTGAGTCCTGCGCCCGAGTTGCTCGTGTCTAAATATTTAGCCACCCCCTGCAGCTCTCCTCTGTCCCTGCGCTCTCCTTCACTCCGTACAGTTGTAACCTGCATTTCAGGTGTCTTATATTCGGAAGGAGTCCCTACTGCGAAAAGGTGTCTTGTTTTTTACACTCTTATTATTGTCACACTACATCAGACTCATTGCGATGTTATCCAGATACGCCAACTTTTGATTCGAAGAAGGGGTGTTAGGCTAAATAGTGATAAGTAAAGGTGGTGCCTGCCAGGGAGTCGCGGCCCGCCGAGCTGAAGAAACACCAACACAGGCAGTCTCAGCACCTCTACAGATGCGCACGGTGCTCGTGTTGTCTCCACAAACATCTGCAGTACCCGGCTGTTCAATCGGTAAACCGCACATATCCTCTTGTGTTGTGGGAGCCGTTTATCCGCAGCTTGTAGAGGTTGTTGGTGTGCACTTAACACGCTGTCGCACCATATTTGTGATGTGCTGTACAGTAATAGTTTATCACCCAACTTTTCCCTTGGAAACGCCACCGCCTTGTCGTTGCCGATTATACACATAGAGCTCCTAGATTTTAAAAAACGATGCAAAATGTTCTGAATGTGAAATACATTTACATGTATAGGGACTAATGTAATAAAACAGCGGCATCACAGAAACAGATATATGAGCTAAATGAAATGGTCTCAATAAATTAGTGATCAACGGCTTTTATTTGTTTGATTAGCATATGAATGTATTTAAATAGACGTCACACAAATATGCTGACACCACGTTGCTAAAAATAGATATACTAGAAGGATGTTTACAGCTTTCACAAAGTGTTCGGATAAATATGGTCACTCACTTCTATGGCTCCCAGTGGTTTGTTTCTAAACCACTGTGTGCATCCCCAGCCAGCACCGGCAGTAATTTAATGGCTAAAAGCGGGGAGGAGTGTTGGAACAGCTACCCATTACCAACCAGTGGACAGGGTACCCATATGGCGTTTGAATGGAATCATGAAGTTGATTGCGTCCACTGTTGAAAGATGACAGTTGGACAAGAGGGATAAATACTATGGTGTATGTACGATGCTCGTGTAAAAACTGCGGTCAGTTTGGGAGGAGGAGATAGGTGTGAGGTGCAAAATTTGTATTTATTTACGATTTTGCAGCAGTTGCTCGAGGTCCTCAGGAAGTTGGGAGCAAAACACTTTACAAAAGAACGAGATTCAAACAAGACTGCTTTTTAAAAAAACTTTAATTTAGTTCAGAAGGTGATCCCTCACGTAAGGGGGCTGCAGACAGTTGACGGCATATGAATGAATGAGACTGTGGAATATAATATAAATGCAAGGAAGCCTTCTGCATTGCGATGCTTGAGTAGACATGAGCAGTGCTTGAAATGGGAAACTAGAAGTGCAGGTATTCTGTACCAGAGTACCTGCTGGTTTCTGAGAAGTGCCGGTAGTCTCCAATTAAAAGTATAGCATTTCTCTTGAAAAGTGCCGGTACGCTCCTCCTCAAAATAACAAGCATTTGCAATGCAATAGGTCTCGCAAGTACACGACTTTGACCTATTGCAAATGGCAATGCCTTTTATTTATGTTTTGGTTTTTAAAAACATAAATAAAAAGCACTGTTATTTACAATACCAATAGCTGAATTTTACATAAATGCGAGACTCATTGCAAATGCTTGTTTTCTTAGACAACCCTTTGGGGCAACGAGGCTTTATCGTGCTGTACCACGGATCTAATCCCTTTTGTGCAGGACCTGCTAAATTATGCCCAATGAGCAATCCGAAGTGGGAGCGCGCGCTCTGCAAGGCATGAGAGCGATCGGTGACAAGTTAGTTCATTAACTGGACCCTGCTCTGTGGGACTCGTGTTATTTACTGCTGAAATAAGCAACGGTTGCTTTAAATTTAAACATTCCTTGGAAGTTACTATGTTAGAATATTAGAGAATATCTACTTGGCGGGGAAAAAGAGCTGGCAAAAACGGCTCAGGTGAGGGAGGGTAAGCATTGTTAGTGCAGCCGGTTCAGTGGCTCCTGGGCCCAGATGGTTGACTCCCAATCAGCAAGGTTTCTTTTTATCCAACTGGGAGGGGGGAGGAGTGGGGGTTGCAAGAGTGCATTTTCTTTGCTGCAAATAGGGCCCATGACACTTTTTCTAAGCTTACGGCGCTAATAACATTTAGACAAAAAAAGGGACGGTGAATGAAAGAACATATTTCTTGGTTATTAGCATGTTTGACTAGCTCTAATCCGTGGCATTAGCACAGGCACACACAGGCCTTAGGCCCAGCTAATAATAGTGCGCCACTGTAGCAGAAATACTGGCAGGCTGTACCAGAGTGTGCCTTTGGCTCCGCGAAGCCTCTGGTACACATGCCAGAACTGTTGGGCTGGGTTCTACTTTTAACAAGAGTTGAGCCCGGTATCAGTAGCCGATGAGCCAGGTATCAGTAGCCGATGAGCCAGGATGTAAGAGAGGCCTCTCACACGCGGGACCTATGCCACCTTACTGGTAAAATTAAACATGCCGCCAATGTGCTCCGTTTCCTTAAATGCCAGGTACCCCGAGCCTTCTAATCTGTTTTGTTACCTGTGGGGCGGGGACCACTGGGTCGGCGTTAAACAGCTCATCACCCCTACTTGTAGGGAATCGTTTTTAGTTGAGATCACTGGCCTTCCTTTTATGAGATAAAAATCCATGTGCACTAATCATCACATAACCTGACAAAATATAAAATAAGAGAACCGGTATTTGTAAAGCTCATGTTTAACCAACGTTTAGCGCTAAATAGCCAGCGCTATATACAACCCTCCAAATAAATAAATATCAAATGGTATTTCTACCCAACTCAACGGGGTCATGTTATCGACCTCGGAAAAATGAAAGGTGAGTGGGTCTTCCAGGATTCAAACCTGTGGGCATGGGGCCAAACCTGAGTCCCTGTAGTGGATACATAAATCCACAATCGCACAAACCAGAATAAGATACAGTTCGATTGCAAATGACACCAGGTCTCAGGCGACAAAGTCAAAATTTAATGAACTACGAACTTGTACGATTTCGATAGGTTTCTCTAGATGTGGTTTAGAATGGTTCTTGTTAACTGCTGTACTTAAGACCCCGACTCGAATGCTAGGTTAACCTATTTAAAATCTAGCAGAACAGTATCATTACAATTAACTCTAGCTCCCTGTAGTAAACCCAATTGTAGGCGCCCACGGGACCTGTGCGGGTTTGGGGGGTGTTGGGAGTGAGGGAGGTGGTCGGGCAGACCAGGGAATAGAAAGGCAGTTTATGCTCAGAGGGTGGGGGGGCTCGTAATGCGAAGCAGGAGTGGGGAAGCAAAAACAGCTTCAAGGGACATGCCGCGCCTTGCATAAGGAAGGCGGAATGGCTTCAAAAAGTTTGTTTACCCACACTTCTGGTGTGCACCCATGTTATAAATAAAGCATTGAATGCGTTCTGGGTAAAATAAAATGTTTTTTTTTAAAAAGCAGGCGCGGTGTTACCGATAAAGCATGTGTGTGTTTGGTAAAAACAAATAAAATGTTTCAGCTACGCGATGGCCCCTCGCATCATGCCGCTCCTTTTGCTGTATAACATAAAGCATGCCTGCCGGTTAAATAAAACAAGCAAACATTGCTCGGCGTACTGGATGGTAGGTTTCACTTACCAACAACAGGGCGCTTGCATGGCCGTTACTTCTCCGCAGTGGCACCCTTCCAACTGCACAGCTCTCCGCAGGTGTATGAAGAAGTAGAAATAGTGTTTAGCGGGAGGTCCAGCCGAGGCAGCCTGCAGTGACACAGAGGCATATGCGCCCCTCCAGGCACGAACTCCCCACCAGGAACGGAGGGGTGTGTTGTGAAAAGCAGCTTTTATAGTATGCTGAGAGCGGGAGCACTTGATTTACCCGTTCATGTTTCAAGCTAAAATCTAAAACATATTCTCGTGTGTGAAAAGCTACGCAATGTCCAAGATAGCTGGAAAACAAATCGCCGTATAAAGGTTGACAATCTCCAGTAGACACGCCATGTAAATGTAAATGTAAATGTAAATGTACAGGAATTTATATAGCGCAAATCACCAAGCGGTCTCTAAGCGCTTGCTTAGGGAACCCGTCCTGGTATTCCCCTGTGAGATAACCCTGGCAGGGTATCCGCAAGGTGAAAGCCAGGCATCCCACCGCGAGGGGCCGTTGTGGAGATTAAGCAAGCTATTGCCCAGAGTCGCAGAGTGTGAACCCGTGAATCGAGTAGGCACCGGAGCGAGAATTGTCGAGTCCATGGACATTTTTTTTTTTTTTTAGGACTCAAGACCCCGCCGAGCCGGGAATTGAACCCTGGTCCCAGGCTGACCTCTGCTTCCAGGTCTGCCTCCTCTAACCAGTGAGCCACACTTCTCCAGCCATGAGCGTGCACATTGGCTGTCCGGGCAAGTACACATCAGAACGCGCCGTGAGAGTGCACATCTGCTGTCTGGGCGCACATCGGCTGTCCGGGCAAGTGCACATCTCCAGTCCCCCTTCGGATGCAAAACCCACAAGAATAGCTCTTGCCAAGGTGAACAGCGCATGTGTTGCGTCGCTAGTCGAGACCTAAAAATGTGCTGGTACTCCGTACCGGACCATTTAAAGCACAGAAATGAGAGAGAAGTGCAAGAGAAACTTCAACATCAGGATGCTGTGAAGCTTGACCGTCGTGTAGGTTGCATTTGAAAGGCTGGTAAACAAGAGATAAGCAGAGGAAGTAGAGTAATAGGTTAGAAATCTGGAGAGAAGAGATCAATGTTGTTTAGAGAATAATAGGTCAATTTAGAGCACTTGAGCTTTTGTGGCAGTGGCATTGCAGCATCACACTTTTGTTTTTAAAACCGTGTCAACTTCAAATGCCCAGTTTAAAAGACTCTGAGACTAAGGACCTGGACTGCAGCTTAGGTTCCTGCTGTTGTGGAAAAATGTTTAGCAATAAGCAAATTAGTGCACCAGGAGTTTACATACTTATAAATCCCTTTCTGACTTCCTGGACGTCTCCCGCAGGTTAACAGTGCGGACTGGCACTCAACAAAATCTTTATTTCTGAGTGTCAGGTCTGGAGACTTCTAACTCTTGCTGATCGCATTGCTCTAGAAAAAAAGCCCACAGCTGGTTTTCTAAAAAGTGTTAATGTAGCCGACTAAGTCTTAAAGGCCTCTCTGCCCTCTCCCACCCTGGGCTGTTTAACCCTTCATTGCCTATAAGAAAAAACCAAAAGAAAGCCAGGAACTAACATTTATTTAACATTGCACACCCACATTCTTTGGTTGGAGGAGAAGAGGATACCATCTTCTATTTTAGTTTTCTTCAAACATGTGCTCGCTGCATTGTGGGCCTTGTAGTTTGGCCTGTTAACAGTTTCATCATGGGCTCCAAAAGAAATGTCTTTCTTACATTTCTTCGCACTTAGTATAAAATGCTGCATAGATAAAAACTTATAAGGTCCCAAAGGTGAGACCGATTGCATTGCAAATGCTGGTTTACTCATGGGATCCAGAATCAACCTGTCTTCTAACGGGGAGGCCTCAGGAAGTGGATAGCCACTTGGTAATACTGTTTTAAGCGCATGGCTAATCTGGAGGTATCTAAATGTTTCGACCTTTGTAAGCTCGTATTCCTTCTGGCGGTCCGCAAAGGTGGCCAATCCCCTCGAATTCCATATGTCCCCCCACCACTGAGATGCAGATCAGGTCCCACTTGTCAAACCCAGGGCAAGTACTCAAATGACCCAATTGTTCGGGTTCCTAGAGTGGAGTTGCGAGTGTGATTCTATTATGCCAACCCATTTGTTTATTAACCTTGTGCCAGGTTTCAATTGTGCGTGCTGTCGGTCCGGTAAGGTTTAGTTTTCAGGGGGTTGTGTGCAGTGCTCTATTGTACCTGCCTCGTCCCATCAGCCACCAGTCTGTACGAAAAATCGGGTCTCCGTGGTCCCCATGCGCCTAGCGATTAATCGCAACTAATTGTGATGCTTCGTAATATAACCTTAGATCGGGTAGCGCTATACCCCCGTCATACCATCCCACCGTTAGCTTTTTCATCGCAATTCGTGGTGCGCAGCCGCCCCACATCAAGGTGCGTACGGTACTGTCGATGCTAGTGAAGTAGGAGTCCGGAGTTTTATAGGGGGTGTTCTGCTACACATAAAGTGCTGTAGTGCCAGTATTTTGAAAAGGGCTGCACGTCCAAAGAGAGTCGGGGGAGAGAACGCCAGTGTTTAACATCTGCACGGAAGCGTGACAAGGACCCCTGTAAATGTGCATCATAAAATCGGGGTGGGTTAGTCGTGATATAAATACCTAAGTAACGGAAGCCCGAGCGTGCTATAGGGATTTCATGTTCCCTTGGAATGCGCTGTGGTGAACCCCACAGTGTGTATATTTGAGAGTTAGACCAGTTTATTGTATAACCTGAATGGTTGCCAAATATGCGGAATATGTGGAGGATACGATGAAGGGTGGATGTCGGGAGAGGCCATATATAACAGGATATCATCCGCGTACAAAGAAATGCGATCTTAATGATTTTCTGTCCTTTTCAGTCACGGATCAATGGGTCTCCCCTCACCCAGACAGCCAATGGCTCCAGCACTAACACAAATATTAAGGGCGATAAGGGACAACCCTGCTGGGTTCCCCTGCCATGATGGAATTCGCGGGATATCCCGTATGTCGATTCACCACCACTTGAGTGGCTGGGTAGGCATACAGGAGCTGAACCCATTAAAAAAAATTGTGCCCACATCCCATTCTGTCCAAGACCACTAACGTAAAGTTCCACTCGATGGTATTGAATGCCATTTTGGCATCAAGGGACAGTAGGGCCGCGTCTTCTCTGATTGTGTGTTGTCTGTCCAGTTCTTTATTGAGGCTTCTTAGGTTCAGGGCGATGTTCCAGCCTGGCATGAAGCCTTGACTGGTCCTGGTGTATCAGGCTGGTGATAAGAGGGATGAGTCTATTGGCGAGTAATTTGGCAAGTATTTTTGCTTCTGCAGTGAGAAGGGAAATAGGCCTATAAGCCATGCAATCAGAGGCTGGTTTGCCCTGCTTGTGGATAACCACATTTGAGGCTTGTTGAATGTCTTTGGGCAACATCCCTTTTTCAAAGCTTTCGATATACATTTGGTGCAGGTAAGGGGATAGTTGGTCCCATAGCCTTACCTGAGCGGATATCACGGATGGCCAATTGGATTTCCTCCTCCGGAGGTTCTCCCTTAAGGGAGTCACTATTTTCTGGAGACAGACGGGGCACATTGATAGTCAACAAAGTCCCTGCCCTTGAGTGGAGAGACTGTCCCGGTTGATGTGTAAACAGAGTCAAAATAAGTGACAAATGTATCCACAAATGCTGAGGATCTGTGATTACCTCTCTGCTAGGTCCCTGCAATTGATGCACCCATCTTGATGCTTGCTCTCTTTTTTCCAGCCAGGCAAGGAGCTTGCCCGTTCTTACCCAGTGTTCGTCCATTTTATGACTGGTAGATTTATGTTTTGCCTTGGCCGCCTCAGTGAGGAGCTGTTTATAATCTAGTCTCTTGACTGCCAGCAACTGCTGCGCATCGTGATCCGGGGATTGTGAGTGCCATTTTCCCCTGCAGTATAACTGCTTCAAGTTGATAATTTGTATTGTTAGTTCTCTCTTGTGGCCCACAGTCAGCGCAAGGGCACTCCCCTTTAACACTGCTCCGAACGTGCCGCATACCGAACGTGCCGCATACAATTTGGGCTGAGGTGACTGAGCCGACATTTTCTGTGAAGTTAGTTGGGTATCTTTGAGTAATGCTACCTTTAATGTGTGGTATTTTAAGCGCCCATGGATTTATGGTCTGGGTCGTACATCAAGGTTGGAAGCCAACCGCCATCCCTGTGAGAATGGGGGAGTGGTCCGAGATTCCCCTGATAAGGCAACAAGTTTTACTGCATTTGTGGATGTTCTGTACATGTGTAAACATGTAGTCTATGCCTGACTGGATTTATGTGCACTGGAGTGAAAGGTGAATTGCGTAGTCGTGGGATTGAGGTGTGGCCATATGTCGACCAAGCTGATTGATAAGAATTCAGTGAGTTTGGTCTCTGCGCGGGAGTAAGCGATCCAGTACACCGTCTACTGTAAGATTAAAGTCTCCCCCAATCACTAGGGTGCCGAGTGGAAGGTCTAGCATAAATTTACTAAGATCTTGTAACTTGGAGTATTGCATCCCAGGGGGGACATATACCGAGAGCACATTCAGCGCTTTCCCTTCCCAGGAACCGGATACAGCGGCAAAACTACCCTGGTCATCAGACCAGGTTTTCTTAACCATATATGGGCAGCTTTTCCGTAAAAGCACCCCTGTCGCATGGGAACCCGAAGTGAACCCAGCGTGTTCAATCAATTGATAATCCCATCTATGCAGGGCCTTACAGGAGTTACCGACCAGATGCGTTACCTGTAAAAGGGCAATATCCGGCATCTGTCTCTTGAGGTATTAGCGGACTATCCCCAGTTTGAGTTTGTCCCCCAACCCATTGACGTTCCATGTCAGGAACCTAAGATCTGCATTTGGGCCCATTTATGAAGGTGTAGATGTATATTGTGTGTCAGGAGTAAGGATTCGACCCACTAGAATAATAGTGTTGGTACAACATGTATGCGCTCGTATAGCGAGCCTTCAGATAGACGCCCCTTTATGTTGCATAAAGATCTCCTGAAAAGGAGTTGCTCAGACATCGTCACTAAGTCAATGGACAACTCTGCATAAGAGTCGAGTGTAATCTGTGACATTATATTGGCATGTCATTGCGGTGCAAAACTAAAACTACATACAGAAATATCCTGCCACCCAAAACTCCCTCCACCCCCCTCCCTGCATAACGGAGTCCGATGACCCGCCTCCCCAACTATGCAGAGTGCCTGTCGCCCTTCCAACTCTGAACTGGGGAACGTGTGCCCAACCCACCCCTCCCATCCCTTTTCGAAGGAGCTTGAATTTTATTCACAGAAACCAATGTATATAATAAAGTATACTCATTACAGTCCCGGGTGATGTTTCCTCATGTCCTCAAAATAGTGCAGTTCCGACCCAACCAACAGCGAGACCATGAAATGCATCGATATGTAACCTGGCTGTATCAACCCTTACCACCCACCCCGCCCACCGAATGACAGTGAAACCCCGACAGGTGATTGTCCATTGGAATTTGAGTCTAGATATCTGAGGTCTTTGTGAGCATCACAATGATATTTAGATCATTCCTCCAAGACTTGTTCTGTATATTGAATTGTTTTGATTTTCTTTTAACATATGAATTGGATATCTCAACCCTTTTACACAATAGGTTGTTTTAGTTGTTTTTAATTATTTTTAGATTGTAACCCATTTGGGAGGTCCAAATAAATCACGAATTGATTTTCTATCCCGTTGTTTATGCTGATTATTTGATTATATCTGAGTGTTTAGTGCTTACTGTTATTGGCTCACTGCTATTTCCGCCCCTAATAGATTCTGTGTAAGAAAACCCCTTTGGGACTATTTCCCTCAGCTATTCGAGGCTGCTCCAAAAACACAGGGATTCTCTTTGTCAAAAAACAGTTCTTTCCATCTGTCTCCACACGTAGCTTAGCGGGGAACAACATTGCGTATTTGATCTCTCGCTCCCGGAGGACCTTTTTTGCCTCCAGGAAGGGACGCCTCTGTTTTTGGACTTTAGGAGTAAAGTCTGGGGAAAAAATTTAATCGTACTGTTATTAAATCTAGGAGGAGGGACACAGCAGGCCGTTTGAAGGATATGGTCTTGATCGCGGAAATTAAACAATTATCGCCAGGATAGGTCGTGGCGATGCCCACAGCTTTTTCAACGGAGAAGTAGTTAGATAGGTGTAAATGTAAAAGTACCGGTATTTATAGAGCGCACAGCTACTTCCCTGAGGTAGTGTCCCGGCGCTGTCCGTATACCACTTAGGAACCCTTCCTGGTTTTTCCCTGTGAGTGTCCACTCCTGGGCACCCCCCAGTGTGAAACCAGGCATCCCAGCGCTTTTGGAGCCGTTGTGGAGATTAAGCAAGCTATTGCCCAGAGTCGCAGAGTGGGACCCATGATTAGAATAGGCACCGAGGCGAGAATTGTCAGGTCCGAGGAAATTGAGCCCAAGACCCGCCAAGGCGGGTATTGAACCCTGGTCCCGGGCCAGGCCTCTGCATCAGGGTCTGCTGCTCTAACCATTTGAGCCACACTTCTCCACTCCACAGGTGTTTATGCCGGTCACCAATTCTTCGACAAAGAGATCCGTAGCTGGCCCCTCCACCCCCTCTGGCACCCCAACGATGCAGACATTATTCTGTCTCGACCTCCCCTCATAGTCGTCCAGCTGGGCCACCAATACCTCGGTCTTGTGTTTTAGTTCCGAAACCTGCCCTTTCAGCGTGGATACGTCCCTAACAAGTTCTTGCATGACATCCTTTACTTCTTTCACCCGAGAGTTCATTTTGCGGAAATCCGCTTTAAGGAGGGATATGTCTGTTGCGGGAAACAGCCTTTACCACGCAGCCATTACAGTGCATGCCATTACATCGCATGCCGTTGCAACGGAAAAGGTGTGCAGCAGTGGATAGAAGGTGTTGGCTTGAACTCCAACACCTTCCCGACTGTTGCACACACTGGAGTTGTAATAGAAAATGAATCTATTACAAAACCAGCGCTCCCCCGACAAAGTCAAGGGTAAAGGTTGGCGTTGCAACGGCATGTGATGTAATGGCATGCATTGTAATGTCACATATTCATCGGTTGCAACTGAGTCAATACGACCCTCAAGTGAATTACGGACTCCATTAATGGCTGCTAAGACGTCCTGGAGCGTGTGTGACTGTTGTTCACCCTCATGCTGTTGGGTGTTTTGTTCCGGACCCAGAGTTGGTTGCCTTCCTTCTTGTCTCTTAAGGAATGCAAATGTATCCATTTTGTGCTGGTGTGCATGTTGACCTCCCTATCTCGTTGCCATTTTAGACGCACGGTCGCAGGGACCACGGCTAGGAGGTACTCATCGCCACATACCGCAGTAAGCATTAGGTGGCCTGTCAGATTCCCCCTCGCTACCGTGTCACAGCCGTTCAATAAGTGAGACTTGGGGGTGGCAGTTGCTAATCAGCTCGTTTCAGTGTTCTTTTAGTATGTCGGATGAGAGGCAATATGACACAAGGCTTCTTTGTCCAAGCAAAATTAGGCAGTCCCTTCCCTTCTGGACACTGCCGCTCACTGGCCAGATTCACCTCCACCCGCAAATTGAGCCTTCGTTAGGTCACCGGAGCACTTTTCTTACTCTGCCAGAGGTGATGGTAGTGCGCTGTGTGCCGCTGTATCTCTATGGACTTTCCCGGTGCAGCGGCCTGTTCTTTGCAGTGTAGTTAGAGCCAACCCAGCCCTGAGATGCACCCACAGCTTCTTGCCCCTCACGATGGAAAGTGGGGCCCCAGTAGACCGGCTCCAAGGTTGGGCCTTACCGCTCACCGGGGGTCCACAAGGTGAAGGCATAAATACACATCTGTCCAGGCTGGTTTCTTTTTAATTCAACGATCACTCGCTCGATTGCTGTGTGGGCCGCGTGCAGGCTACCCGTCCGGTCTCGACTCTTCCTTCTGGGCACCCGATCACGCCAGCCCGTTGTCATCACCTCGCCAGGCCGCAAACGCACTGATCTCTTCCCGTTGCTGTAATCTTGGTCGGACTGGGCTACTCTGTGCGTGGGCCCTCTCCGGGAACTGGTGTAGCGAGATGCGTCTCCCAAGGCCTTCCAGTTACTTGCCTAGGTAACTATACCTATTTTTATGTATGCATTTTTATTTATATCACCTATCGTTTGTATCATAACTATCTACGTTTTTATTATTGTAAAGCGCTCTGTCACCCGAAAGGGTTTAGTTCACTCTATATAAAACTCCTCAAACAAACTCAGATGAAGAAGACTATCAACATTGATTGATGGGTTGCTACGGCCTTCTTTCCATCAGTACCTCGCTGATATATTGAGAACATTTCAGAATCTCTGCTCTGAAAATAGCACAATTGACTGTTTATTTGTGTGTGCCTCAGTATTTTGAAGCAATGCAGCAAAATAAACTTCTGCTCTACGGTGTAATCCTTTCCAGCCCTATTTCTCTGCAGACTAAAAACTTGCTTATTTGCCGGACTTGTATACAATAAAAGCAGTGCTGCCAGATTAGTAGCTGGCATCGGGCAAGAAGCATCAAACCCAAAGCCTTCTGTATAGTTCACCTGGCTTATAGACCAATATCCACTTGTTAGATCTGCTTCACCTTGACCAACACAAACACACTGCTGGCAAAATATTAACACAAACACAACTGGCTCGAAAGTGTATAATTCAGTGGCGCTGCTCCGTACCTCAGTATTTCTTCGTTACACCCAAGCTGCTGCTAACTTACTCTAACATCTCCAGTGACCAAGGTCAACAAAATAAGATGGCATTCTGTCAACCTTGTCATCTATCCAATCAACTCCGATTGCAATCCTCATCTAGCTTTCTCCTTTTGTAAATAAGCACCCATTCCTATTGTGTTGGCCTTTCCCAATTGTTCCCTGGGAAAATTCCCATACCAATAAGTAAGTCATGTTGGTGGACTCACCTCCTTCCACTAGTGTTTTATTGGTGCCCCTTCTTACCTCTGCTGCACCAAGCGTTGTCTGAAAGTACCACCAAATCTACCGGTGCTGAAAGCTAGCACCTTTGAAACCTACCTAGTAATAAACTGGAACAATTGCATTATGCCCCAAAAGGTGTAGGCTAGCATTAAAAACATTAAAGGAAGCATCATATATACATATATTTGCAAAGTTTGGAGACTTTAATTATGCTTAGGCTTTCCTGTTTTCAGTTTCTATTTTTGGTAAATTCTGGTGTTTTTTTTTCCGTGTTTTCCAGTGATTTCAATACCTTAAAAAACGGTGGGTATCGATGGTTACACATTTTGCCACCATTAAAAACAGAAACAGTGATTTTCTGGTGTTTATGGAACGTTTGCTTTTATTATTGCTTGCTTTCTGCACTGATAGTGCATGGTATATTGACAGTGTACCTACTGTGTATATGTGGTCCACTGGTGCGAGACCAAGTTTCTGAACTTTCCTGAAGGACAGAAGGCCTTGCTTTATCTTGTTAAGAGTATCATTGACAAATACATGAACACAAATACATATTAAAGACTCTTGTAGGAGTCTTAGAAAGCAGTAAATTGAATTAATTACAAGCTAATTGGCATTAATAGATTTGACGGCAATAGTATTACGAAAGCAAATTTAAATCTCAGGACCTCTGTGAAGTAGAGGCTGAAAATTAGCTACCAAGGTGGGACTAGGTGCCTTTTATCTACTGCCACATTTCATATTTCTAGAAGCAATACAGAGGGCTAGGCTGACAGGGAGTTATGCATAACTTATTCTAGAAAGATTTAGGCTTCACATTCTTTTATTATTTAATGGTTGATGGAGAAAAACATTTGAAGTGAAAGGAATAATGTGGAAGCAAGGCTGATGCATTCCTCGGTCTCTCCACAGAGAAATCACTTCCACTCCATGATATAATAATTAATTTTTCTTGCCCTTGCTCTCTTTTGAATGATCACCCCCAGGTAACAATGAAAAGCACCTTGCATGCCCATTCCATTAATGGCCTCTTTCAGAAGCGTGCATTCTGAATGCCAATGCCATCTTTTTCTTTTCTATAATAATAGACATGTAGCACTACCATTCAGAACCTGCATCACTCTGGCATGAACATATTTTACATTGAAGGCATTCACATAGTTCCTCTTTCATTAACGTGTATCCATTCCTGGGATTTCCTTTTTTGTAAACCACGTTTATCAAGTGTATCATTCTGGTGCAGTCACATAAAGCGACCCAAGTCGACACCTTTGATCCCAGTTTGGAGGTACTAATGGTTGTAATACTGTTTGCACACCATAGCAGGCCAGTTTTGGCACCCCAGTAATCCTTAATTGACAAAGGTGAATAATATACGAGAACAGTCTTTTTGCCTCTCCCAGATCATTCTTCTGTTGGCACAATTTCCTAGCGGTAAGATCTAGGGAGAAAAGTGTGTGCAAAAGTCATCAATCAGTGAAAACTATTTCCATTCCTCGTGAAACACGCACAACGTGATAAGATAGGTGCAGAAATCATCTTTGAACAATATTTCACTTTTGGACCCAAGGCTAGCTTTTGGCATGGCATAAGTGAGCTGGGCCGAGGTGCCTATCTTCAGAGGGGTGAAAATAACTATTTGCATAAAGGTCCTACAACCAGCAACGCCCCCTACGTTGGTTCGAGTGATTCAGTTCAAAGTACTTTCAACTATTCTTAACGTGCTGCAAACAATGTATTTTAGCACCTATTTACCCCATACCTTGCCTCCCATCTGCCCCTCACCCTCTGCCGGCGCTGACCTGTGAAAAGGGCCTGCTGTCGCATTTTTTCACCAGCAAGGGCGGCATATTTCCTTCTCGCGATTGGAGCAAAGGCCGCCTCTGTGTGCACCTCTCAAATGGGGCCCTGCGTGTTTTTGATGTTTTAAATAAAAGCCTTGTATTCGAAACATGACATAATTTAGCATCTGCTGCATTATAATTTGTAGTTTTTAATACATTGTCATTCTTTCTAGTTTCATAGATCAAAAAGTGTTCTGTAGTGAAAGGTGTGGGCGCGTCTGCTCACAGGGCATGAGTGATCTTTGGCAAATACAATGTATAGGTGACCGGTATGTTAAAGGTATGTTGGTACTGGTATGTCATCTGCCTAACTTTGATTAAGTCTTCTCAAAACCCAGCAACGTGACTAGCCACAGAGGAATTCTTCAGGGCGCAATATTCGCACAAAAACAAGAGTTGATTACTTCTGACAACAACATGGAGTCAGCAGAGCATCCAGCCTTTCCCTGATAATGAAATGCGAAAGGGCTGCATGCCGATAGATATATCCCCACTCAAACTGAACACTCACCAGACAGCCTGCAATGGATTCAAAAAGACTGGTTGGGCAGCGTACACCCTAATAAAAATCATTACCCCGAGCTATGCCGCTACCTGTCTCTGTCACAGAGCAAGACTGACTTAGTAACGCTCTGGCTCGGTGGCGCACTGCAAGTAAAGTTGATGTTGGTCCCGGGCCTTAAAACAAGATTAGTGTGGCTGAGAAACACTGAAAACTAGTACAGTGAGCAGACAGAGTGCAGCGTGGCAGCTCAGAATGAATATGATGAGATCATGACCGCGTGGCGCGCTAACTCTAAACACACATTTTTATTAGTAGCAGAAACTTAGGAATTATACATTACTACAGGCTAGGCACTTACTTTATCTTTGCAGTAGTGAGGGCAATGAGAGTGACAATTCGGACAGGTACAGGCCTGCCTGGAGGCTGGCGATCGTAACGTCGGCCCGGACTCCCGGCCTACGGTAACTCCAGCTGGGCATAATTGAGGCTCGGCTAGTTAAGCTGCACAGTGGGGTGTACTCTGCGGGCTGCTGAGTGAGGAACCACTCCGGCACCCGCTGATGCGGTCCCTGGCCTCCAGGAATCACCGAGGTCCAGTCCCAGGATTCATTACTGCGGGGTGAGCTAAGTAGGGTGTACCATTGCTTACAAGCAGCCGAAAACGTTATTCTTCCTCCAACTGCCACCTGCAACAAGACCCACCTATTAGCGCGAGTCAAACACTAAAGTCCTTACCTGACTGGTTGATGACATTATCTCCTCCGTAGTAGCCATTTAGCACTGACTCCTGACGTCTCTGAAATGTATTGCGGGGAATTTCAGTATGTTTTGTACTGCGTTGGCTCTCTCAAGTGGCCAAGCAGTGCAACAAATGTGAAAAATCAGTAGTACTCGGTTTAAACCGGGTCAGCTGATTTTCATCCGGTAGGGTACTGTCAGATAGAGTCTGGTTTAACCGATTTCCGGACAGCCTAATTATGATGAAACCAAGGCTAATATAACTACCCCTGTGAATTATGAGCTAGTAAGTGTATGATTGCTTCTAGAGATTATCTGTAGTATATTTAGCCTTGCTCATGTTGGATGCCCCCTTATGAAGAAAGATACTTCTGCATAATTGTCAAAATATTAGTTGACTGGAATATTCTGTTTTTGTCTTTTCCTCTTTCAGCATGAGCGACAGTGGAAGCTCCCAAGGGTTATCTCAGCCCTCCACACAAACCACACAATACCTTCGAGCGGACACACCTAACAATGCCACCCCAGTCACCAGTAAGAGTTAATGTGTTTGAAATAATTTACTGCAAACGGATTGCTGTTTAAGATAAATTTATTGAATAACCATGTATGCGCTAACTGATCTGTACTTTCAGTTGAAACAGTCTGTATTCAAAAACATATATAGTTTGACGTTAATCCACAAAGCATGAATTGAATACTGCACTGGTTGATAGTAATGAAAAAGCTAAAACATGACTGAGATGTAAGAGATGAAGAACAGACACAAGAAACATTCTCAGAAGGATTAAACTGTTATCACCAAGACAAAATAGCGTATCTGTTTAAACAAGTGCAACACCACCTTCTGCACAAACCCTAGGTGCCCCCGACAAGCTATACAAGGGGGGGCTTAAAAGATGAGGAACAATGCGGTTACTGTGGCGGTAAGGATGGTACACTTGTACTCTTCAAAACTACAATACAAATAAATTCTAGCTGGTCATGTTCAGGGGTTTGGACATATAGGTTATGGGAGGTGTGGATATAATCCGAAATTGCCTTAAATGAGGATATCAATAGTGAAGGATTTTTTCTGCTTATTATTGTTTACATTTACTAAAGAAATTTGAACTGAAATCTGGACATTCTTTCTGAGACTTTAGCTAATAAAATGAGCAAGTTCCCTGTTCCTAGCATATGTGGCTTTAGATTCACATGCTACACATACACCTGCCACCTAGTGTTGGGCCCAGATGTTTGCAAGTTTTTTTCTTTGAAGAAATATTCTAAGTCATGAAATTGCAGTAAGTCCACACTTGGTCCACAATGCTTATGTACGACTCCATTTTGGATTATTTATCCTTTTGTTTTGTTCTTGCTATTGGGTTTGTATGTACACCAAGACGTCTCGAAGTGCATTGTGTTCCTTACATGTTTTTACGGGCCCCCGTGATACATTTCAACACTGACATTATGGAAGAACAGTCTACGCTGCGCCTCTGTTGCTCTACTTCACCGCACATGTTTGGTGAAACGCAGACTACCTGAACACTTGGTGTTACACTGCCCCCTTTGAGTACGGTTTGTCCTCCTTTGACCATCAACAGTGTAGAAAGCAGACTGGAAGGGATGGAGGAACTGACACCCTTCCAATGTTGCCCATATTGTAAATTGAAGTCTCTATGGTCCGATCACCATGACATCTGTCATCTGTGCCTCTCCCACAAACACGGCGACACCTCCTGAAAGTCCTGCTTCACCTTCTTCTCAAAGTTGACCATAAGTTTCCTTGGGGAAAGGTAGTGTGAACACCTCAAAATGCACCAGCTAGCATCCTCTGTAATTCCTGGCGTTTTCACACAAAATCCCTTTAACACCAAAGAAGGCGATGACTCTGGTCCATTTGGAACCCCAACAGCTCACACCGCAGATGGTATCCTCAAGCGAATCAGAGCTCGATTAAGAGGAGAAATTCAAACGGACACCAAATGCTTCTGGCCCTCGATCAAAGAAAATGTCCTGGATCATCGTATACCGGTCTCCAAAAATGTGCCACCTAACGAAGGTGCTTTAAAAGTCCCACACTGAGGTATAGCACTGGTCCCGAAGGAGTCTGGCATCGAGCGCTGACAAAAAATTACTGCCTCCTCTAGGTCCTCTGATGCTTTCAGGCACAAAAAAAAGCTTTGAAGTGGATCAAACCTCATCCGAAGGCCGATGAGCCTTGCCGATCATTGAGCCCTACTTAATCCAAGGGCATTTCATTTCCCGGCTTACACATGAAGTGTGTGTCGAGTACAGACCCCTAAGCCAGCACCAAAGATCAGTTGATGACAAAAGCTTTGACTGCGGGATCTGAGGAGTCAGATGCATCCACACTACAGAGGTTCCATACAAGTAGAGCTTGACACCAGACAGAAACATTTCTTTTATCCTCCTTGTCACCAGGAATATTGCTGTGAAACTTCCTTACCAGTCAGGTACTCCCACGCAAGAAAAGGTTTGCCTTTGAAGAACCCTCTTCGGAGGCCGCTCCGGAACCTGTGCCGAAGAACCACATGATCGAAACGTTGACTACCACCACGGACCCTTTTAATGATCTTAGCCCATGACATCTATAATCCGCATTAAGAATCCAGAAATGAGTACATCTGGGCACTGAGCCAGGAGTGCATGTCTATTACCATGTGGAGGACTTTTCCATCACAACACAGCTCAGTCATGCAATAGTGTTTCCAGTCTTCTTTCACAACCAGATTCAGATGTACTTGCATTAGTTAAGAGCTCTTATGTACTTAATTGACAGGACCACATGTCTGACCAGCTCTTAGTTGCTATTGCAAAATCTCTATAAGGTCAGCCCATGTGTAAGGCAAGTCTCACACGATGTTGTCAAGTTCATCCATATCTACAACCACAATGTTTTGATTCTTATTAGCTCATGAAATCTGGCCCATCTGTTTTCCTTCTCTGTCAGTTTATTGACTTGTATATTTTTAGGTCTCGGCTAGACAGCGCATGCGCTGTCGTGGAGAGACGTGTTGTGTTTCATCTCTGGGATTACAGCCCGCCCATCTCTACCATTTGTAAACTTCAGCATCGCTATCATTTTCTTTGATGCCATTTATCATGATATGCAAGCGCTGTGCACTCTTCTTGTGTTTGGCCCTTCCATAGCGCATGTACCAAGTACATGTCTCCTTACACTGCACCCGGATTTCGGAGCCATTTTTATTCTTTTTTTCAGGCACTCATTAAAAATACTTGTTTTCAGGCTGTCTCCCCGATCCGTGGTGCTGCTTTTCTTTTTATCCCCTTAACCCTGTCTGTTTCTTCTCTACCCTCCCTCCGCTTATTGTATGTTAAAAAAAACAGCTTTGTAGGAAACCTCTTGGACAAAGGTGAAAACCATAGACTGCAAGGCCCTGCACCTTCTCGAGAAAAAACAAAACAGCAGTGGTGTTTAGCAAAGAACTGCAGCTGTCCAGCTAAGTTTGAGGGCAATAGAGAGAGGCCATCAGATAAAGGAATTAACAGGTCTTGCTCCATTGTTTTGTGAGTGGTGGGGGTGGGGTAACTTTCAAATTAATTTACTAGCGTACCCAAAGTTGCAGGCCCTTGGGGGAGAAGGGGGGCCCTTAGAATAAGTTGCAAATTGGTTTAGTGGTTAATGATTGGCTGAAAGGGAGGAACCCGGGGATCATCCGATGGATACAGATTCTCCAACACGTTTAGAATGGAGGAATTTTGAAGAGACAAATCCTCAACGACATGCCATGGAAATGTGTGACTGTGCAGTGATCGATTGGCAAGGGGCGCACCATCACCAGCCCCACGCGGCGGTATGTATCCAACGCAATTTGACAAAGTGGTAGACAACCAGATAACAAGGCTCCAAGAAATGTGCCATCTTGCGGTCACTTCAAACTTGTACTAACGGCCCAGCCAGTGATAGCTAAAGCTTGGGTAGCCGACGTCACGGAGGACATCCCAGAAAGCATCCGTTCATGTCCCATGCCATGGCATACATGATGCAGCCTGTCCGCCAGGGGTGTATCTATTCTTGGTGCAGTGGCACTGGGCCTTAAGGAGTATACTGCGTACCGATTGCTGTAGAGTTTACAGTGTAACCACAGGTTATGGGGGCCCATTCATTGCAACCTTGCTATATCAGTGCAGTGAGTCATGGTTTTTCTGTCAACTGTGCTCCGATTGGTGTGATTTTTAGCTAATTCTCATGGTGGGCAAGAACTACAAGTCCCAGAATGCAACTTACGGTTGACTAATAACACGACGTGAAGGCGTCAAGACCTATTTGGCAGTCATGTGAATCCTGGTTAATCCAAACATAGCTTTGTACCTTACTGTCAACATATTCGAAGACTCTCTTGGTTTCAGTGATCCTAGCCTTCCTCCGCTTTTCCCCACCCGTTGGGATGTAGAATATCCTTATATGCATGTGTACACACAGCCCATTGCATAAACTATGCATATTTGTACACATACTCCCATAGCACTAAAATGCATGCATGCAAAAAAGTGGTTAAATCATGAACAGTAATTGCTGCCCAAAATGACACGGCAACCTAATTTTACATAGAACACATAGGTGCCTCAAAAGAAATGGTTTACTGTTCTCATATTGTGTTTATTGTTGATAGCCGCCACTTCCAAAGTTGGCCCAAATAATAAAACTTTCCAAAACTTCTCCAACACTTCAGTATTTGCTCAGAGCAGGTTTACAAGGAAACAGCGTGCCTAGGTTGCATTAATGTAAAATTTATTTTTATTTGTCCAGATATGCTTCCTAGTGCGTGCGTCTCTTGCTGTTTTCAGTGATGTGCAGCTGTAATTGCCTCGTTTTGTCTGGTTTTTGTTTTATCCCTGCGGAAGGTAGGGCGGATTATTAGCAAAGATTTGCTGTAAACAGCTTTCCTCGCCTACTCATTGATTGAGTGCCACCCGACAGCTCTCGGCAAGTTGCAGCCTTTTCAGAGATTCGAAGTAGTTTGTAGCCCCGGGCCGCACAATCAAGGCAGAGCTGCAAGCAGGCTAGGAGCTGCAGTCGCAACTGTAATGCCAGTTTTGCCTTCTCTCTATTCCATGTTGCTGCTGATCTTTCACCCCTCTACCCCAGTTGGTTTCTTCTCTTCCCTCCCTCTCCCCACCACTGCCCTTGACTGTGTTTGGTGTTTCCCCACCTGTCAGCCTTTTTTTTTACACTTACCGCTGTGTAAAGCACTTATCCGCTATACAGTTGGCAAAACCCAGTGTACACAGAGCGTCCGTTATAATCCTGCAGCAATCCCCAGTGGCAAAGTGAGCTAGGGATCCACGTCTGGGCATACCCTGCAGACCAAAACCGGTCCAAGGATGCATTGGTTCTGGTCCAGGTAAGACCTGGCTTGGAAGTTCCATCTGGACTCTTCCCATGAGGCACAGGGTCAAGACTGATTTGCATGTAGCTGGATCTGAACTGGGGTGGCAAAGTGAGCTAAAGAATGATGATGGATTCAACCCAGATTTGTGACTGGGGGTGAGTGTCTGAAAAGTTTCAGCGCTCTGTCCATCCTCGCCTTGTGTTTGCGTTGTTTGTCCTAAGTTGACAGGGTATGCCTAGATGTGGGTCCCTTGCTCTCTTAACCACTGTATTCAAGCTCGCCTGGCTGATGAGGGGTGTTACCCCAAAACCGGTCCCAGGAGGCTTGTTTCCGGTCCAGGGAAGTCCTGGCTTGGCAGTTCGGTCTGGACTGTTCCCATAAGACACAGGGTCAAGACTGATTTGCATATAGTTGGGTCTGAACTGGGGTGGCAAAGTGAGCTAAAGAATGATGATGGATTCAACCCAGATCTGTGACTGGGGGTGCGTGTCTCAAAAGTGTCAGTGCTCCGTACATCATTTCCTTGTGTTTGCTATCATACTTTTGCCCCATAGAACCTGCCATCGAGTTCATTTAGTGGCATTGAAGTCACCCTTAATTAACCATGGTTTTTCCCAGTTTTTTTTAATTATCTGGTCTTTATTAGCTTATTCCAAACATGAGACATAAATACCAATATAACGAAATGTTACAGCAAAGAGAAACAGCAGTTTCAGTTTTGAATGTTTTTTATTTTTAACCCCTTATTTGCACGCGTTTGCCAACGGTTGTCGCGAGCACCACCTCGGTAGTGCTGCGCACGTCCGTTGACCTAAGCAGCCCCGCCCACTCCGTAAACCGCCGCAGAGCAGCGGAATTTACGCCGCAGTTAATATACTGCAGACATGGCAAAATAAATATTACAAAAAACACACAAGCCAAATTCACACACAAATTTAGAAAACTGTCCATTATCATTTGCATCTAAAAAAAAAACCTCCAACAATGTAAATGTTTAATTTCATGTTTAAATAAGTTGTACAGTACACAAGATAAAAAACAACAAACCGATCCAATGTATACTTTAAATCATAACATGCCCCAGGAAGCCTACCCACCGCTACACTCTGTATAACGTTTCATCTATCCATTAAAAACATAGAAGCCTCTGTAAAAAAATTCATGCCAGACAAATAATTAATTTTGGTAGAGTTCCTTCTATTATTTTTCTCCTCCCATCTTGTTAGCCTAGCTAAAATGGGGAAACCAGAAATTCTTTCATTACACCAACGAAATTTTGAGTAAGGTGCAGGATGCATATACTTTGTAGCCTTAACTCCATATGGAAATTATTTTAATACTATTATGAAGAAGATTGAAGATAATGTGTGCCATGAAATCACTGTGAAAAAGAACTATCTTATCACTACTAAATGCAGTGTTGCTATTCATTCTTCTTAACAGTCCTCTTCATCCAGACATTTATCCCTTCCATCACCCTTGAGTCTAAAAAATTGTGGCAAGTTAAAAAAATATTATCTCTTGATATCCTATGCCTGTACATCTTTAATTAGATGCTTCATCCACTGTCCAATTCAGTTGTAACGTTTAAAAAGACTATAAACCATGGAAACAAAATTTCAGAAAGAAACTAAAACCTGGTGGAAACACCTCATATGTACAAACATCCTTGTACATACAGCTCAAATAAGTATTTAAAAAGATTATTCTGATTTTAAAAAATGACTGTAAAAAAAGTGCAAAGTGCCTAGTGCAATTCCTTGAATTGAACGTATGCCTACTATACACTAGCTGAGATTTAGCTTTATTGATATGGAGCGCTTTAGATGGCAACAAATTATTATAAATTGGCCAGTTTGTCCTATACAGTATAAAGGAATATCCCCAGGTGATAACAAAGTCTTATGTTGTCACTTCTCTTCAAGAGTGATCAGTTCCTTCACTCGGCGAATCTCTAATTACTGGAAGCAGTATTTGTTTTTCCTTACTTAGTCAAATGTTCTGCAAAAAAAAAAATCAAGTTTACAAGTGAACGAGGTACTCAATTGGCGAAAAGGACATGTGCTTGGATTACCAATCGTCACAATTTCCAGTCATCGGCTTCTGTTAAGCCTGGCACCATTGGCGTGGGTCTCCCTTCCATTTTTGCTGTAGCCTCATGTGTTTTTGCTGGTGTTAGATGCTTTCGGCACTATGCCACTGCTGTCCAGTGCCACAGTGCAAGTGCTCCCTATTGTAAATTAATGTATGGATTAGTGATTTCCTGATTGGCTGATTTGGTTTACTGGTCAGACCCTTGTACAGTGCACTCAGTGTGCCCAGGGCTTGTAAACCAAATACTGCTAGTGGGCTTGCAGCACTGGTTGTGCCACCCACAGAAGCAGCCTGTAAAAGTGTGTCTCAGGTCTGCCATTGCAGAGCATGTGTGCAGTCTCGTACTGCCATGTTGACTGGGCTCGTGCACCCACTTGCCAGTCCCTAAACCTTCCCATTTCTGCATATCAGACACCCCTATGGTAGGCCCAAGGGCAGGGTGCATTGTAAGTATAGGGTAGGACAAGCCCTGATGGCATGCCCTAATAGTGAATTACAACCATTTTTGTTTTTCACTATTGCAAGGCTACCTATTCCCCATAGGCCAGAATGGGCAGTTTGATTATTACATCTTATACTCCTAACTGACTCGGGGAACCAGGTAGAAATTAGAGTTTAGTATGCCTGAAATACATCTTTTAGTGAAGTTGGTTTTAACATTCTGTGTTTGAAAATACCACTTGTAGAAAGTAGGTATTTTCTTGTCTAACTATCCAAGCCTGCCTCTGCTAGGTTGTGTATTCCTTGTCTGGAGTTTGAGTGACAGGGGCTGGGGGATTCCAGGAGATGGGGTGAGACAGCCCAGTGGTGACTAGAGAGATCTGCATCTAGATGGGAGGGAGGAGTTGCACCTGGGACCTGAATGGGACTGTGCCTTCCCTCCACAATGCTGGCTCCACCTCCTGTGGCGTGTCTGATGTCTCTGCCCTGCACTGTGAAAGGAAAAGAGGAGTCATGTAAACAAAGTGCTCCCGGACTGACCAGAACTGGTTTGGACTAGGCAAAGGCCCCTCTGCGGACAAAGGATTTTAGGGTATAAGTATTGGGACCCTGATCCCAAGAATTTAGATCACTTTTGGACAACAGGAAGAAACCTTTGCTGAGGAGAGGAACCTGAAGCAACTGAGGAGAGACTATCCCTAAACTGAGGAGAGACTATCCCTAAGCTGAAGTGCTGCTTGGGGGTTTGGCCTGCAGTGGTTGCCTGACTGCCAAAGAAAGGAAAAAAGACTTTGTGTGCTTTATTCAACTTGTAAAGGATCTCCAAGTGCTTGAGAAAAGAGCTTGCCTCCTGCTGAAGTCTCCGGGACAACAGACTTCAACCACCAGCTCCCCAAGAGTTCTTTGGAAGTGCCTGCAGCTGTTTTGGGCCTTCTTAAGGACTGCGTGTCGCAAGGAGCTGAAAGTGCGACTCAAGAAGAAGCATGTCGCCGCCGCTGCCGTCGCATCACGGAGATGTCGCTGCTGTAGCTGTCGCATTGCACAGCATCTCAAGAAACGTCTCGCAACCCCGAAGAAGCGCGTCGCCGTCGCAGCCGTCGCATCACTGAGATAACGCCGCTGTAGCTGTCACATTGCTTCACATCACAAGAAGCGCCTTGCATCCACGGAGAAGCGTGTCGCCGCCAAAGCTGCTGTCATCGCATCACGGAACAAGGGTGTCGCCGCTGCAGCTGACGCATCGAGCCGAGACATCTCGCAACATCGGAGGAGCGTGTTGCATCAAGAAGGAAGCGCCATCTTTGTTTCTTTGCACCGGATCTTCAACACATCACCATCTTTGCGTATAAGGAACTACCGCATCACCATCCCTGCAATACTTTCGTTGTAGAAGCGTTACGCATCTTAAGGTACATTGACTCAAAGTGTCGCATTTTAAGATCTAAAGACAAGTAAGCTAATTCTACCATTTTCAGTACAGTATTGTGGATTTTTGTCGTTCGTGGTCTTGTGTTAAATCTATATAAAGAATACTTATTTTTGATATACAACGTGTGTGGTGTCCATCTGTAGTGTTGTCACTTGATCACTGTATGTGGTCACAAATGCTTTACACGCTGCCTCTGAGATAAGCCTGGCTGCTCGTGCCAAGCTACCAAGGGGGTGAGCAGGGGTTATTTTAGGAGTGTACCCCCTTACCCTGACCAGAGGCAAGGGTCCCTATTTGTCACAGGTACCTACCTGTGCCAACTAGAGACCCCCAAATCTAAGAGCTTCCATACTATAAAAGCCGGCACTTGACCTAGTCTGAGCTTCATTAGTAACAATGGGGTTACCCAACCAAGCCCAGAACCTGGGGTCTAGTACAGTAAACGAACAGTGGTTCTGCTGCTTATAGTCTTAGCGAAAAAGCAATTTAGTTTCAAATCCTGGCCCCTATATTGGCCTGTTCATTCTATACAACAATACCAATTTGTTGACAGTGGCTTAATCAATAGTACGAGAGTTTTCCCAAATCTTTCTGAAAAAAATATTATTTTTTATATATTTAAGTGTATCAACACACATGGTATAGACACCATATATAAAAATAATCACATCACAAACATGCGCAAGTGTGAACATTACATGAATATGCACATCACAACACATTACAATATATACATATATAAATTATAATATACAACATCTAATTCTTCAAAAGAAGTCATATTCTTAAATGTGAATCATATGTTAAGGCTTCAGAATTAAATTGTACAGTCACTCCTTAGACATTGATTAGGACATTCAGTAAAGCACGTCGACGTTTGGACCCCTCTTTGTGTGGCATAAACTTGTTTAGTCAATCTGGTGTCTTCATCAGGACTACATAGAAATTGTGTGTAACCTAAAAAAGGGAAAACCAAAACACCTCTATGTTAGAAACAAAAGAATACCTAATAGCCTGGGAGAACTCTCTCATTACATAAAAGATTAGACGCTCACCAATTTAATGCGATGCGACGTCTTAAATAATCAATAAATCAAATGCTTGTTCCTATTGTGGAAATCCAACTCCTTTGCCTTTTGTATAAGTGTGTCACCAGTCCAATTTATCAAATAGCGACACAATCAGACAATTGAGCTCCTTACTGCAGCATATTTGTCAATCGCTGTGAGGGGATCAACAAAAGTCCATTTAGGCTACTATCAAAATTCAAAAGAAGTCCTTCAATAACCAAAGTGGAATTATTCATCATGACATACCTCCAAATGCTTGTCAAACACTCTCCGTTATTTGTATCGTCTGTATTTCCTTATATGACCCTCCTTGGTGTGTCATATACAGTCAATAATGTATTGAAGTTACTATAAGAGAAATTAGGATAAAACAGATATTTGATTTTATACCCTGTTTTCTTGCTATCCTTACATAAACAAACAAAAGAACTATTTCTCAATTTAAAGCTTACCTAATGAAAATGGATCGAAATCAATATCTTATCCGTGGCTCAGAATCAAACCCTTCAACTTAGGGCTTAAAAGCTACCACCTCTCTTCAAAACGGGCGCATTAATCATCCACCATAACCGCCCTATATAGCCGCTGTGGGTCGTGAGCGCTTTCGATTCACCGCTATTAGGAAAAAGGACAAGCCTTCCATGAGGCTGTCATCTAATTCAACAATGTGCTGTTGCAAGTTTTAGGAACACACATTACGTGATTCTTTACCTTCACAAAATCCACGGCATCCTGCACGCCGGCATCAGTGCAAGTACGCGACCACCGTTCACTTCCTGCTTCCTTCTAACTGACGTTGGAGACGTAAATGACGTTTAATGACGCGTCGTCGTCATGGAAAGCAAATACAAATAACTAGAAAATAAACCTCGTATACGTCGGTTCTGTTAAAATGTAGTATTTAAAAAGGAATCCATATTAATTAACGATATTAGACCTCAGAGCTTATTTAAATTAGTTAGTCCTACTTAATCATCATAAAGTTTGTTAACGTTAGAGGACGTGAATGAGCTCCAAAATCACGTCATTACTATGGTCACAAGTCAGAAGTGAGCACGTGTGTATCCATCCTCAAACGAATAAAGCATTCCTGCTCCCTTCTCACTAACGTAAGAAACGTAAGTGACGTTTAGTGACACATCATCGCCATGGTGACTAGAAAAAGAAAATTGATGATGTCACGTCATTACCATGGTCACGAGTAAGACATGGGCCGCTGTATGTCTATCCTTGAACGAATTAAGCCACAAGCATAATTCCTCATCGCATATTTTAATTAGTCAGTCCATCAAAGCTATCACGTATGTCAGACACTGATGGTAAGATACCCTAGAGATCGGAAAGCACTTTAACCACTTATTAATAACAAATGCTCAAGATATATCAATATACTATTAGCTGTATATGGGGACACGTCCCCACAAAGATGCTCTGATCGTATACTTAGAGCTCAACAGATTCTCATAGACCTGTATAGTAATGACTTCCAAAGCAAGTCTACTTCCAAGACTAACACACATGACGTAAACATAGTAAATCTGGGCTGGCAATTCAACTCTGATGTCTAACAATGCTCCACATAAATGATATTATTGTGTTCTACCACAGTACCCCATCTAGAATTAATATCAACATATAAAGTGTTTAGACATCATGATTAATTTTCAACACATCTCATTAGAACAAACTCTTTGGCATGTTAGTTTTTGTCTACCAACGTATACCCTCTAGAGTTTATATCAACATGTTGAGTGATTTGACATACATCATGAAAAACTGTCATATGACAATGCATCTCATTAAAACAAACATTCCAGCATGTTTGTAATATGTCACAGGATGATCAAATGACAATCACACAATCATTATCAAGAAACTTTCAGATTAACGTTATTCAGGCTAAATTTTTCAAAGTGCACTAGATCAGCAACCCATATTTAACAGTGTTTTCTGCCTAGAGATCTCTTCTTGTTAATTTAATCCTACAGATACTGAGTCTAAAAGATGTATCCATTTACGTTCTCGAAGACTCAAAACTGAGGTAACCGAGCCCCCTCTCGCATTGGGTATAATTTTCTACAGAACCCACCATCTCAAACTGTCATATGGGTGACTCTTTTCTTCAAAATGATCAACCTTGTGTTTTGCGTCGAATCCGCAAGCAATGTTGTAATATTCGGACCTTTATTTTTTGTAGTATTTGGCCCACATACACCTTATCACAGAGGCATTTGATGATATATATATATAACAACCGTCTAATTACAATTCGTATGATGTTTGAGGGTGTATCTTCTTTGATGATACATTAATTCTTTCTGTTCAGTCGCTAGTTCGCAAGCCTTACATCTACTACACTTGTAGTGACCTTGCAGAGGAGGTAACATCAATTGTATTCGTAGATCAAGCTGAATTGGAGCCTTTAGGAATGAACTGACAACTTGATCCTTTATATTGCAGCCTCTTTTGAAAGCGAATAATGGATGATCATTAGTTCCCAAATCATCGGTTATTAAGGGCCAGTTCTTTTTCACAATCTTTTTAATCTCGCTACTCCTATTGTTAAAAGTCGTGACAAAAACAACCCTTTCACTTTGTGTTTTTGTTGGGATGTACCTCCAACAGTGTCTCCCTGTGGCAATACCACACTCTTTTTAGGTCTCAGCCTGCGTAGGCTGCGCTTCCACAGTCTCGCTGGCAAAATTTTATGTTTCTAGAGTATGGGGCTTAAACCCGCCCCTCTTCTCCATTGGCTGGCTTCCTAAACGGAGGCCACCCATTGGAGAAGAGGTTTGTCTTTCCATTTAAGCCCCGTCTTTTTCGGATTGAGGGGTGTGTTTTTTAATTTTTCTCTCTTCCCATTGGCTGGAATTTTACATTCCAGCCAATGGGAAGAGGAGAGAAAGAAAAACACGCGCCCCAGGCTGAAAATGACGGGGTGTTTCTCCGAGCCATTTCTGATGGACCTCGGAGAAACATGGTGCTGTTCATGGCGTGGTCCGAGGGGTAAACATGTTATTGTGCCTCTAATACACCCCAACTTGCCAGCAGTTCTTCTATTTTCATTTAGCGTGTCATACACATGTACAACATCCTGTTGAAAATGTTATGCGGCAGGCGGGCGGCTCTCCCTCCCCTCGCCCAGGCGGCGGATCTCCCTCCCCTCGCCCAGGCGGCGGCTCTCTCCTCCCCCCTCCTCCGTGTCCGTCCTGCTGCCCTCCTCAGCTCACTTCAGGAAGAGGAGCATCTACTTCCAGTGCGTGCCGCGAGACAGGAGGAATCAGGAAGAGGACTTGAGCCCACCCCGCGCTCCTAAAACGTGAAGTAGAGCGGCGTTTTCACCCGGGGCTCCCGTGCTGTGAGGGAGAGCCCCGTGGTGCCGAGGGAGCCACTGAGAAGTACTGCGGTGGCTGGCGGGGCTCCCGTGTGGAGGCAGCGTGAGCAGCTGGCCATGAGTGAGAAAAAGCAAATAGCCCAAGCGCCAGCAAATGCTCGTGCCGTGCCAGTGTGTCCCCGATATGCTTGGCTCAAGCACGCCCCCGCTGCCTCCCCTCCTCCCTGACACACACAGACGGACAGACACCACCCCTGAGGTCTAAACTCCGGAGCTCTGGGAGGCTACCGCCATTACGAGCTCTCTGGCGTCATGTACAAGCATTTGTCCCTCCCCCTGCCGGCCCCGCTGGAGCCCCCTCTCCCGGGAATCCCAGAGCACTGTATGCACACCCCGCCTGGCCGGCCGGGGACACACGGGCAGAGCAGCCGGGAGCCGGGATGTGACCGAGGAGGGACCCGCAGAAACCGCTGAGGAGGGCACATAGACGTGTGTGCAGGGAAGGGCTGGCTCAAGACCCAGCTCTGTGCCCGTATGCAGCGCCTGGACTTATTTGACGGTCGCTTTTCACTTACGCTGCTTTTGTTGATTGACAGACACCAGTGACCTACGTACTGGAGGATACAGACCTCAGTAGGGTGGCGGCACCAGTGGGGCTGCATAGCGGGTACCGCGGAACACAGCCATCGGCAAACTACAGGCAGCAGTGGACTTCAGAGACTCGTGGAATACAGACATCAGTGACCACAGACAGCAGGGACTTTTGGACTGCAGACGCCAGTGACTACAGGCACTTGTGATCTACAAGCACCAGTTGATAGACTCTTGCGGGCTACATGCACAAGTGAGTACAGACTCTCTTGTGTTCTGTTTCTGTCGCCTCTCTCTCCGGCTTACCCAGCCTTTCCTCTCAGTTTCTTATTCTCTCTTTTTGATTCCGTTCCCTTGTACCACCGTAACCCCCACTCCTTCCAAACACCTCTCCCGCCCCTCTTCTCTCTTCCCGATCTCGCTCCTCTTATTTTCGCTGTGTCTTTTTCATCATATATGCCTCTCACTCTCCACTCTGTCCCTTGAGTTCTCGCGCTCACTTTCAGCCCCACCGCCTTCACCTCCCCAAACTCGCCCCATCCTCTCTCTCGTAGGCCTCAGCCTGTCTCCCTTTTCTTTCTCCCGATTACTACCAGTGCCCACCCCCAGTCCTGTATGTTCTCTGCTTCTATCACTCTCCAGTTTATGCCATATTTTCGGTGCCCAGATCTCACTCTGCCCTTCCTCTCCCTGTCTGACTCTAAACAATTTCACCCCTTCCCGTTCCAGCCGGCTCTCCAAGGCAGCAAACATTTCTGGGACATAAAAGTGTCTCTAAGAGGTGCAGGTTTGTGAAATTATCGTATGCACCCTTTTCATTCAGTCCTGCATTTTTAGCCGACTGAACTTTTGTATGGCTATATTTTTGGGCTCTTAAGTGTAGGTTGTAATTAAAAGGTAACGTTTTTTCATCACTGCTGAGATTAGACACTGCGGGGGAGGAGGCTGGCAGTGAAGCAAGGCGGAGCAGGCTGGCACCGGGCAGCAAGAGATCCGGGGAGGGGGCAAGGCTGGAGACTGGGCAGGGTAGAAACAGGGGGCTAGGGGACAAGAGCAGAGAGTAGTGTGTGTGAGAGACAGTGTGTGTGTGAGAGACAGTGTGTGTGTGAGAGACAGTGTGTGTGTGAGAGACAGTGTGTGTGTGAGAGACAGTGTGTGTGTGTGTGAGAGACAGTGTGTGTGTGTGTGAGAGACAGTGTGTGTGTGTGAGACAGTGTGTGTGTGTGACAGTGTGTGTGTGGGAGAGACAGTGTGTGTGTGAGAGAGACAGTGTGTGTGTGAGAGAGACAGTGTGTGTGTGAGAGAGACAGTGTGTGTGTGAGAGAGACAGTGTGTGTGTGAGAGACAGTGTGTGTCTGAGAGACAGTGTGTGTCTGAGAGACAGTGTGTGTCTGAGAGACAGTGTGTGTCTGAGAGACAGTGTGTGTCTGAGAGACAGTGCGTGTCTGAGAGACAGTGCGTGTCTGAGAGACAGTGTGTGTCTGAGAGACAGTGTGTGTCTGAGAGACAGTGTGTGTCTGAGAGACAGTGTGTGTCTGAGAGACAGTGTGTGTCTGAGAGACAGTGTGTGTCTGAGAGACAGTGTGTGTCTGAGAGACAGTGTGTGTCTGAGAGACAGTGTGTGTCTGAGAGACAGTGTGTGTCTGAGAGACAGTGTGTGTCTGAGAGACAGTGTGTGTGAGAGACAGTGTGTGTGAGAGACAGTGTGTGTGAGACAGTGTGTGTGAGACAGTGTGTGTGAGACAGTGTGTGTGAGACAGTGTGTGAGAGACAGTGTGTGAGAGAGACAGTGTGTGTGTGAGACAGTGTGTGTGAGACAGTGTGTGTGTGAGACAGTGTGTGTGAGAGACAGTGTGTGTGTGAGAGACAGTGTGTGTGAGAGACAGTGTGTGTGTGAGAGACAGTGTGTGTGTGAGAGACAGTGTGTGTGTGAGAGACAGTGTGTGTGTGAGAGACAGTGTGTGTGTGAGAGACAGTGTGTGTGTGAGAGACAGTGTGTGTGTGAGAGACAGTGTGTGTGTGTGTGAGAGACAGTGTGTGTGTGTGTGAGAGACAGTGTGTGTGTGTGAGACAGTGTGTGTGTGAGAGACAGTGTGTGTGTGAGACAGTGTGTGTGTGAGAGACAGTGTGTGTGAGAGACAGTGTGTGTGTGAGAGACAGTGTGTGTGTGAGAGACAGTGTGTGTGTGAGAGACAGTGTGTGTGTGAGAGACAGTGTGTGTGTGAGAGACAGTGTGTGTGTGAGACAGTGTGTGTGTGAGACAGTGTGTGTGTGAGACAGTGTGTGTGTGAGACAGTGTGTGTGTGAGAGACGTGTGTGTGTGAGAGACGTGTGTGTGTGAGAGACGTGTGTGTGTGAGAGACAGTGTGTGTGAGAGACAGTGTGTGTGAGAGACAGTGTGTGTGAGAGACAGTGTGTGTGAGAGACAGTGTGTGTGAGAGACAGTGTGTGTGAGAGACAGTGTGTGAGAGACAGTGTGTGTGAGAGACAGTGTGTGTGAGAGACAGTGTGTGTGAGAGACAGTGTGTGTGAGAGACAGTGTGTGTGAGAGACAGTGTGTGTGAGAGACAGTGTGTGTGAGAGACAGTGTGTGTGAGAGACAGTGTGTGTGAGAGACAGTGTGTGTGAGAGACAGTGTGTGTGAGAGACAGTGTGTGTGTGAGACAGTGTGTGTGAGAGACAGTGTGTGTGTGAGACAGTGTGTGTGTGAGACAGTGTGTGTGTGAGACAGTGTGTGTGTGAGACAGTGTGTGTGTGAGACAGTGTGTGTGAGAGACAGTGTGTGTGAGAGACAGTGTGTGTGAGAGACAGTGTGTGTGAGAGACAGTGTGTGTGAGAGACAGTGTGTGTGAGAGACAGTGTGTGTGAGAGACAGTGTGTGTGAGAGACAGTGTGTGTGAGAGACAGTGTGTGTGTGAGACAGTGTGTGTGTGAGACAGTGTGTGTGTGAGACAGTGTGTGTGTGAGACAGTGTGTGTGTGAGACAGTGTGTGTGTGAGACAGTGTGTGTGTGAGACAGTGTGTGTGTGAGACAGTGTGTGTGTGAGACAGTGTGTGTGTGAGACAGTGTGTGTGTGAGACAGTGTGTGTGTGAGACAGTGTGTGTGAGAGACAGTGTGTGTGAGAGACAGTGTGTGTGAGAGACAGTGTGTGTGAGAGACAGTGTGTGTGAGAGACAGTGTGTGTGAGAGACAGTGTGTGTGAGAGACAGTGTGTGTGAGAGACAGTGTGTGTGAGAGACAGTGTGTGTGAGAGACAGTGTGTGTGAGACAGTGTGTGTGAGAGACAGTGTGTGTGAGAGACAGTGTGTGTGAGAGACAGTGTGTGTGAGAGACAGTGTGTGTGAGAGACAGTGTGTGTGAGAGACAGTGTGTGTGAGAGACAGTGTGTGTGAGAGACAGTGTGTGTGAGAGACTGTGAGACTGTGTGTGTGAGAGACTGTGAGACTGTGTGTGTGAGAGACTGTGTGTGAGACTGTGTGACTGTGTGTGTGTGAGAGAGACTGTGTGTGAGAGACTGTGTGTGAGAGACTGTGAGACTGTGTGTGAGAGACTGTGTGTGAGAGACTGTGAGACTGTGTGTGAGAGACTGTGTGTGAGAGACTGTGAGACTGTGTGTGAGACTGTGTGTGTGAGAGACTGTGAGACTGTGTGTGAGACTGTGTGTGTGAGAGACTGTGAGACTGTGTGTGAGACTGTGTGTGTGAGAGACTGTGAGACTGTGTGTGAGACTGTGTGTGTGAGACTGTGAGACTGTGTGTGTGTGAGAGACTGTGTGTGTGTGAGAGACTGTGTGTGTGAGAGACTGTGTGTGTGTGAGAGACTGTGTGTGTGAGAGACTGTGTGTGTGAGAGACTGTGTGTGTGAGAGACTGTGTGTGTGAGAGACTGTGTGTGTGAGAGACTGTGTGTGTGAGAGACTGTGTGTGTGAGAGACTGTGTGTGTGAGAGACTGTGTGTGTGAGAGACTGTGTGTGTGAGAGACTGTGTGTGTGAGAGACTGTGTGTGTGAGAGACTGTGAGACTGTGTGTGTGAGAGACTGTGTGTGTGAGAGACTGTGTGTGTGAGACTGTGAGACTGTGTGTGTGAGAGACTGTGAGACTGTGTGTGTGAGAGACAGTGTGTGTGAGAGACAGTGTGTGTGAGAGACTGTGTGTGTGAGAGACTGTGTGTGTGAGAGACTGTGTGTGTGAGAGACTGTGTGTGTGAGAGACTGTGTGTGTGAGAGACTGTGTGTGTGAGAGACAGTGTGTGAGAGACAGTGTGTGTGAGACAGTGTGTGAGAGACAGTGTGTGTGAGAGACAGTGTGTGTGAGAGACAGTGTGTGTGAGAGACAGTGTGTGTGAGAGACAGTGTGTGTGAGAGACAGTGTGTGTGAGAGACTGTGAGACTGTGTGTGTGAGAGACAGTGTGTGTGAGAGACTGTGAGACTGTGTGTGTGAGAGACTGTGTGTGAGAGACTGTGAGACTGTGTGTGTGAGAGACTGTGTGTGAGAGACTGTGTGTGTGAGAGACTGTGAGACTGTGTGTGTGAGAGACTGTGTGTGTGAGAGACTGTGTGTGTGAGAGACTGTGTGTGAGAGACTGTGTGTGAGAGACTGTGTGTGAGAGACTGTGTGTGAGAGACTGTGTGTGAGAGACTGTGTGTGAGAGACTGTGTGTGAGAGACTGTGTGTGAGAGACTGTGTGTGAGAGACTGTGTGTGAGAGACTGTGTGTGTGAGACTGTGTGTGACTGTGTGTGACTGTGTGTGACTGTGTGAGAGACTGTGTGAGAGACTGTGTGTGAGACTGTGTGAGAGACTGTGTGAGAGACTGTGTGAGAGACTGTGTGAGAGACTGTGAGACTGTGTGTGTGTGAGAGACTGTGTGTGTGAGAGACTGTGAGACTGTGTGTGTGAGAGACTGTGTGTGTGAGAGACTGTGTGTGAGAGACTGTGTGTGAGAGACTGTGTGTGAGAGACTGTGTGTGAGAGACTGTGTGTGTGAGACTGTGTGTGTGAGACTGTGTGTGTGAGACTGTGTGTGTGAGACTGTGAGACTGTGTGTGACTGTGTGTGACTGTGAGAGACTGTGTGTGACTGTGTGTGACTGTGTGTGAGACTGTGTGAGAGACTGTGTGAGAGACTGTGTGAGAGACTGTGAGACTGTGTGTGTGTGAGAGACTGTGTGTGTGAGAGACTGTGAGTGTGAGAGACTGTGAGACTGTGTGTGTGTGAGAGACTGTGTGTGTGAGAGACTGTGAGTGTGAGAGACTGTGAGACTGTGTGTGTGTGAGAGACTGTGTGTGAGAGAGACTGTGTGTGTGAGACTGTGTGTGAGAGACTGTGTGTGAGAGACTGTGTGTGAGAGACTGTGTGTGTGAGACTGTGTGTGTGAGCCTGTGTGTGTGAGACTGTGTGTGTGAGACTGTGTGTGTGAGACTGTGTGTGTGAGACTGTGTGTGTGAGACTGTGTGTGTGAGACTGTGTGTGTGAGACTGTGTGTGTGTGAGAGACTGTGTGTGAGTGAGAGACTGTGTGTGTGAGACTGTGTGTGTGAGACTGTGTGTGAGTGAGAGACTGTGTGTGTGAGAGACTGTGTGTGTGAGAGACTGTGTGTGAGTGAGAGACTGTGTGTGAGTGAGAGACTGTGTGTGTGAGAGACTGTGTGTGTGAGAGACTGTGTGTGTGAGAGACTGTGTGTGTGAGAGACTGTGTGTGTGAGAGACTGTGTGTGTGAGAGACTGTGTGTGTGAGAGACTGTGTGTGTGAGAGAGACTGTGAGACTGTGTGACTGTGTGAGAGACTGTGTGACTGTGTGTGTGAGAGACTGTGTGACTGTGTGTGAGAGAGACTGTGTGACTGTGTGTGTGAGAGAGACTCTGTGACTGTGTGAGAGAGACTCTGTGACTGTGTGAGAGAGACTCTGTGACTGTGTGTGAGAGAGACTCTGTGACTGTGTGTGAGAGAGACTGAGACTGTGTGTGAGAGAGACTGTGTGTGTGAGACTGTGTGTGTGAGAGAGACTGTGTGTGTGAGAGAGACTGTGTGTGTGAGAGAGACTGTGAGACTGTGTGAGAGTGAGAGACTGTGTGACTGTGTGTGTGTGAGAGACTGTGTGACTGTGTGTGTGTGTGAGACTGTGTGACTGTGTGTGTGTGAGAGACTGTGTGACTGTGTGTGTGTGTGAGACTGTGTGACTGTGTGTGTGTGTGAGACTGTGTGACTGTGTGTGTGTGTGAGACTGTGTGTGTGTGAGAGACTGTGAGACTGTGTGAGAGACTGTGAGACTGTGTGAGAGACTGTGTGACTGTGTGTGTGTGAGAGACTGTGTGACTGTGTGTGTGTGAGAGACTGTGTGACTGTGTGAGAGAGACTCTGTGACTGTGTGAGAGAGACTCTGTGACTGTGTGAGAGAGACTCTGTGACTGTGTGTGAGAGAGACTCTGTGACTGTGTGTGAGAGAGACTGTGTGTGTGAGACTGTGTGTGTGAGAGAGACTGTGTGTGTGAGAGAGACTGTGTGTGTGAGAGAGACTGTGTGTGTGAGAGAGACTGTGAGACTGTGTGAGAGAGACTCTGTGACTGTGTGTGAGAGAGACTCTGTGACTGTGTGAGAGAGACTCTGTGACTGTGTGTGAGAGAGACTCTGTGACTGTGTGTGAGAGAGACTGTGAGACTGTGTGTGAGAGAGACTGTGAGAGACTGTGTGTGAGAGAGACTGTGAGACTGTGTGTGAGAGAGACTGTGTGAGAGACTGTGTGTGAGAGAGACTGTGTGAGAGACTGTGTGTGTGTGAGAGACTGTGTGTGTGTGAGAGACTGTGAGACTGTGTGTGTGTGAGAGACTGTGAGACTGTGTGTGTGTGAGAGACTGTGAGACTGTGTGAGAGACTGTGAGACTGTGTGAGAGACTGTGTGACTGTGTGTGTGTGAGAGACTGTGTGACTGTGTGAGAGAGACTCTGTGACTGTGTGAGAGAGACTCTGTGACTGTGTGAGAGAGACTCTGTGACTGTGTGTGAGAGAGACTCTGTGACTGTGTGTGAGAGAGACTGTGAGACTGTGTGTGAGAGACTGTGTGTGTGAGACTGTGTGTGTGAGAGAGACTGTGTGTGTGAGAGAGACTGTGTGTGTGAGAGAGACTGTGAGACTGTGTGAGAGTGAGAGACTGTGTGACTGTGTGTGTGAGAGACTGTGTGACTGTGTGTGTGTGTGAGACTGTGTGTGTGTGAGAGACTGTGAGACTGTGTGTGTGAGAGAGACTGTGTGACTGTGTGTGAGACTGTGTGTGTGAGAGACTGTGAGTGAGAGACTGTGTGAGAGACTGTGTGAGAGACTGTGTGAGAGACTGTGTGTGAGAGACTGTATGTGAGAGACTGTGTGTGAGAGACTGTGTGTGAGAGACTGTGTGTGAGAGACTGTGTGTGAGAGACTGTGTGTGTGTGAGAGACTGTGTGTGTGTGAGAGACTGTGTGTGTGTGAGAGACTGTGTGTGTGTGAGAGACTGTGTGTGTGAGAGACTGTGTGAGAGACTGTGTGTGAGACTGTGTGTGAGACTGTGTGTGAGAGAGACTGTGAGACTGTGTGTGAGACTGTGTGTGAGAGAGACTGTGAGACTGTGTGTGAGAGAGACTGTGAGAGACTGTGTGTGAGAGAGACTGTGAGACTGTGTGTGAGAGAGACTGTGTGAGAGACTGTGTGTGAGAGAGACTGTGTGAGAGACTGTGTGTGTGTGAGAGACTGTGAGACTGTGTGTGTGTGAGAGACTGTGAGACTGTGTGTGTGTGAGAGACTGTGAGACTGTGTGTGAGACTGTGTGTGTGTGAGAGACTGTGTGTGAGAGACTGTGTGTGTGAGAGACTGTGTGTGAGAGACTGTGTGTGAGAGACTGTGTGTGTGAGAGACTGTGTGTGTGAGAGACTGTGTGTGTGAGAGACTGTGTGTGTGAGAGACTGTGTGTGAGAGACTGTGTGTGTGTGAGAGACTGTGTGTGAGAGACTGTGTGTGTGAGAGACTGTGTGTGTGTGAGAGACTGTGTGTGTGTGAGAGACTGTGTGTGTGTGAGAGACTGTGTGTGTGAGAGACTGTGTGTGTGTGAGAGACTGTGTGTGTGAGAGACTGTGTGTGTGTGAGAGACTGTGTGTGTGTGAGAGACTGTGTGTGTGTGAGAGACTGTGTGTGTGTGAGAGACTGTGTGTGTGAGACTGTGTGTGAGAGACTGTGTGTGAGAGACTGTGTGTGAGAGACTGTGTGAGAGAGACTGTGTGTGTGAGACTGTGTGTGTGAGACTGTGTGTGTGTGAGACTGTGTGTGTGTGAGACTGTGTGTGAGAGACAGTGTGTGTGAGAGACAGTGTGTGTGAGAGACAGTGTGTGTGAGAGACAGTGTGTGAGAGACAGTGTGTGTGAGAGACAGTGTGTGTGAGACAGTGTGTGTGAGAGACAGTGTGTGTGAGAGACAGTGTGTGTGAGAGACAGTGTGTGTGAGAGACAGTGTGTGTGAGAGACAGTGTGTGTGAGAGACAGTGTGTGTGAGAGACAGTGTGTGTGAGAGACAGTGTGTGTGAGAGACAGTGTGTGTGAGAGACTGTGTGTGAGAGAGACTGTGAGACTGTGTGTGTGAGAGACTGTGTGTGTGAGAGACTGTGTGTGAGACTGTGTGTGAGAGAGACTCTGTGTGAGAGACTGTGTGTGTGAGCCTGTGTGTGTGAGACTGTGTGTGTGTGAGACTGTGTGTGTGAGACTGTGTGTGTGAGACTGTGTGTGTGAGACTGTGTGTGTGTGAGACTGTGTGTGTGAGAGACTGTGTGTGTGAGAGACAGTGTGTGTGAGACAGTGTGTGTGAGACAGTGTGTGTGTGAGACAGTGTGTGTGAGAGACAGTGTGTGTGAGAGAGACTGTGTGTGTGAGAGAGACTGTGTGTGTGAGAGAGACTGTGAGACTGTGTGAGAGACTGTGTGACTGTGTGTGTGAGAGACTGTGTGACTGTGTGTGTGTGAGAGACTGTGAGACTGTGTGTGTGTGAGAGACTGTGAGACTGTGTGTGTGTGAGAGACTGTGAGACTGTGTGTGTGAGAGAGACTGTGTGACTGTGTGTGAGACTGTGTGTGTGAGAGACTGTGAGTGAGAGACTGTGTGTGAGAGACTGTGTGTGAGAGACTGTGTGTGAGAGACTGTGTGTGAGAGACTGTGTGTGAGAGACTGTGTGTGAGAGACTGTGTGTGAGAGACTGTGTGTGAGAGACTGTGTGTGTGTGAGAGACTGTGTGTGTGTGAGAGACTGTGTGTGTGTGAGAGACTGTGTGTGTGTGAGAGACTGTGTGTGTGAGAGAGACTGTGTGTGTGTGAGAGACTGTGTGTGTGAGAGAGACTGTGTGTGTGAGAGACTGTGTGTGAGACTGTGTGTGTGTGAGACTGTGTGTGTGTGAGAGACTGTGTGAGAGACTGTGTGTGTGTGAGACTGTGTGTGTGTGAGAGACTGTGTGAGAGACTGTGTGTGTGAGACTGTGTGTGTGTGAGACTGTGTGTGTGTGAGACTGTGTGTGTGAGACTGTGTGAGAGACTGTGTGAGAGACTGTGTGAGAGACTGTGTGTGAGAGACTGTGTGTGAGAGACTGTGTGTGAGAGACTGTGTGTGAGAGACTGTGTGTGAGAGACTGTGTGTGAGAGACTGTGTGTGAGAGACTGTGTGTGTGTGAGAGACTGTGTGTGTGTGAGACTGTGTGTGTGTGAGAGACTGTGTGTGTGTGAGAGACTGTGTGTGAGACTGTGTGTGAGACTGTGTGTGAGACTGTGTGTGAGACTGTGTGTGAGAGAGACTGTGAGACTGTGTGTGAGACTGTGTGTGAGAGAGACTGTGAGACTGTGTGTGAGAGAGACTGTGAGAGACTGTGTGTGAGAGAGACTGTGAGACTGTGTGTGAGAGAGACTGTGAGAGACTGTGTGTGAGAGAGACTGTGTGAGAGACTGTGTGTGTGTGAGAGACTGTGAGACTGTGTGTGTGTGAGAGACTGTGAGACTGTGTGTGAGACTGTGTGTGTGTGAGACTGTGTGTGAGAGACTGTGTGTGTGAGAGAGACTGTGTGTGAGAGACTGTGTGTGTGAGAGACTGTGTGTGTGAGAGACTGTGTGTGTGAGAGACTGTGTGTGTGAGAGACTGTGTGTGTGAGAGACTGTGTGTGTGAGAGACTGTGTGTGTGAGAGACAGTCTCTCACACACACTGTGTGTGTGAGAGACTGTGTGTGTGAGAGACTGTGTGTGTGAGAGACAGTGTGTGTGAGAGACACACACTGTCTCTCACACACAGTCTCTTACACACACACAGTCTCTCACACACACAGTCTCTCACACACACAGTCTCTCACACACACAGTCTCTCACACACACAGTCTCTCACACACAGTCTCTCACACACACACAGTCTCACACACAGTCTCACAGTCTCTCTCACACACACTGTCTCTCACACACACTGTGAGAGACAGTGTGTGTGAGAGACAGTGTGTGTGAGAGAGACTGTGTGACTGTGTGTGGGACTGTGTGTGTGAGAGACTGTGTGTGAGAGACTGTGTGTGAGAGACTGTGTGTGAGAGACTGTGTGTGAGAGACTGTGTGTGAGAGACTGTGTGTGAGAGACTGTGTGTGAGAGACTGTGTGTGAGAGACTGTGTGTGAGAGACTGTGTGAGAGACTGTGTGTGAGAGACTGTGTGTGTGAGACTGTGTGTGTGTGAGACTGTGTGTGTGAGACTGTGTGAGAGACTGTGTGAGAGACTGTGTGTGAGAGACTGTGTGTGAGAGACTGTGTGTGAGAGACTGTGTGTGAGAGACTGTGTGTGAGAGACTGTGTGTGAGAGACTGTGTGTGAGAGACTGTGTGTGTGTGAGAGACTGTGTGTGTGTGTGAGACTGTGTGTGTGTGAGAGACTGTGTGTGTGTGAGAGACTGTGTGTGTGTGAGAGACTGTGTGAGAGACTGTGTGTGAGACTGTGTGAGAGACTGTGTGTGAGACTGTGTGTGAGACTGTGTGTGAGAGAGACTGTGAGACTGTGTGTGAGACTGTGTGTGAGAGAGACTGTGAGACTGTGTGTGAGAGAGACTGTGAGAGACTGTGTGTGAGAGAGACTGTGAGACTGTGTGTGAGAGAGACTGTGAGAGACTGTGTGTGAGAGAGACTGTGTGAGAGACTGTGTGTGTGTGAGAGACTGTGAGACTGTGTGTGTGTGAGAGACTGAGACTGTGTGTGAGACTGTGTGTGTGTGAGAGACTGTGTGTGAGAGACTGTGTGTGTGAGAGACTGTGTGTGAGAGAGACTGTGTGAGAGAGACTGTGTGTGAGAGACTGTGTGTGAGAGACTGTGTGTGAGAGACTGTGTGTGAGAGACTGTGTGTGAGAGACTGTGTGTGAGAGACTGTGTGTGAGAGACTGTGTGTGAGAGACTGTGTGAGAGACTGTGTGTGAGAGACTGTGTGTGTGAGAGACTGTGTGTGTGTGAGAGACTGTGTGTGAGACTGTGTGTGAGACTGTGTGTGAGACTGTGTGTGAGACTGTGTGTGAGAGAGACTGTGAGACTGTGTGTGAGACTGTGTGTGAGAGAGACTGTGAGACTGTGTGTGAGAGAGACTGTGAGAGACTGTGTGTGAGAGAGACTGTGAGACTGTGTGTGAGAGAGACTGTGAGAGACTGTGTGTGAGAGAGACTGTGTGAGAGACTGTGTGTGTGTGAGAGACTGTGAGACTGTGTGTGTGTGAGAGACTGTGAGACTGTGTGTGAGACTGTGTGTGTGTGAGAGACTGTGTGTGAGAGACTGTGTGTGAGAGACTGTGTGTGAGAGACTGTGTGTGTGAGAGACTGTGTGTGTGAGAGACTGTGTGTGTGAGAGACTGTGTGTGTGTGAGAGACTGTGTGTGTGTGAGAGACTGTGTGTGTGTGAGAGACTGTGTGTGTGTGAGAGACTGTGTGTGTGTGAGAGACTGTGTGTGTGTGAGAGACTGTGTGTGTGTGAGAGACTGTGTGTGTTTGAGAGACTGTGTGTGTGTGTGAGAGACTGTGTGTGTGAGACTGTGTGTGTGAGACTGTGTGTGAGAGACTGTGTGAGAGAGACTGTGAGAGAGACTGTGTGAGAGAGACTGTGTGAGAGAGACTGTGTGTGTGAGACTGTGTGTGTGAGAGACTGTGTGTGTGAGAGACTGTGTGTGTGAGAGACTGTGTGTGAGAGAGACTGTGTGTGTGTGTGTGAGACTGTGTGTGTGAGACTGTGTGTGTGAGACTGTGTGTGTGAGACTGTGTGTGTGAGACTGTGTGTGTGAGACTGTGTGTGTGAGAGACTGTGTGTGTGAGAGACTGTGTGTGTGAGACTGTGTGTGTGAGACTGTGTGTGAGTGAGAGACTGTGTGTGTGAGAGACTGTGTGTGTGAGAGACTGTGTGTGAGTGAGAGACTGTGTGTGAGTGAGAGACTGTGTGTGAGTGAGAGACTGTGTGTGTGAGAGACTGTGTGTGTGAGAGACTGTGTGTGTGAGAGACTGTGTGTGTGAGAGAGACTGTGAGACTGTGTGACTGTGTGAGAGACTGTGTGACTGTGTGTGTGAGAGACTGTGTGACTGTGTGTGAGAGAGACTGTGTGACTGTGTGTGTGAGAGAGACTCTGTGACTGTGTGAGAGAGACTCTGTGACTGTGTGAGAGAGACTCTGTGACTGTGTGTGAGAGAGACTCTGTGACTGTGTGTGAGAGAGACTGAGACTGTGTGTGAGAGAGACTGTGTGTGTGAGACTGTGTGTGTGAGAGAGACTGTGTGTGTGAGAGAGACTGTGTGTGAGAGAGACTGTGAGACTGTGTGAGAGTGAGAGACTGTGTGACTGTGTGAGAGTGAGAGACTGTGAGACTGTGTGAGAGACTGTGTGACTGTGTGTGTGAGAGACTGTGTGACTGTGTGAGAGAGACTCTGTGACTGTGTGAGAGAGACTCTGTGACTGTGTGAGAGAGACTCTGTGACTGTGTGTGAGAGAGACTCTGTGACTGTGTGTGAGAGAGACTGTGAGACTGTGTGTGAGAGAGACTGTGAGAGACTGTGTGTGAGAGAGACTGTGAGACTGTGTGTGAGAGAGACTGTGTGAGAGACTGTGTGTGAGAGAGACTGTGTGAGAGACTGTGTGTGTGTGAGAGACTGTGTGTGTGTGAGAGACTGTGAGACTGTGTGTGTGTGAGAGACTGTGAGACTGTGTGTGTGTGAGAGACTGTGAGACTGTGTGTGTGTGAGAGACTGTGAGACTGTGTGTGTGTGAGAGACTGTGTGACTGTGTGAGAGAGACTCTGTGACTGTGTGAGAGAGACTCTGTGACTGTGTGAGAGAGACTCTGTGACTGTGTGAGAGAGACTCTGTGACTGTGTGTGAGAGAGACTCTGTGACTGTGTGTGAGAGAGACTGTGAGACTGTGTGTGAGAGACTGTGTGTGTGAGACTGTGTGTGTGAGAGAGACTGTGTGTGTGAGAGAGACTGTGTGTGTGAGAGAGACTGTGAGACTGTGTGAGAGTGAGAGACTGTGTGACTGTGTGTGTGAGAGACTGTGTGACTGTGTGTGTGTGTGAGACTGTGTGTGTGTGAGAGACTGTGAGACTGTGTGTGTGAGAGAGACTGTGTGACTGTGTGTGAGACTGTGTGTGTGAGAGACTGTGAGTGAGAGACTGTGTGAGAGACTGTGTGAGAGACTGTGTGAGAGACTGTGTGTGAGAGACTGTATGTGAGAGACTGTGTGTGAGAGACTGTGTGTGAGAGACTGTGTGTGAGAGACTGTGTGTGTGTGAGAGACTGTGTGTGTGTGAGAGACTGTGTGTGTGTGAGAGACTGTGTGTGTGTGAGAGACTGTGTGTGAGAGACTGTGTGAGAGACTGTGTGTGAGACTGTGTGTGAGACTGTGTGTGAGAGAGACTGTGAGACTGTGTGTGAGACTGTGTGTGAGAGAGACTGTGAGACTGTGTGTGAGAGAGACTGTGAGAGACTGTGTGTGAGAGAGACTGTGAGACTGTGTGTGAGAGAGACTGTGTGAGAGACTGTGTGTGAGAGAGACTGTGTGAGAGACTGTGTGTGTGTGAGAGACTGTGAGACTGTGTGTGTGTGAGAGACTGTGAGACTGTGTGTGTGTGAGAGACTGTGAGACTGTGTGTGAGACTGTGTGTGTGTGAGAGACTGTGTGTGAGAGACTGTGTGTGTGAGAGACTGTGTGTGAGAGACTGTGTGTGAGAGACTGTGTGTGTGAGAGACTGTGTGTGTGAGAGACTGTGTGTGTGAGAGACTGTGTGTGTGAGAGACTGTGTGTGTGAGAGACTGTGTGTGAGAGACTGTGTGTGTGAGAGACTGTGTGTGTGTGAGAGACTGTGTGTGTGTGAGAGACTGTGTGTGTGAGAGACTGTGTGTGTGAGAGACTGTGTGTGTGTGAGAGACTGTGTGTGTGTGAGAGACTGTGTGTGTGTGAGAGACTGTGTGTGTGTGAGAGACTGTGTGTGTGTGAGAGACTGTGTGTGTGTGAGAGACTGTGTGTGAGACTGTGTGTGAGAGACTGTGTGTGAGAGACTGTGTGTGAGAGACTGTGTGTGAGAGACTGTGTGAGAGAGACTGTGTGAGAGAGACTGTGTGTGTGAGACTGTGTGTGTGAGACTGTGTGTGTGTGAGACTGTGTGTGTGTGAGACAGTGTGTGTGAGAGACAGTGTGTGTGAGAGACAGTGTGTGTGAGAGACAGTGTGTGTGAGAGACAGTGTGTGTGAGAGACAGTGTGTGTGAGAGACAGTGTGTGTGAGAGACAGTGTGTGTGAGAGACAGTGTGTGTGAGAGACAGTGTGTGTGAGAGACAGTGTGTGTGAGAGACAGTGTGTGTGAGAGACAGTGTGTGTGAGAGACAGTGTGTGTGAGAGAGACTGTGAGACTGTGTGTGTGAGAGACTGTGTGTGTGAGAGACTGTGTGTGAGACTGTGTGTGAGAGAGACTCTGTGTGAGAGACTGTGTGTGTGAGCCTGTGTGTGTGAGCCTGTGTGTGTGTGAGACTGTGTGTGTGAGACTGTGTGTGTGAGACTGTGTGTGTGTGAGACTGTGTGTGTGTGAGACTGTGTGTGTGAGAGACTGTGTGTGTGAGAGACAGTGTGTGTGAGACAGTGTGTGTGAGACAGTGTGTGTGTGAGACAGTGTGTGTGTGAGACAGTGTGTGTGTGAGAGAGTGTGTGTGAGAGAGACTGTGTGTGTGAGAGAGACTGTGTGTGTGAGAGAGACTGTGTGACTGTGTGTGTGAGAGACTGTGTGACTGTGTGTGTGTGAGAGACTGTGAGACTGTGTGTGTGTGAGAGACTGTGAGACTGTGTGTGTGTGAGAGACTGTGAGACTGTGTGTGTGAGAGAGACTGTGTGACTGTGTGTGAGACTGTGTGTGTGAGAGACTGTGAGTGAGATACTGTGTGTGAGAGACTGTGTGTGAGAGACTGTGTGTGAGAGACTGTGTGTGAGAGACTGTGTGTGAGAGACTGTGTGTGAGAGACTGTGTGTGAGAGACTGTGTGTGAGAGACTGTGTGTGAGAGACTGTGTGTGAGAGACTGTGTGTGTGTGAGAGACTGTGTGTGTGTGAGAGACTGTGTGTGTGTGAGAGACTGTGTGTGTGTGAGAGACTGTGTGTGTGAGAGAGACTGTGTGTGTGTGAGAGACTGTGTGTGTGAGAGAGACTGTGTGTGTGAGACTGTGTGTGTGTGAGACTGTGTGTGTGTGAGACTGTGTGTGTGTGAGAGACTGTGTGAGAGACTGTGTGTGTGTGAGACTGTGTGTGTGTGAGAGACTGTGTGAGAGACTGTGTGTGTGAGACTGTGTGTGTGAGACTGTGTGTGTGTGAGACTGTGTGAGAGACTGTGTGAGAGACTGTGTGAGAGACTGTGTGTGAGAGACTGTGTGTGAGAGACTGTGTGTGAGAGACTGTGTGTGAGAGACTGTGTGTGAGAGACTGTGTGTGTGTGAGAGACTGTGTGTGTGTGAGACTGTGTGTGTGTGAGAGACTGTGTGTGTGTGAGAGACTGTGTGTGAGACTGTGTGTGAGACTGTGTGTGAGACTGTGTGTGAGACTGTGTGTGAGAGAGACTGTGAGACTGTGTGTGAGACTGTGTGTGAGAGAGACTGTGAGACTGTGTGTGAGAGAGACTGTGAGAGACTGTGTGTGAGAGAGACTGTGAGACTGTGTGTGAGAGAGACTGTGAGAGACTGTGTGTGAGAGAGACTGTGTGAGAGACTGTGTGTGTGTGAGAGACTGTGAGACTGTGTGTGTGTGAGAGACTGTGAGACTGTGTGTGAGACTGTGTGTGTGTGAGACTGTGTGTGAGAGACTGTGTGTGTGAGAGACTGTGTGTGTGAGACTGTGTGTGTGAGAGACTGTGTGTGTGAGAGACTGTGTGTGTGAGAGACTGTGTGTGTGAGAGACTGTGTGTGTGAGAGACTGTGTGTGTGAGAGACTGTGTGTGTGAGAGACTGTGTGTGTGAGAGACTGTGTGTGTGAGAGACAGTGTGTGTGAGAGACTGTGTGTGAGAGACTGTGTGTGTGAGAGACTGTGTGTGTGAGAGACTGTGTGTGTGAGAGACTGTGTGTGTGAGAGACTGTGTGTGTGAGAGACTGTGTGTGTGAGAGACAGTGTGTGTGAGAGACACACACTGTCTCTCACACACAGTCTCTTACACACACACAGTCTCACACACACAGTCTCTCACACACACAGTCTCTCACACACACAGTCTCTCACACACACAGTCTCTCACACACAGTCTCTCACACACACACAGTCTCACACACAGTCTCACAGTCTCTCTCACACACACTGTCTCTCACACACACTGTGAGAGACAGTGTGTGTGTGAGAGACAGTGTGTGTGAGAGAGACTGTGTGACTGTGTGTGGGACTGTGTGTGTGAGAGACTGTGTGTGAGAGACTGTGTGTGAGAGACTGTGTGTGAGAGACTGTGTGTGAGAGACTGTGTGTGAGAGACTGTGTGTGAGAGACTGTGTGTGAGAGACTGTGTGTGAGAGACTGTGTGAGAGACTGTGTGTGTGAGACTGTGTGTGTGAGACTGTGTGTGTGTGAGACTGTGTGTGTGAGACTGTGTGAGAGACTGTGTGAGAGACTGTGTGTGAGAGACTGTGTGTGAGAGACTGTGTGTGAGAGACTGTGTGTGAGAGACTGTGTGTGAGAGACTGTGTGTGAGAGACTGTGTGAGAGACTGTGTGTGTGTGAGAGACTGTGTGTGTGTGTGAGACTGTGTGTGTGTGAGAGACTGTGTGTGTGTGAGAGACTGTGTGAGAGACTGTGTGTGAGACTGTGTGAGAGACTGTGTGAGAGACTGTGTGTGAGACTGTGTGTGAGAGAGACTGTGAGACTGTGTGTGAGACTGTGTGTGAGAGAGACTGTGAGACTGTGTGTGAGAGAGACTGTGAGAGACTGTGTGTGAGAGAGACTGTGAGACTGTGTGTGAGAGAGACTGTGAGAGACTGTGTGTGAGAGAGACTGTGTGAGAGACTGTGTGTGTGTGAGAGACTGTGAGACTGTGTGTGTGTGAGAGACTGAGACTGTGTGTGAGACTGTGTGTGTGTGAGAGACTGTGTGTGAGAGACTGTGTGTGTGAGAGACTGTGTGTGTGAGAGACTGTGTGTGAGAGAGACTGTGTGTGAGAGACTGTGTGTGAGAGACTGTGTGTGAGAGACTGTGTGTGAGAGACTGTGTGTGAGAGACTGTGTGTGAGAGACTGTGTGTGAGAGACTGTGTGTGAGAGACTGTGTGTGAGAGACTGTGTGTGTGAGAGACTGTGTGTGAGACTGTGTGTGAGACTGTGTGTGAGACTGTGTGTGAGAGAGACTGTGAGACTGTGTGTGAGACTGTGTGTGAGAGAGACTGTGAGACTGTGTGTGAGAGAGACTGTGAGAGACTGTGTGTGAGAGAGACTGTGAGACTGTGTGTGAGAGAGACTGTGAGAGACTGTGTGTGAGAGAGACTGTGTGAGAGACTGTGTGTGTGAGAGACTGTGAGACTGTGTGTGTGTGAGAGACTGTGAGACTGTGTGTGAGACTGTGTGTGTGTGAGAGACTGTGTGTGAGAGACTGTGTGTGAGAGACTGTGTGTGAGAGACTGTGTGTGTGAGAGACTGTGTGTGTGAGAGACTGTGTGTGTGTGAGAGACTGTGTGTGTGTGAGAGACTGTGTGTGTGTGAGAGACTGTGTGTGTGTGAGAGACTGTGTGTGTGTGAGAGACTGTGTGTGTGTGAGAGACTGTGTGTGTGTGAGAGACTGTGTGTGTGTGAGAGACTGTGTGTGTGTGAGAGACTGTGTGTGTTTGAGAGACTGTGTGTGTGTGAGAGACTGTGTGTGTGAGACTGTGTGTGTGAGACTGTGTGTGAGAGACTGTGTGAGAGAGACTGTGTGAGAGAGACTGTGTGAGAGAGACTGTGTGTGTGAGACTGTGTGTGTGAGACTGTGTGTGTGAGAGACAGTGTGTGTGAGACAGTGTGTGAGAGACAGTGTGTGTGAGAGACAGTGTGTGTGAGAGACAGTGTGTGTGAGAGACAGTGTGTGTGAGAGACAGTGTGTGTGAGAGACAGTGTGTGTGAGAGAGTGTGTGAGACAGTGTGTGTGAGAGACTGTGTGTGAGAGAGACTGTGAGACTGTGTGTGTGAGAGACTGTGTGTGAGACTGTGTGTGTGAGAGAGACTCTGTGTGAGAGACTGTGTGTGAGAGACTGTGTGTGTGAGACTGTGTGTGTGTGAGACTGTGTGTGAGAGACTGTGTGTGAGAGACAGTGTGTGTGAGAGACAGTGTGTGTGAGAGACAGTGTGTGTGAGAGACAGTGTGTGTGAGAGACAGTGTGTGTGAGAGACAGTGTGTGTGAGAGACAGTGTGTGTGAGAGACAGTGTGTGTGAGAGACAGTGTGTGTGAGAGACAGTGTGTGTGAGAGACTGTGTGTGAGAGAGACTGTGAGACTGTGTGTGTGAGAGACTGTGTGTGTGAGAGACTGTGTGTGAGACTGTGTGTGTGAGAGAGACTCTGTGTGAGACTCTGTGTGAGAGACTGTGTGAGAGACTGTGTGAGAGACTGTGTGTGAGAGACTGTGTGTGAGAGACTGTGTGTGAGAGACTGTGTGTGAGAGACTGTGTGTGAGAGACTGTGTGTGAGAGACTGTGTGAGAGACTGTGTGAGAGAGACTGTGTGTGTGAGAGACTGTGTGTGTGAGAGACTGTGTGTGAGAGAGACTGTGTGTGTGTGTGTGAGACTGTGTGTGAGAGACTGTGTGTGTGAGAGACTGTGTGTGTGAGAGACTGTGTGTGTGTGAGAGACTGTGTGTGTGTGAGAGACTGTGTGTGTGTGAGAGACTGTGTGTGTGAGAGACTGTGTGAGAGACTGTGTGAGAGACTGTGTGAGAGACTGTGTGAGAGACTGTGTGAGAGACTGTGTGAGAGACTGTGTGAGAGACTGTGTGAGAGACTGTGTGAGAGACTGTGTGTGTGTGAGAGACTGTGTGTGTGAGAGACTGTGTGTGAGAGACTGTGTGTGTGAGAGACTGTGTGTGTGAGAGACTGTGTGTGTGAGAGACTGTGTGTGTGTGAGACTGTGTGTGTGTGAGACTGTGTGTGTGTGAGACTGTGTGTGTGTGAGACTGTGTGTCTGTGAGACTGTGTGTGTGTGTGAGAGACTGTGTGTGAGAGAGACTGTGTGACTGTGTGTGTGAGAGACTGTGTGACTGTGTGTGTGTGTGAGACTGTGTGTGAGAGAGACTGTGTGAGAGACTGTGAGACTGTGTGTGTGAGAGACTGTGTGTGTGTGAGAGACTGTGTGTGTGACTGTGTGTGAGAGAGACTGTGAGACTGTGAGACTGTGTGTGTGAGACTGTGTGTGAGAGAGACTGAGAGACTGTGTGTGAGAGACTGTGTGTGAGAGACTGTGTGTGAGAGACTGTGTGTGAGAGACTGTGTGAGAGACTGTGTGTGAGAGACTGTGTGTGAGAGACTGTGTGTGAGAGACTGTGTGAGAGACTGTGTGAGAGACTGTGTGAGAGACTGTGTGAGAGACTGTGTGTGAGAGACTGTGTGAGAGACTGTGTGAGAGACTGTGTGTGAGAGACTGTGTGAGAGACTGTGTGTGAGAGACTGTGTGTGTGTGTGAGAGACTGTGTGTGTGAGAGACTGTGTGTGAGAGAGACTGTGTGTGAGACTGTGAGACTGTGTGTGAGACTGTGTGTGAGAGAGACTGTGTGTGTGTGAGAGACTGTGTGTGTGTGAGAGACTGTGTGTGTGAGAGACTGTGTGTGTGAGAGACTGTGTGTGTGAGACTGTGTGTGTGTGAGACTGTGTGTGTGTGAGACTGTGTGTGTGTGAGACTGTGTGTGTGTGTGGGAGACTGTGTGTGAGAGAGACTGTGTGACTGTGTGTGTGAGAGACTGTGTGACTGTGTGTGTGTGTGAGACTGTGTGTGAGAGAGACTGTGTGAGAGACTGTGAGACTGTGTGTGTGAGAGACTGTGTGTGTGTGAGAGACTGTGTGTGTGACTGTGTGTGAGAGAGACTGTGAGACTGTGAGACTGTGTGTGTGAGACTGTGTGTGAGAGAGACTGAGAGACTGTGTGTGAGAGAGACTGAGACTGTGTGTGAGAGAGACTGTGTGAGAGACTGTGTGTGAGACTGTGTGTGAGACTGTGTGTGAGAGACTGTGTGTGAGAGACTGTGTGTGAGAGACTGTGTGTGAGAGACTGTGTGTGAGACTGTGTGAGAGACTGTGTGTGAGAGACTGTGTGTGAGAGACTGTGTGTGAGAGACTGTGTGAGAGACTGTGTGAGAGACTGTGTGAGAGACTGTGTGAGAGACTGTGTGAGAGACTGTGTGTGAGAGACTGTGTGAGAGACTGTGTGAGAGACTGTGTGTGAGAGACTGTGTGAGAGACTGTGTGTGAGAGACTGTGTGAGAGACTGTGTGTGAGAGACTGTGTGTGTGTGTGAGAGACTGTGTGTGTGAGAGACTGTGTGTGAGAGAGACTGTGTGTGAGACTGTGAGACTGTGTGTGAGACTGTGTGTGAGAGAGACTGTGTGTGTGTGAGAGACTGTGTGTGTGTGAGAGACTGTGTGTGTGAGAGACTGTGTGTGTGAGAGACTGTGTGTGTGAGAGACTGTGTGTGTGAGAGACTGTGTGTGTGAGAGACTGTGTGTGTGAGAGACTGAGAGACTGTGTGAGAGACTGTGTGAGAGACTGTGTGACTGTGTGTGTGTGAGAGACTGTGTGACTGTGTGTGTGTGTGAGAGACTGTGTGACTGTGTGAGAGAGACTGTGTGTGTGACTGTGTGTGAGAGACTGTGTGTGTGTGTGAGAGACTGTGTGTGTGTGTGTGAGACTGTGTGTGTGTGTGAGAGACTGTGTGTGTGTGTGAGAGACTGTGTGTGAGAGAGACTGTGTGACTGTGTGAGAGAGACTGTGTGACTGTGTGTGTGAGAGACTGTGTGTGAGAGACTGTGTGTGAGAGACTGTGTGTGTGAGAGACTGTGTGTGTGAGAGACTGTGTGTGTGAGAGACTGTGTGTGTGAGAGACTGTGTGTGTGAGAGACTGTGTGTGTGACTGTGTGTGAGAGACTGTGTGTGTGTGTGAGAGACTGTGTGTGTGTGTGAGAGACTGTGTGTGTGTGTGTGAGACTGTGTGTGTGTGTGAGAGACTGTGTGTGTGTGTGAGAGACTGTGTGTGAGAGAGACTGTGTGACTGTGTGAGAGAGACTGTGTGACTGTGTGTGTGAGAGACTGTGTGTGAGAGACTGTGTGTGAGAGACTGTGTGTGAGAGACTGTGTGTGTGAGAGACTGTGTGTGTGAGAGACTGTGTGTGTGAGAGACTGTGTGTGTGAGAGACTGTGTGTGTGAGAGACTGTGTGTGTGAGAGACTGTGTGTGTGAGAGACTGTGTGTGTGAGACTGTGTGTGTGAGAGACTGTGTGAGAGACTGTGTGTGTGAGAGACTGAGAGACTGTGTGAGAGACTGTGTGTGAGAGACTGAGAGACTGTGTGAGAGACTGTGTGTGAGAGACTGTGTGTGTGTGAGAGACTGTGTGTGAGAGACTGTGTGTGTGTGAGAGACTGTGTGTGTGTGTGAGAGACTGTGAGACTGTGTGTGTGTGAGAGACTGTGTGTGAGACTGTGTGTGTGTGAGACTGTGTGTGTGTGAGACTGTGTGTGTGTGAGACTGTGTGTGTGTGAGACTGTGTGTGTGAGACTGTGTGTGTGAGAGACTGTGTGTGTGAGAGACTGTGTGTGTGAGAGACTGTGTGTGTGTGAGAGACTGTGTGTGTGTGAGAGACTGTGTGTGTGTGAGAGACTGTGTGTGTGTGTGGGACTGTGTGTGTGTGAGAGACTGTGTGTGTGACTGTGTGTGAGAGAGACTGTGAGACTGTGTGTGTGAGAGACTGTGTGTGTGAGAGACTGTGTGAGAGACTGTGTGTGTGAGAGACTGAGAGACTGTGTGAGAGACTGTGTGTGAGAGAGACTGTGTGTGTGTGTGAGAGACTGTGTGTGTGTGAGAGACTGTGTGTGTGTGTGAGACTGTGTGTGTGTGAGAGACTGTGAGACTGTGTGTGAGAGACTGTGAGACTGTGTGTGTGTGAGAGACTGTGAGACTGTGTGTGAGACTGTGTGTGAGACTGTGTGTGAGACTGTGTGTGTGAGACTGTGTGTGTGTGAGACTGTGTGTGTGTGTGAGACTGTGTGTGTGTGAGACTGTGTGTGTGAGAGACTGTGTGTGTGTGAGAGACTGTGTGTGTGTGAGAGACTGTGTGTGTGTGAGAGACTGTGTGTGTGTGAGAGACTGTGAGACTGTGTGTGTGAGAGACTGTGAGACTGTGTGTGTGAGAGACTGTGAGACTGTGTGTGAGAGAGACTGTGTGTGAGAGACTGTGTGAGAGACTGTGTGTGAGAGACTGTGTGTGAGAGACTGTGTGTGAGAGACTGTGTGTGAGAGACTGTGTGTGAGAGACTGTGTGTGAGACTGTGTGAGAGACTGTGAGAGAGACTGTGTGTGAGAGAGACTGTGTGTGAGAGACTGTGTGTGTGTGAGAGACTGTGAGACTGTGTGTGTGTGAGAGACTGAGACTGTGTGTGAGACTGTGTGTGAGAGAGACTGTGTGTGAGAGAGACTGTGTGTGAGAGAGACTGTGTGTGTGTGAGAGACTGTGTGTGTGTGAGAGACTGTGTGTGTGTGAGAGACTGTGTGTGTGTGAGAGACTGTGTGTGTGTGAGAGACTGTGTGTGTGTGAGAGACTGTGTGTGTGAGAGACTGTGTGTGTGAGAGACTGTGTGTGTGAGAGACTGTGTGTGTGAGAGACTGTGTGTGTGAGACTGTGTGAGAGACTGTGTGAGAGACTGTGTGTGTGAGAGACTGTGAGAGACTGTGTGTGTGTGTGAGAGACTGTGTGAGAGACTGTGTGTGAGACTGTGTGTGTGTGAGAGACTGAGACTGTGTGTGTGTGAGAGACTGAGACTGTGTGTGAGACTGTGTGTGTGAGACTGTGTGTGTGAGACTGTGTGTGCGAGACTGTGTGTGTGAGACTGTGTGTGTGCGAGACTGTGTGTGTGCGAGACTGTGTGTGTGAGAGACTGTGTGTGTGAGAGACTGTGTGTGTGAGAGACTGTGTGTGTGAGAGACTGTGTGTGTGAGAGACTGTGTGTGTGAGAGACTGTGTGTGTGAGAGACTGTGTGTGAGAGACTGTGTGTGAGAGACTGTGTGTGAGAGACTGTGTGTGAGAGACTGTGTGTGTGTGTGAGACTGTGTGTGTGTGTGAGACTGTGTGTGTGTGTGAGACTGTGTGTGTGTGTGAGACTGTGTGTGTGTGTGAGACTGTGTGTGTGTGAGACTGTGTGTGTGTGAGAGACTGTGTGTGTGAGACTGTGTGTGAGAGAGACTGTGAGACTGTGTGTGAGAGAGACTGAGACTGTGTGTGAGAGAGACTGTGAGACTGTGTGTGAGAGAGACTGTGTGAGAGACTGTGTGTGAGAGACTGTGTGTGAGAGACTGTGTGTGAGAGACTGTGTGTGAGAGACTGTGTGTGAGAGACTGTGTGTGAGACTGTGTGAGAGACTGTGTGAGAGACTGTGTGAGAGACTGTGTGAGAGACTGTGTGTGTGTGTGAGAGACTGTGTGTGAGAGACTGTGTGTGAGAGAGACTGTGTGTGAGACTGTGTGTGTGTGAGAGACTGAGACTGTGTGTGTGTGAGAGACTGAGACTGTGTGTGAGACTGTGTGTGTGAGACTGTGTGTGTGAGAGACTGTGTGTGTGAGAGAGACTGTGTGTGTGTGAGAGACTGTGTGTGTGTGAGAGACTGTGTGTGTGAGAGACTGTGTGTGTGTGACTGTGTGTGAGAGAGACTGTGAAACTGTGTGAGAGACTGTGTGAGAGAGACTGTGTGAGAGAGACTGTGTGAGAGAGACTGTGTGAGAGAGACTGTGTGAGAGACTGTGTGAGAGACTGTGTGTGAGAGACTGTGTGAGAGACTGTGTGAGAGACTGTGTGTGAGACTGTGTGAGAGACTGTGTGAGAGACTGTGTGAGACTGTGAGAGACTGTGTGAGAGACTGTGTGAGAGAGACTGTGTGTGAGAGACTGTGTGTGAGAGACTGTGTGTGAGACTGTGTGTGAGACTGTGTGTGAGACTGTGTGTGAGACTGTGTGAGAGACTGTGTGAGAGACTGTGTGAGAGACTGTGTGAGAGACTGTGTGAGAGAGACTGTGTGAGAGAGACTGTGTGAGAGAGACTGTGTGTGTGTGAGAGACTGTGTGTGTGTGAGAGACTGTGTGTGTGTGAGAGACTGTGTGTGTGTGAGAGACTGTGTGTGTGTGAGAGACTGTGTGTGTGTGAGAGACTGTGTGTGTGTGAGAGACTGTGTGTGTTTGAGAGACTGTGTGTGTGTGAGAGACTGTGTGTGTGAGACTGTGTGTGTGAGACTGTGTGTGAGAGACTGTGTGAGAGAGACTGTGTGAGAGAGACTGTGTGAGAGAGACTGTGTGTGTGAGACTGTGTGTGTGAGACTGTGTGTGTGAGAGACAGTGTGTGTGAGACAGTGTGTGTGAGACAGTGTGTGTGAGACAGTGTGTGTGAGAGACAGTGTGTGTGAGAGACAGTGTGTGTGAGAGACAGTGTGTGTGAGAGACAGTGTGTGTGAGAGAGTGTGTGAGAGACAGTGTGTGTGAGAGACTGTGTGTGAGAGAGACTGTGAGACTGTGTGTGTGAGAGACTGTGTGTGAGACTGTGTGTGTGAGAGAGACTCTGTGTGAGAGACTGTGTGTGAGAGACTGTGTGTGTGAGACTGTGTGTGTGTGAGACTGTGTGTGAGAGACTGTGTGTGAGAGACAGTGTGTGTGAGAGACAGTGTGTGTGAGAGACAGTGTGTGTGAGAGACAGTGTGTGTGAGAGACAGTGTGTGTGAGAGACAGTGTGTGTGAGAGACAGTGTGTGTGAGAGACAGTGTGTGTGAGAGACAGTGTGTGTGAGAGACAGTGTGTGTGAGAGACTGTGTGTGAGAGAGACTGTGTGTGAGAGAGACTGTGAGACTGTGTGTGTGAGAGACTGTGTGTGTGAGAGACTGTGTGTGAGACTGTGTGTGTGAGAGAGACTCTGTGTGAGACTCTGTGTGAGAGACTGTGTGAGAGACTGTGTGAGAGACTGTGTGTGAGAGACTGTGTGTGAGAGACTGTGTGTGAGAGACTGTGTGTGAGAGACTGTGTGTGAGAGACTGTGTGTGAGAGACTGTGTGAGAGACTGTGTGAGAGAGACTGTGTGTGTGAGAGACTGTGTGTGTGAGAGACTGTGTGTGAGAGAGACTGTGTGTGTGTGTGTGAGACTGTGTGTGAGAGACTGTGTGTGTGAGAGACTGTGTGTGTGAGAGACTGTGTGTGTGTGAGAGACTGTGTGTGTGTGAGAGACTGTGTGTGTGTGAGAGACTGTGTGTGTGAGAGACTGTGTGAGAGACTGTGTGAGAGACTGTGTGAGAGACTGTGTGAGAGACTGTGTGAGAGACTGTGTGAGAGACTGTGTGAGAGACTGTGTGAGAGACTGTGTGTGTGTGAGAGACTGTGTGTGTGAGAGACTGTGTGTGAGAGACTGTGTGTGTGAGAGACTGTGTGTGTGAGAGACTGTGTGTGTGTGAGACTGTGTGTGTGTGAGACTGTGTGTGTGTGAGACTGTGTGTGTGTGAGACTGTGTGTCTGTGAGACTGTGTGTGTGTGTGAGAGACTGTGTGTGAGAGAGACTGTGTGACTGTGTGTGTGAGAGACTGTGTGACTGTGTGTGTGTGTGAGACTGTGTGTGAGAGAGACTGTGTGAGAGACTGTGAGACTGTGTGTGTGAGAGACTGTGTGTGTGTGAGAGACTGTGTGTGTGACTGTGTGTGAGAGAGACTGTGAGACTGTGAGACTGTGTGTGTGAGACTGTGTGTGAGAGAGACTGAGAGACTGTGTGTGAGAGACTGTGTGTGAGAGACTGTGTGTGAGAGACTGTGTGTGAGAGACTGTGTGAGAGACTGTGTGTGAGAGACTGTGTGTGAGAGACTGTGTGTGAGAGACTGTGTGAGAGACTGTGTGAGAGACTGTGTGAGAGACTGTGTGAGAGACTGTGTGTGAGAGACTGTGTGAGAGACTGTGTGAGAGACTGTGTGAGAGACTGTGTGTGAGAGACTGTGTGAGAGACTGTGTGTGAGAGACTGTGTGTGTGTGTGAGAGACTGTGTGTGTGAGAGACTGTGTGTGAGAGAGACTGTGTGTGAGACTGTGAGACTGTGTGTGAGACTGTGTGTGAGAGAGACTGTGTGTGTGTGAGAGACTGTGTGTGTGTGAGAGACTGTGTGTGTGAGAGACTGTGTGTGTGAGAGACTGTGTGTGTGAGACTGTGTGTGTGTGAGACTGTGTGTGTGTGAGACTGTGTGTGTGTGAGACTGTGTGTGTGTGTGGGAGACTGTGTGTGAGAGAGACTGTGTGACTGTGTGTGTGAGAGACTGTGTGACTGTGTGTGTGTGTGAGACTGTGTGTGAGAGAGACTGTGTGAGAGACTGTGAGACTGTGTGTGTGAGAGACTGTGTGTGTGTGAGAGACTGTGTGTGTGACTGTGTGTGAGAGAGACTGTGAGACTGTGAGACTGTGTGTGTGAGACTGTGTGTGAGAGAGACTGAGAGACTGTGTGTGAGAGAGACTGAGACTGTGTGTGAGAGAGACTGTGTGAGAGACTGTGTGTGAGACTGTGTGTGAGACTGTGTGTGAGAGACTGTGTGTGAGAGACTGTGTGTGAGAGACTGTGTGTGAGAGACTGTGTGTGAGAGACTGTGTGTGAGACTGTGTGAGAGACTGTGTGTGAGAGACTGTGTGTGAGAGACTGTGTGAGAGACTGTGTGAGAGACTGTGTGAGAGACTGTGTGAGAGACTGTGTGAGAGACTGTGTGTGAGAGACTGTGTGAGAGACTGTGTGAGAGACTGTGTGTGAGAGACTGTGTGAGAGACTGTGTGTGAGAGACTGTGTGAGAGACTGTGTGTGAGAGACTGTGTGTGTGTGTGAGAGACTGTGTGTGTGAGAGACTGTGTGTGAGAGAGACTGTGTGTGAGACTGTGAGACTGTGTGTGAGACTGTGTGTGAGAGAGACTGTGTGTGTGTGAGAGACTGTGTGTGTGTGAGAGACTGTGTGTGTGAGAGACTGTGTGTGTGAGAGACTGTGTGTGTGAGAGACTGTGTGTGTGAGAGACTGTGTGTGTGAGAGACTGTGTGTGTGAGAGACTGTGTGTGTGAGAGACTGAGAGACTGTGTGAGAGACTGTGTGAGAGACTGTGTGACTGTGTGTGTGTGAGAGACTGTGTGACTGTGTGTGTGTGTGAGAGACTGTGTGACTGTGTGAGAGAGACTGTGTGTGTGACTGTGTGTGAGAGACTGTGTGTGTGTGTGAGAGACTGTGTGTGTGTGTGTGAGACTGTGTGTGTGTGTGAGAGACTGTGTGTGTGTGTGAGAGACTGTGTGTGAGAGAGACTGTGTGACTGTGTGAGAGAGACTGTGTGACTGTGTGTGTGAGAGACTGTGTGTGAGAGACTGTGTGTGAGAGACTGTGTGTGAGAGACTGTGTGTGTGAGAGACTGTGTGTGTGAGAGACTGTGTGTGTGAGAGACTGTGTGTGTGAGAGACTGTGTGTGTGACTGTGTGTGAGAGACTGTGTGTGTGTGTGAGAGACTGTGTGTGTGTGTGAGAGACTGTGTGTGTGTGTGTGAGACTGTGTGTGTGTGTGAGAGACTGTGTGTGTGTGTGAGAGACTGTGTGTGAGAGAGACTGTGTGACTGTGTGAGAGAGACTGTGTGACTGTGTGTGTGAGAGACTGTGTGTGAGAGACTGTGTGTGAGAGACTGTGTGTGAGAGACTGTGTGTGTGAGAGACTGTGTGTGTGAGAGACTGTGTGTGTGAGAGACTGTGTGTGTGAGAGACTGTGTGTGTGAGAGACTGTGTGTGTGAGAGACTGTGTGTGTGAGAGACTGTGTGTGTGAGAGACTGTGTGTGTGAGACTGTGTGTGTGAGAGACTGTGTGAGAGACTGTGTGTGTGAGAGACTGAGAGACTGTGTGAGAGACTGTGTGTGAGAGACTGAGAGACTGTGTGAGAGACTGTGTGTGAGAGACTGTGTGTGTGTGAGAGACTGTGTGTGAGAGACTGTGTGTGTGTGAGAGACTGTGTGTGTGTGTGAGAGACTGTGAGACTGTGTGTGTGTGAGAGACTGTGTGTGAGACTGTGTGTGTGTGAGACTGTGTGTGTGTGAGACTGTGTGTGTGTGAGACTGTGTGTGTGTGAGACTGTGTGTGTGAGACTGTGTGTGTGAGAGACTGTGTGTGTGAGAGACTGTGTGTGTGAGAGACTGTGTGTGTGTGAGAGACTGTGTGTGTGTGAGAGACTGTGTGTGTGTGAGAGACTGTGTGTGTGTGTGGGACTGTGTGTGTGTGAGAGACTGTGTGTGTGACTGTGTGTGAGAGAGACTGTGAGACTGTGTGTGTGAGAGACTGTGTGTGTGAGAGACTGTGTGAGAGACTGTGTGTGTGAGAGACTGAGAGACTGTGTGAGAGACTGTGTGTGAGAGAGACTGTGTGTGTGTGTGAGAGACTGTGTGTGTGTGAGAGACTGTGTGTGTGTGTGAGACTGTGTGTGTGTGAGAGACTGTGAGACTGTGTGTGAGAGACTGTGAGACTGTGTGTGTGTGAGAGACTGTGAGACTGTGTGTGAGACTGTGTGTGAGACTGTGTGTGAGACTGTGTGTGTGAGACTGTGTGTGTGTGAGACTGTGTGTGTGTGTGAGACTGTGTGTGTGTGAGACTGTGTGTGTGAGAGACTGTGTGTGTGTGAGAGACTGTGTGTGTGTGAGAGACTGTGTGTGTGTGAGAGACTGTGTGTGTGTGAGAGACTGTGAGACTGTGTGTGTGAGAGACTGTGAGACTGTGTGTGTGAGAGACTGTGAGACTGTGTGTGAGAGAGACTGTGTGTGAGAGACTGTGTGAGAGACTGTGTGTGAGAGACTGTGTGTGAGAGACTGTGTGTGAGAGACTGTGTGTGAGAGACTGTGTGTGAGAGACTGTGTGTGAGACTGTGTGAGAGACTGTGAGAGAGACTGTGTGTGAGAGAGACTGTGTGTGAGAGACTGTGTGTGTGTGAGAGACTGTGAGACTGTGTGTGTGTGAGAGACTGAGACTGTGTGTGAGACTGTGTGTGAGAGAGACTGTGTGTGAGAGAGACTGTGTGTGAGAGAGACTGTGTGTGTGTGAGAGACTGTGTGTGTGTGAGAGACTGTGTGTGTGTGAGAGACTGTGTGTGTGTGAGAGACTGTGTGTGTGTGAGAGACTGTGTGTGTGTGAGAGACTGTGTGTGTGAGAGACTGTGTGTGTGAGAGACTGTGTGTGTGAGAGACTGTGTGTGTGAGAGACTGTGTGTGTGAGACTGTGTGAGAGACTGTGTGAGAGACTGTGAGAGACTGTGTGTGTGTGTGAGAGACTGTGTGAGAGACTGTGTGTGAGACTGTGTGTGTGTGAGAGACTGAGACTGTGTGTGTGTGAGAGACTGAGACTGTGTGTGAGACTGTGTGTGTGAGACTGTGTGTGTGAGACTGTGTGTGCGAGACTGTGTGTGCGAGACTGTGTGTGCGAGACTGTGTGTGTGAGACTGTGTGTGTGCGAGACTGTGTGTGTGCGAGACTGTGTGTGTGAGAGACTGTGTGTGTGAGAGACTGTGTGTGTGAGAGACTGTGTGTGTGAGAGACTGTGTGTGTGAGAGACTGTGTGTGTGAGAGACTGTGTGTGTGAGAGACTGTGTGTGAGAGACTGTGTGTGAGAGACTGTGTGTGAGAGACTGTGTGTGAGAGACTGTGTGTGTGTGTGAGACTGTGTGTGTGTGTGAGACTGTGTGTGTGTGTGAGACTGTGTGTGTGTGTGAGACTGTGTGTGTGTGAGACTGTGTGTGTGTGAGAGACTGTGTGTGTGAGACTGTGTGTGAGAGAGACTGTGAGACTGTGTGTGAGAGAGACTGAGACTGTGTGTGAGAGAGACTGTGAGACTGTGTGTGAGAGAGACTGTGTGAGAGACTGTGTGAGAGAGACTGTGTGTGAGAGACTGTGTGTGAGAGACTGTGTGTGAGAGACTGTGTGTGAGAGACTGTGTGTGAGACTGTGTGAGAGACTGTGTGAGAGACTGTGTGAGAGACTGTGTGAGAGACTGTGTGTGTGTGTGAGAGACTGTGTGTGAGAGACTGTGTGTGAGAGAGACTGTGTGTGAGACTGTGTGTGTGTGAGAGACTGAGACTGTGTGTGTGTGAGAGACTGAGACTGTGTGTGAGACTGTGTGTGTGAGACTGTGTGTGTGAGAGACTGTGTGTGTGAGAGAGACTGTGTGTGTGTGAGAGACTGTGTGTGTGTGAGAGACTGTGTGTGTGAGAGACTGTGTGTGTGTGACTGTGTGTGAGAGAGACTGTGAAACTGTGTGAGAGACTGTGTGAGAGAGACTGTGTGAGAGAGACTGTGTGAGAGAGACTGTGTGAGAGAGACTGTGTGAGAGACTGTGTGAGAGACTGTGTGTGAGAGACTGTGTGAGAGACTGTGTGAGAGACTGTGTGTGAGACTGTGTGAGAGACTGTGTGAGAGACTGTGTGAGACTGTGAGAGACTGTGTGAGAGACTGTGTGAGAGAGACTGTGTGTGAGAGACTGTGTGTGAGAGACTGTGTGTGAGACTGTGTGTGAGACTGTGTGTGAGACTGTGTGAGAGACTGTGTGAGAGACTGTGTGAGAGACTGTGTGAGAGACTGTGTGAGAGAGACTGTGTGAGAGAGACTGTGTGAGAGAGACTGTGTGTGTGTGAGACTGTGTGTGAGAGACTGTGAGACTGTGTGTGAGACTGTGTGAGAGAGACTGTGTGTGTGAGAGACTGTGTGTGTGAGAGACTGTGTGTGTGAGAGACTGTGTGTGTGAGAGACTGTGTGTGTGAGAGACTGTGTGTGAGAGACTGTGTGTGAGAGACTGTGTGTGTGTGAGAGACTGTGTGTGTGTGAGAGACTGTGTGTGTGAGAGACTGTGTGTGTGAGAGACTGTGTGTGTGAGAGACTGTGTGTGTGTGAGAGACTGTGTGTGTGTGAGAGACTGTGTGTGTGTGTGTGAGACTGTGTGTGTGTGTGAGAGACTGTGTGTGTGTGTGTGTGAGAGACTGTGTGTGTGTGTGAGAGACTGTGTGTGTGTGTGAGACTGTGTGTGTGTGTGAGACTGTGTGTGTGTGTGAGACTGTGTGTGACTGTGTGTGAGAGAGACTGTGTGTGACTGTGTGTGAGAGAGACTGTGTGTGACTGTGTGTGAGAGAGACTGTGTGAGACTGTGTGTGTGAGAGAGACTGTGTGTGTGAGAGAGACTGTGTGTGTGTGAGAGACTGTGTGTGAGAGAGACTGTGTGTGAGAGAGACTGTGTGTGTGTGAGAGACTGTGTGTGTGAGAGACTGTGTGTGAGAGAGACTGTGTGTGAGAGAGACTGTGTGTGAGAGAGACTGTGTGTGAGAGAGACTGTGTGTGTGAGAGACTGTGTGTGTGAGAGACTGTGTGTGTGAGAGACTGAGACTGTGAGACTGTGTGAGAGAGACTGTGAGACTGTGTGTGAGAGAGACTGTGAGACTGTGAGACTGTGTGTGTGAGAGAGACTGTGTGAGACTGTGTGAGAGAGACTGTGTGTGAGACTGTGTGTGTGTGAGACTGTGTGTGTGAGAGACTGTGTGTGTGAGAGACTGTGTGTGTGAGAGACTGTGTGTGTGTGAGACTGTGTGTGAGAGAGACTGTGTGTGTGTGAGAGACTGTGTGTGTGAGAGACTGTGTGTGAGAGAGACTGTGTGTGAGAGAGACTGTGTGTGAGAGAGACTGTGTGTGTGAGAGAGACTGTGTGTGAGAGAGACTGTGTGACTGTGTGTGAGAGACTGTGAGACTGTGTGTGTGTGTGACTGTGAGACTGTGTGTGTGAGAGACTGTGTGTGTGAGAGACTGTGTGTGAGAGACTGTGTGTGTGAGAGACTGAGACTGTGAGACTGTGTGTGAGAGAGACTGTGAGACTGTGTGTGAGAGAGACTGTGTGTGTGAGAGAGACTGTGAGACTGTGAGACTGTGTGTGTGAGAGAGACTGTGTGAGACTGTGTGAGAGAGACTGTGTGTGAGACTGTGTGTGTGTGTGAGACTGTGTGTGTGAGAGACTGTGTGTGTGAGAGACTGTGTGTGTGAGAGACTGTGTGTGTGTGAGACTGTGTGTGTGAGAGACTGTGTGTGTGTGAGACTGTGTGTGTGTGTGAGACTGTGTGTGTGTGTGAGACTGTGTGTGTGAGAAACTGTGTGTGTGTGTGTGAGACTGTGTGTTTGTGAGACTGTGTGTGAGAGAGACTGTGTGAGACTGTGTGTGAGAGACTGTGTGTGTGAGACTGTGTGTGAGAGAGACTGTGTGTGAGAGAGACTGTGTGTGAGAGAGACTGTGTGTGAGAGAGACTGTGTGTGAGAGAGACTGTGTGTGAGAGACTGTGTGTGAGAGACTGTGTGGGAGAGACTGTGTGTGAGAGACTGTGTGAGAGACTGTGTGTGTGTGAGAGACTGTGTGTGTGAGACTGTGTGTGTGTGAGAGACTGTGTGTGTGTGAGACTGTGTGTGAGAGACTGTGTGTGTGAGAGACTGTGTGTGAGACTGTGTGTGTGAGAGAGACTCTGTGTGAGAGACTGTGTGAGAGACTGTGTGTGAGAGACTGTGTGTGAGAGACTGTGTGTGAGAGACTGTGTGAGAGAGAGACTGTGTGTGAGAGAGACTGTGTGTGTGTGAGACTGTGTGTGTGTGAGACTGTGTGTGTGTGAGACTGTGTGTGTGAGAGACTGTGTGTGTGAGACTGTGTGTGTGTGAGACTGTGTGTGTGAGAGACTGTGTGTGTGAGAGACTGTGTGTGAGAGACTGTGTGTGAGAGACTGTGTGTGAGAGACTGTGTGTGAGAGACTGTGTGTGAGAGACTGTGTGTGAGAGACTGTGTGTGTGAGACTGTGTGTGTGAGACTGTGTGAGAGAGACTGTGTGTGTGAGACTGTGTGTGTGTGAGACTGTGTGTGTGAGAGACTGTGTGTGTGTGTGAGACTGTGTGTGTGAGAGACTGTGTGTGTGTGAGAGACTGTGTGTGAGAGAGACTGTGTGTGTGTGAGAGACTGTGTGTGTGTGAGAGAGACTGTGTGTGTGTGAGAGAGACTGTGTGTGTGTGAGAGAGACTGTGTGTGTGTGAGAGAGACTGTGTGTGTGTGTGAGAGACTGTGTGTGTGAGAGAGACTGTGTGTGTGTGAGAGAGACTGTGTGTGTGTGAGAGAGACTGTGTGTGTGTGAGAGAGACTGTGTGTGTGTGAGAGACTGTGTGTGTGAGAGACTGTGTGTGTGAGAGACTGTGTGTGAGAGAGACTGTGTGAGAGACTGTGTGAGTGTGAGAGACTGTGTGAGTGTGAGAGACTGTGTGTGTGAGAGACTGTGTGTGTGAGAGACTGTGTGTGTGAGAGACTGTGTGTGTGAGAGAGACTGTGTGTGTGTGAGAGAGACTGTGTGTGTGTGAGAGACTGTGTGTGTGTGAGACTGTGTGTGAGAGAGACTGTGTGAGAGACTGTGTGAGTGTGAGAGACTGTGTGAGTGTGAGAGACTGTGTGAATGTGAGAGACTGTGTGTGTGAGAGACTGTGTGTGTGAGAGACTGTGTGTGTGAGAGACTGTGTGTGTGAGAGACTGTGTGTGAGAGACTGTGTGTGAGAGACTGTGTGAGAGAGACTGTGTGAGAGAGAGACTGTGTGAGAGAGAGACTGTGTGAGAGTGAGACTGTGTGAGAGTGAGACTGTGTGTGTGAGACTGTGTGTGTGAGACTGTGTGTGTGAGACTGTGTGTGTGAGACTGTGTGTGTGAGAGACTGTGTGTGTGAGAGACTGTGTGTGTGTGAGACTGTGTGTGTGTGAGACTGTGTGTGTGTGAGACTGTGTGTGTGTGAGAGACTGTGTGTGTGAGAGACTGTGTGTGAGAGACTGTGTGTGTGAGAGACTGTGTGTGTGAGAGACTGTGTGTGTGTGAGAGACTGTGTGTGAGAGAGACTGTGTGAGAGACTGTGTGAGAGACTGTGTGTGTGTGAGAGACACTGTGTGTGTGTGAGAGACTGTGTGTGTGTGAGAGACTGTGTGTGTGTGAGAGACTGTGTGTGTGTGAGAGACTGTGTGTGTGTGAGAGACTGTGTGTGTGAGAGACTGTGTGAGAGACTGTGTGAGAGACTGTGTGAGAGACTGTGTGAGAGACTGTGTGAGAGACTGTGTGTGTGTGAGACTGTGTGTGTGAGACTGTGTGTGTGTGAGACTGTGTGTGTGAGACTGTGTGTGTGAGAGACTGTGTGTGAGAGACTGTGTGTGAGAGACTGTGTGTGTGAGAGACTGTGTGAGAGACTGTGTGTGAGACTGTGTGTGTGAGAGAGACTGTGTGAGAGAGACTGTGTGTGTGAGAGACTGTGTGTGTGAGAGAGACTGTGTGTGTGTGTGAGAGACTGTGTGTGAGAGAGACTGTGTGTGTGTGTGAGACTGTGTGTGAGAGACTGTGTGTGTGTGTGAGAGACTGTGTGTGTGTGAGAGACTGTGTGTGTGTGAGAGACTGTGTGTGTGTGAGACTGTGTGTGAGAGACTGTGTGTGTGAGAGACTGTGTGTGAGACTGTGTGTGTGAGAGAGACTCTGTGTGAGAGACTGTGTGAGACTGTGTGTGAGAGACTGTGTGTGAGAGACTGTGTGTGAGAGACTGTGTGTGAGAGACTGTGTGTGAGACTGTGTGTGAGAGACTGTGTGAGAGAGAGACTGTGTGTGAGAGAGACTGTGTGTGTGTGAGACTGTGTGTGTGTGAGACTGTGTGAGAGAGACTGTGTGAGAGAGACTGTGTGAGAGAGACTGTGTGAGAGAGACTGTGTGAGAGAGACTGTGTGAGAGAGACTGTGTGAGAGAGACTGTGTGAGAGTGAGACTGTGTGTGTGTGAGACTGTGTGTGAGAGACTGTGTGTGTGAGAGACTGTGTGTGTGTGAGACTGTGTGTGAGACTGTGTGTGTGTGAGACTGTGTGTGAGAGACTGTGTGTGTGTGTGAGAGACTGTGTGTGTGTGAGACTGTGTGTGTGTGAGAGACTGTGTGTGAGAGAGACTGTGTGTGTGAGACTGTGTGTGTGTGTGGGACTGTGTGTGTGTGAGACTGTGTGTGTGAGAGACTGTGTGTGAGAGACTGAGACTGAGACTGTGTGTGAGAGAGACTGTGTGTGTGAGAGAGACTGTGTGAGAGAGACTGTGTGTGAGAGACTGTGTGTGTGAGAGACTGTGTGTGTGAGAGACTGTGTGTGAGAGACTGTGTGTGTGAGAGAGACTGTGTGTGTGTGAGAGACTGTGTGTGAGAGACTGTGTGTGAGAGACTGTGTGTGTGAGAGACTGTGTGTGTGAGAGACTGTGTGTGTGAGAGACTGTGTGTGTGAGAGACTGTGTGTGAGAGACTGTGTGTGTGAGAGACTGTGTGTGTGAGAGACTGTGTGTGTGTGAGAGAGACTGTGTGAGAGAGACTGTGTGAGAGAGACTGTGTGAGAGAGACTGTGTGAGAGAGACTGTGTGAGAGAGACTGTGTGAGAGAGACTGTGTGAGAGAGACTGTGTGAGAGAGACTGTGTGTGTGAGACTGTGTGTGTGAGACTGTGTGTGTGAGAGACTGTGTGTGTGTGAGACTGTGTGTGTGTGAGACTGTGTGTGAGACTGTGTGTGTGTGTGAGAGACTGTGTGTGTGAGAGACTGTGTGACTGTGTGTGTGTGAGACTGTGTGACTGTGTGTGTGTGAGACTGTGTGACTGTGTGTGTGTGAGACTGTGTGACTGTGTGTGTGTGAGAGACTGTGTGTGAGAGACTGTGTGTGTGAGAGTGTGTGTGTGAGAGACTGTGTGTGAGAGAGACTGTGTGTGAGAGAGACTGTGTGAGAGAGACTGTGTGTGTGAGACTGTGTGTGTGAGACTGTGAGAGAGACTGTGTGTGTGAGACTGTGTGTGTGAGAGACTGTGTGTGTGAGAGACTGTGTGTGTGAGAGACTGTGTGTGTGAGAGACTGTGTGTGAGAGACTGTGTGTGTGAGAGACTGTGTGTGTGAGAGACTGTGTGTGTGAGAGACTGTGTGTGTGTGAGAGACTGTGTGTGTGTGAGAGACTGTGTGTGTGTGAGAGACTGTGTGTGTGTGAGAGACTGTGTGTGTGTGAGAGACTGTGTGTGTGTGAGAGACTGTGTGTGTGTGAGAGACTGTGTGTGTGAGAGACAGACTGTGAGACTGTGTGAGAGAGACTGTGAGACTGTGTGTGAGAGAGACTGTGAGACTGTGTGTGTGTGAGAGACTGTGTGTGTGTGAGAGACTGTGTGTGTGTGAGAGACTGTGTGTGTGTGAGAGACTGTGTGTGTGTGAGAGACTGTGTGTGTGTGAGAGACTGTGTGTGTGTGAGAGAGACTGTGTGTGTGTGAGAGAGACTGTGTGTGTGTGAGAGAGACTGTGTGTGTGAGACTGAGACTGTGTGTGTGTGTGACTGTGTGTGTGTGTGTGAGACTGTGTGTGTGTGTGACTGTGTGTGTGTGTGAGACTGTGTGTGTGTGAGACTGTGTGTGTGACTGTGTGTGTGTGTGTGAGACTGTGTGTGTGTGTGACTGTGTGTGTGAGACTGTGTGTGTGTGAGAGACTGTGTGTGTGTGAGAGACTGTGTGTGTGTGAGAGACTGTGTGTGTGTGAGAGACTGTGTGTGTGTGAGAGACTGTGTGTGTGTGAGAGACTGTGTGAGAGACTGTGTGTGTGTGAGAGAGACTGTGTGTGTGTGAGAGAGACTGTGTGTGTGAGACTGAGACTGTGTGTGTGTGTGACTGTGTGTGTGTGTGTGAGACTGTGTGTGTGTGACTGTGTGTGTGTGTGTGAGACTGTGTGTGTGTGTGACTGTGTGTGTGTGTGTGAGACTGTGTGTGTGTGAGACTGTGTGTGAGAGACTGTGTGAGAGACTGTGTGTGTGTGAGAGACTGTGTGTGTGTGAGAGACTGTGTGTGTGTGAGAGACTGTGTGTGTGTGAGAGACTGTGTGTGTGTGAGAGACTGTGTGTGTGTGAGAGACTGTGTGTGTGTGAGAGACTTGTGTGAGACTGTGTGAGAGACTGTGTGTGTGTGAGAGAGACTGTGTGTGTGTGAGAGAGACTGTGTGTGTGAGACTGAGACTGTGTGTGTGTGTGACTGTGTGTGTGTGTGTGAGACTGTGTGTGTGTGTGTGTGACTGTGTGTGTGTGTGAGAGACTGTGTGTGTGAGAGACTGGTGTGAGAGACTGTGTGTGTGAGAGACTGTGTGTGTGAGAGACTGTGTGTGTGAGAGACTGTGTGTGTGAGAGACTGTGTGTGTGAGAGACTGTGTGTGAGAGAGACTGTGTGTGTGAGAGACTGTGTGTGAGAGACTGTGTGTGTGTGAGACTGTGTGTGTGTGAGACTGTGTGTGTGAGAGACTGTGTGTGTGTGAGAGACTGTGTGTGTGTGAGAGACTGTGTGTGTGTGAGAGACTGTGTGTGTGTGAGAGACTGTGTGTGTGTGAGAGACTGTGTGTGTGTGAGAGACTGTGTGTGTGTGTGAGACTGTGTGTGTGAGACTGTGTGTGAGAGACAGACTGTGAGACTGTGTGAGACAGACTGTGAGACTGTGTGAGAGAGACTGTGAGACTGTGTGTGAGAGAGACTGTGTGTGTGTGAGAGACTGTGTGTGTGTGAGAGACTGTGTGTGTGAGAGAGACTGTGTGTGTGTGAGAGACTGTGTGTGTGTGAGAGACTGTGTGTGTGTGAGACTGTGTGTGAGACTGTGTGAGAGACTGTGTGTGTGTGAGAGAGACTGTGTGTGTGAGACTGAGACTGTGTGTGTGTGTGACTGTGTGTGTGTGACTGTGTGTGTGTGAGACTGTGTGTGTGTGAGACTGTGTGTGTGTGAGAGACTGTGTGTGAGAGACTGTGTGAGAGACTGTGTGAGAGACTGTGTGTGAGACTGTGTGTGAGACTGTGTGTGAGACTGTGTGTGAGACTGTGTGAGAGACTGTGTGTGAGAGACTGTGTGTGAGAGACTGTGTGTGAGAGACTGTGTGTGAGAGACTGTGTGTGAGAGACTGTGTGAGAGACTGTGTGTGTGAGACTGTGTGAGAGAGACTGTGTGTGTGAGACTGTGTGTGTGTGAGAGACTGTGTGTGAGAGACTGTGTGAGAGACTGTGTGAGAGACTGTGTGTGAGACTGTGTGTGAGACTGTGTGTGAGACTGTGTGTGAGACTGTGTGAGAGACTGTGTGTGAGAGACTGTGTGTGAGAGACTGTGTGTGAGAGACTGTGTGTGAGAGACTGTGTGTGAGAGACTGTGTGTGAGAGACTGTGTGTGAGAGACTGTGTGTGAGAGACTGTGTGTGAGAGACTGTGTGTGAGAGACTGTGTGTGTGAGACTGTGTGTGAGAGACTGTGTGTGTGTGTGACTGTGTGTGTGTGTGTGTGTGTGAGACTGTGTGTGTGTGTGTGAGACTGTGTGTGTGTGTGTGAGACTGTGTGTGTGAGAGACTGTGTGTGTGAGAGACTGTGTGTGTGTGTGTGACTGTGTGTGTGTGTGTGACTGTGTGTGTGTGTGTGTGTGTGTGACTGTGTGTGTGTGAGAGACTGTGTGTGAGAGACTGTGTGAGAGACTGTGTGTGAGAGACTGTGTGTGAGAGACTGTGTGTGAGAGACTGTGTGTGAGAGACTGTGTGTGAGAGACTGTGTGTGAGAGACTGTGTGTGTGAGAGACTGTGTGACTGTGTGTGTGAGAGACTGTGTGTGAGACTGTGTGTGAGACTGTGTGTGTGAGACTGTGTGTGTGAGAGACTGTGTGACTGTGTGTGTGAGAGACTGTGTGTGAGACTGTGTGTGAGACTGTGTGTGAGAGACTGTGTGTGAGAGACTGTGTGTGAGAGACTGTGTGTGAGAGACTGTGTGTGTGAGACTGTGTGTGAGAGACTGTGTGTGTGTGAGAGACTGTGTGTGAGAGACTGTGTGTGAGAGACTGTGTGTGTGTGAGAGACTGTGTGTGTGTGAGAGACTGTGTGTGTGTGAGAGACTGTGTGTGTGTGAGAGACTGTGTGTGTGTGAGAGACTGTGTGTGTGTGAGAGACTGTGTGTGTGTGTGGGACTGTGTGTGTGAGACTGTGTGTGTGAGAGACAGACTGTGAGACTGTGTGAGAGAGACTGTGAGACTGTGTGTGAGAGAGACTGTGTGTGTGTGAGAGACTGTGTGTGTGTGAGAGACTGTGTGTGTGTGAGAGACTGTGTGTGTGTGAGAGACTGTGTGTGTGTGAGAGACTGTGTGAGAGACTGTGTGTGTGTGAGAGACTGTGTGAGAGACTGTGTGTGTGTGAGAGAGACTGTGTGTGTGTGAGAGAGACTGTGTGTGTGTGAGAGAGACTGTGTGTGTGTGAGAGAGACTGTGTGTGAGAGACTGTGTGTGTGTGAGAGACTGTGTGTGTGTGTGACTGTGTGTGTGTGTGTGACTGTGTGTGTGTGTGTGACTGTGTGTGTGTGTGACTGTGTGTGTGTGTGTGACTGTGTGTGTGTGTGTGACTGTGTGTGTGTGTGTGACTGTGTGTGTGTGAGAGACTGTGTGTGTGTGAGAGACTGTGTGAGAGACTGTGTGAGAGACTGTGTGAGAGACTGTGTGAGAGACTGTGTGAGAGACTGTGTGAGAGACTGTGTGAGAGACTGTGTGAGAGACTGTGTGTGTGTGTGAGAGACTGTGTGTGTGTGAGAGAGACTGTGTGTGTGTGAGAGAGACTGTGTGTGTGAGAGACTGTGTGTGTGTGAGAGACTGTGTGTGTGTGTGTGACTGTGTGTGTGTGAGAGAGACTGTGTGTGTGTGAGAGAGACTGTGTGTGAGACTGTGTGTGTGTGAGAGACTGTGTGTGTGAGAGACTGTGTGTGTGAGAGACTGTGTGTGTGTGTGACTGTGTGTGTGTGACTGTGTGTGTGTGTGTGTGAGACTGTGTGTGTGTGAGACTGTGTGTGTGAGAGACTGTGTGAGAGACTGTGTGAGACTGTGTGTGAGAGACTGTGTGTGAGAGACTGTGTGTGAGAGACTGTGTGTGTGAGAGACTGAGACTGAGACTGTGTGTGTGAGAGACTGTGTGAGACTGTGTGTGAGAGAGACTGTGTGTGACTGTGTGTGTGTGAGACTGTGTGTGTGTGAGACTGTGTGTGTGTGAGAGACTGTGTGTGAGAGACTGTGTGAGAGACTGTGTGAGAGACTGTGAGAGACTGTGTGAGAGACTGTGTGTGAGACTGTGTGTGTGAGAGACTGAGACTGAGACTGTGTGTGAGAGAGACTGTGTGAGACTGTGTGAGAGAGACTGTGTGTGAGAGAGACTGTGTGTGTGAGAGACTGTGTGTGTGTGAGAGACTGTGTGTGTGTGAGAGACTGTGTGAGACTGTGTGTGAGAGAGACTGTGTGAGACTGTGTGTGTGTGACTGTGTGTGTGTGAGACTGTGTGTGTGTGAGACTGTGTGTGTGTGAGAGACTGTGTGTGAGAGACTGTGTGAGAGACTGTGAGAGACTGTGTGAGAGACTGTGTGTGAGACTGTGTGTGAGAGACTGAGACTGAGACTGTGTGTGAGAGAGACTGTGTGAGAGAGACTGTGTGAGACTGTGTGTGAGAGAGACTGTGTGTGAGAGAGACTGTGTGTGTGTGAGAGACTGTGTGTGTGAGAGACTGTGTGTGTGTGAGAGACTGTGTGTGTGTGAGAGACTGTGTGTGTGTGAGAGACTGTGTGTGTGTGAGAGACTGTGTGTGTGAGAGACTGTGTGTGTGTGAGAGACTGTGTGTGTGTGAGAGACTGTGTGTGTGTGAGAGACTGTGTGTGTGTGAGAGACTGTGTGTGTGTGAGACTGTGTGTGTGAGAGAGACTGTGTGTGAGAGACTGAGACTGAGACTGTGTGTGTGAGAGACTGTGTGAGACTGTGTGTGAGAGAGACTGTGTGAGACTGTGTGTGTGTGACTGTGTGTGTGTGAGACTGTGTGTGTGTGAGACTGTGTGAGAGACTGTGTGTGAGAGACTGTGTGAGAGACTGTGTGTGAGACTGTGTGAGAGACTGTGTGAGAGACTGTGTGTGAGAGACTGTGTGAGAGACTGTGTGAGAGACTGTGTGTGAGACTGTGTGTGAGAGAGACTGTGTGAGACTGTGTGTGAGAGAGACTGTGTGTGAGAGAGACTGTGTGTGAGAGAGACTGTGTGTGAGAGAGACTGTGTGTGTGAGAGACTGTGTGTGTGAGAGAGACTGTGTGTGAGAGACTGTGTGTGTGAGAGACTGTGTGTGTGTGAGAGACTGTGTGTGTGTGAGAGACTGTGTGTGTGTGAGAGACTGTGTGTGTGTGAGAGACTGTGTGTGTGTGAGAGACTGTGTGTGTGTGAGAGTGTGTGTGAGACTGTGTGTGTGTGAGACTGTGTGTGTGAGAGACTGTGTGTGTGAGAGACTGTGTGTGAGAGACTGTGTGTGAGACTGTGTGTGAGACTGTGTGTGAGACTGTGTGTGAGAGACTGTGTGTGAGAGACTGTGTGTGAGAGACTGTGTGTGAGAGACTGTGTGTGTGAGAGACTGAGACTGAGACTGTGTGTGTGAGAGACTGTGTGAGACTGTGTGTGAGAGAGACTGTGTGAGACTGTGTGTGTGTGACTGTGTGTGTGTGAGACTGTGTGTGTGTGTGAGACTGTGTGTGTGTGAGAGACTGTGTGTGTGTGTGAGACTGTGTGTGTGTGAGAGACTGTGTGTGTGTGTGAGACTGTGTGTGTGAGAGACTGTGTGTGAGAGACTGAGACTGAGACTGTGTGTGAGAGAGACTGTGTGAGACTGTGTGTGAGAGAGACTGTGTGTGAGACTGTGTGTGAGAGACTGAGACTGAGACTGTGTGTGAGAGAGACTGTGTGAGAGAGACTGTGTGAGACTGTGTGTGAGAGAGACTGTGTGTGAGAGAGACTGTGTGTGTGTGAGAGACTGTGTGTGTGAGAGACTGTGTGTGTGTGAGAGACTGTGTGTGTGTGAGAGACTGTGTGTGTGTGAGAGACTGTGTGTGTGTGAGAGACTGTGTGTGTGAGAGACTGTGTGTGTGTGAGAGACTGTGTGTGTGTGAGAGACTGTGTGTGTGTGAGAGACTGTGTGTGTGTGAGAGACTGTGTGTGTGTGAGACTGTGTGTGTGAGAGAGACTGTGTGTGAGAGACTGAGACTGAGACTGTGTGTGTGAGAGACTGTGTGAGACTGTGTGTGAGAGAGACTGTGTGAGACTGTGTGTGTGTGACTGTGTGTGTGTGAGACTGTGTGTGTGTGAGACTGTGTGAGAGACTGTGTGTGAGAGACTGTGTGAGAGACTGTGTGTGAGACTGTGTGAGAGACTGTGTGAGAGACTGTGTGTGAGAGACTGTGTGAGAGACTGTGTGAGAGACTGTGTGTGAGACTGTGTGTGAGAGAGACTGTGTGAGACTGTGTGTGAGAGAGACTGTGTGTGAGAGAGACTGTGTGTGAGAGAGACTGTGTGTGAGAGAGACTGTGTGTGTGAGAGACTGTGTGTGTGAGAGAGACTGTGTGTGAGAGACTGTGTGTGTGAGAGACTGTGTGTGTGTGAGAGACTGTGTGTGTGTGAGAGACTGTGTGTGTGTGAGAGACTGTGTGTGTGTGAGAGACTGTGTGTGTGTGAGAGACTGTGTGTGTGTGAGAGTGTGTGTGAGACTGTGTGTGTGTGAGACTGTGTGTGTGAGAGACTGTGTGTGTGAGAGACTGTGTGTGTGAGAGACTGTGTGTGAGACTGTGTGTGAGACTGTGTGTGAGACTGTGTGTGAGACTGTGTGTGAGAGACTGTGTGTGAGAGACTGTGTGTGTGAGAGACTGAGACTGAGACTGTGTGTGTGAGAGACTGTGTGAGACTGTGTGTGAGAGAGACTGTGTGAGACTGTGTGTGTGTGACTGTGTGTGTGTGAGACTGTGTGTGTGTGTGAGACTGTGTGTGTGTGAGAGACTGTGTGTGTGTGTGAGACTGTGTGTGTGTGAGAGACTGTGTGTGTGTGTGAGACTGTGTGTGTGAGAGACTGTGTGTGAGAGACTGAGACTGAGACTGTGTGTGAGAGAGACTGTGTGAGACTGTGTGTGAGAGAGACTGTGTGTGAGAGAGACTGTGTGAGAGAGACTGTGTGTGAGAGAGACTGTGTGTGAGAGAGACTGTGTGTGAGAGAGACTGTGTGTGAGAGAGACTGTGTGTGTGTGAGAGACTGTGTGTGTGTGAGAGACTGTGTGTGTGTGAGAGACTGTGTGTGTGTGAGAGACTGTGTGTGTGTGAGAGACTGTGTGTGTGTGAGAGACTGTGTGTGTGTGAGAGACTGTGTGTGTGTGAGAGACTGTGTGTGTGTGAGAGACTGTGTGTGAGAGACTGTGTGTGTGAGAGACTGTGTGAGAGACTGTGAGAGACTGTGTGAGAGACTGTGTGTGAGAGACTGTGTGTGTGTGTGAGAGACTGTGTGTGAGAGAGACTGTGTGTGTGTGTGTGAGAGACTGTGTGTGAGAGAGACTGTGTGTGTGTGTGAGAGACTGTGTGAGAGAGACTGTGTGTGTGTGAGAGAGACTGTGTGAGAGAGACTGTGTGTGTGAGAGACTGTGTGTGTGAGAGACTGTGTGTGTGAGACTGTGTGTGTGAGAGACTGTGTGTGAGAGACTGTGTGTGTGAGAGACTGTGTGTGAGAGACTGTGTGAGAGACTGTGTGTGAGACTGTGTGTGTGTGAGACTGTGTGTGTGTGAGAGACTGTGTGTGTGTGAGAGACTGTGTGTGTGTGAGAGACTGTGTGTGAGAGAGACTGTGTGTGTGTGAGAGACTGTGTGTGTGAGAGAGACTGTGTGTGTGTGTGAGAGACTGTGTGTGTGTGAGAGACTGTGTGTGTGTGAGAGACTGTGTGTGTGTGAGAGACTGTGTGTGTGTGAGAGACTGTGTGAGAGAGACTGTGTGTGAGAGACTGTGTGTGAGAGACTGTGTGTGTGAGAGACTGTGTGTGTGAGAGACTGTGTGTGTGAGAGACTGTGTGTGTGAGACTGTGTGTGTGAGAGACTGTGTGTGTGAGAGACTGTGTGTGTGAGAGACTGTGTGTGTGAGACTGTGTGTGTGTGAGAGAGACTGTGTGAGAGAGAGTGTGTGAGAGAGACTGTGTGTGTGAGAGACTGTGTGTGTGAGAGACTGTGTGTGTGAGAGACTGTGTGTGTGAGAGACTGTGTGTGTGAGAGACTGTGTGTGTGAGAGACTGTGTGTGTGAGAGACTGTGTGAGAGACTGTGTGTGAGAGACTGTGTGTGAGAGACTGTGTGTGAGAGACTGTGTGTGTGAGAGACTGTGTGTGTGAGAGACTGTGTGTGTGTGAGACTGTGTGTGTGAGAGACTGTGTGTGTGTGAGAGACTGTGTGTGTGTGAGAGACTGTGTGTGAGAGAGACTGTGTGTGTGTGAGAGAGACTGTGTGTGTGTGAGAGAGACTGTGTGTGTGTGAGAGACTGTGTGTGTGTGAGAGAGACTGTGTGAGAGACTGTGTGAGAGACTGTGTGAGAGACTGTGTGTGTGTGAGAGACTGTGTGTGTGTGAGAGACTGTGTGTGTGAGAGAGACTGTGTGTGTGAGAGAGACTGTGTGTGTGAGAGAGACTGTGTGAGAGACTGTGTGTGAGAGACTGTGTGTGTGAGAGACTGTGTGTGTGAGAGACTGTGTGTGTGTGAGACTGTGTGTGTGTGAGAGAGACTGTGAGAGAGACTGTGAGAGAGACTGTGTGAGAGACTGTGTGAGAGACTGTGTGTGTGTGAGAGACTGTGTGTGTGTGAGAGACTGTGTGTGTGAGAGACTGTGTGTGTGTGAGAGACTGTGTGTGTGAGAGAGACTGTGTGAGAGACTGTGTGAGAGACTGTGTGAGAGACTGTGTGAGAGACTGTGTGAGAGACTGTGTGTGTGTGAGAGACTGTGTGTGTGAGAGACTGTGTGTGAGAGACTGTGTGTGAGAGACTGTGTGTGTGAGAGACTGTGTGTGAGAGACTGTGTGTGTGAGAGACTGTGTGTGTGAGAGACTGTGTGTGTGAGAGACTGTGTGTGTGAGAGACTGTGTGTGTGAGAGACTGTGTGTGTGAGAGACTGTGTGTGAGAGACTGTGTGAGAGACTGTGTGAGAGACTGAGAGAGACTGTGTGTGTGTGAGAGAGACTGTGTGTGAGAGACTGTGTGTGTGAGAGACTGTGTGTGAGAGACTGTGTGTGTGAGAGACTGTGTGTGTGAGACTGTGTGTGAGAGACTGTGTGTGTGAGAGACTGTGTGTGTGAGAGACTGTGTGTGTGAGAGACTGTGTGTGTGAGAGACTGTGTGTGTGAGACTGTGTGTGTGAGAGACTGTGTGTGAGAGACTGTGTGTGTGAGAGACTGTGTGTGAGAGACTGTGTGAGAGACTGTGTGTGAGACTGTGTGTGTGTGAGACTGTGTGTGTGTGAGAGACTGTGTGTGTGTGAGAGACTGTGTGTGTGTGAGAGACTGTGTGTGTGTGAGAGACTGTGTGTGTGTGAGACTGTGTGTGTGTGAGACTGTGTGTGTGAGAGACTGTGTGTGAGACTGTGTGTGAGAGACTGTGTGTGAGAGACTGTGTGTGAGAGACTGTGTGTGAGAGAGACTGTGTGTGTGTGAGAGAGACTGTGTGTGAGAGACTGTGTGTGTGAGAGACTGTGTGTGTGAGAGACTGTGTGTGTGAGAGACTGTGTGTGTGAGAGACTGTGTGTGTGAGAGACTGTGTGTGTGAGAGACTGTGTGTGTGAGAGACTGTGTGTGTGAGAGACTGTGTGTGTGAGAGACTGTGTGTGTGAGACTGTGTGTGTGAGAGACTGTGTGTGTGAGAGACTGTGTGTGTGTGAGACTGTGTGTGTGTGAGAGAGAGTGTGTGAGAGAGAGTGTGTGAGAGAGACTGTGTGTGTGAGAGACTGTGTGTGTGAGAGACTGTGTGTGTGAGACTGTGTGTGTGTGAGACTGTGTGTGTGAGAGACTGTGTGTGAGAGACTGTGTGTGTGAGAGACTGTGTGTGTGAGAGACTGTGTGTGTGAGACTGTGTGTGTGAGACTGTGTGTGTGAGACTGTGTGTGTGAGACTGTGTGTGTGAGACTGTGTGTGAGAGACTGTGTGTGAGAGACTGTGTGTGAGAGACTGTGTGTGAGAGACTGTGTGTGTGAGAGATTGTGTGAGAGACTGTGTGTGTGTGTGAGAGACTGTGTGTGTGAGAGACTGTGTGTGAGAGAGACTGTGTGTGAGACTGTGTGTGTGTGAGAGACTGTGTGTGTGTGAGAGACTGTGTGTGTGTGAGAGACTGTGTGTGTGTGAGAGAGACTGTGTGTGTGTGAGAGAGACTGTGTGTGTGAGAGAGACTGTGTGTGTGAGAGAGACTGTGTGAGAGACTGTGTGAGAGACTGTGTGAGAGACTGTGTGAGAGACTGTGTGAGAGACTGTGTGAGAGACTGTGTGAGAGACTGTGTGAGAGACTGTGTGAGAGACTGTGTGTGTGTGAGAGACTGTGTGTGTGTGAGAGACTGTGTGTGTGAGAGAGACTGTGTGTGTGAGAGAGACTGTGTGTGTGAGAGAGACTGTGTGAGAGACTGTGTGAGACTGTGTGAGAGAGAGACTGTGTGTGTGAGAGACTGTGTGTGTGTGTGAGAGACTGTGTGTGTGTGAGAGAGACTGTGTGAGAGACTGTGCGTGAGACTGTGTGTGAGAGACTGTGTGTGAGAGACTGTGTGAGACTGTGTGAGAGACTGTGTGTGAGAGACTGTGTGTGAGAGACTGTGTGTGAGAGACTGTGTGTGAGAGACTGTGTGTGAGAGACTGTGTGTGAGAGACTGTGTGTGAGAGACTGTGTGTGAGAGACTGTGTGTGAGAGACTGTGTGTGAGAGAGACTGTGTGTGAGAGAGACTGTGTGTGTGTGAGAGACTGTGTGTGTGTGAGAGACTGTGTGTGTGTGTGAGAGACTGTGTGTGTGTGAGAGACTGTGTGTGTGTGTGAGAGACTGTGTGTGTGTGTGAGAGACTGTGTGTGAGAGACTGTGTGTGTGTGAGAGACTGTGTGTGTGTGTGAGAGACTGTGTGTGTGTGTGAGAGACTGTGTGTGTGTGTGAGAGACTGTGTGTGTGTGAGAGACTGTGTGTGTGTGAGAGACTGTGTGTGTGTGAGAGACTGTGTGTGTGTGAGAGACTGTGTATGTGTGTGGGAGACTGTGTATGTGTGTGGGAGACTGTGTATGTGTGTGAGAGACTGTGTGTGTGTGTGAGAGACTGTGTGTGTGTGAGACTGTGTGTGTGTGAGAGAGACTGTGTGTGTGAGAGACTGTGTGTGAGAGAGACTGTGTGTGTGTGAGAGAGACTGTGTGTGTGTGAGAGAGACTGTGTGTGAGAGACTGTGTGTGTGAGAGACTGTGTGTGTGAGAGACTGTGTGTGTGAGAGACTGTGTGTGTGAGAGACTGTGTGTGTGAGAGACTGTGTGTGTGAGAGACTGTGTGTGTGAGAGACTGTGTGTGTGAGAGACTGTGTGTGTGAGAGACTGTGTGTGTGAGAGACTGTGTGTGTGTGAGACTGTGTGTGTGAGAGACTGTGTGTGTGAGAGACTGTGTGTGTGAGAGACTGTGTGTGTGAGAGACTGTGTGTGTGAGACTGTGTGTGTGAGACTGTGTGTGTGAGACTGTGTGTGAGAGACTGTGTGTGAGAGACTGTGTGTGTGAGAGATTGTGTGAGAGACTGTGTGTGTGTGTGAGAGACTGTGTGTGTGAGAGACTGTGTGTGAGAGAGACTGTGTGTGAGAGACTGTGTGTGTGTGAGAGACTGTGTGTGTGTGAGAGACTGTGTGTGTGTGAGAGAGACTGTGTGTGTGTGAGAGAGACTGTGTGTGTGAGAGAGACTGTGTGTGTGAGAGAGACTGTGTGTGTGTGAGAGAGACTGTGTGAGAGACTGTGTGAGAGACTGTGTGAGAGACTGTGTGAGAGACTGTGTGAGAGACTGTGTGAGAGACTGTGTGAGAGACTGTGTGAGAGACTGTGTGTGTGTGTGAGAGACTGTGTGTGTGTGAGACTGTGTGTGTGTGAGAGAGACTGTGTGTGAGAGAGACTGTGTGTGTGAGAGACTGTGTGTGTGTGAGAGAGACTGTGTGTGTGAGAGAGACTGTGTGTGTGAGAGAGACTGTGTGTGTGAGACTGTATGTGTGAGAGACTGTGTGTGTGAGAGACTGTGTGTGTGAGACTGTGTGTGTGAGACTGTGTGTGTGAGACTGTGTGTGTGAGACTGTGTGTGTGAGACTGTGTGTGTGAGACTGTGTGTGTGAGACTGTGTGTGAGAGACTGTGTGTGAGAGACTGTGTGTGAGAGACTGTGTGTGAGAGACTGTGTGTGAGAGATTGTGTGAGAGACTGTGTGTGTGTGTGAGAGACTGTGTGTGTGAGAGACTGTGTGTGAGAGAGACTGTGTGTGAGAGACTGTGTGTGTGTGAGAGACTGTGTGTGTGTGAGAGAGACTGTGTGTGTGTGAGAGAGACTGTGTGTGTGAGAGAGACTGTGTGTGTGTGAGAGAGACTGTGTGAGAGACTGTGTGAGAGACTGTGTGAGAGACTGTGTGAGAGACTGTGTGAGAGACTGTGTGAGAGACTGTGTGAGAGACTGTGTGTGTGTGAGAGACTGTGTGTGTGTGAGAGACTGTGTGTGTGAGAGAGACTGTGTGTGTGAGAGAGACTGTGTGTGTGAGAGAGACTGTGTGAGAGACTGTGTGAGACTGTGTGAGAGAGAGACTGTGTGTGTGAGAGACTGTGTGTGTGTGTGAGAGACTGTGTGTGTGTGAGAGAGACTGTGTGAGAGACTGTGCGTGAGACTGTGTGTGAGAGACTGTGTGTGAGAGACTGTGTGTGTGAGAGAGACTGTGTGAGACTGTGTGAGAGACTGTGTGTGAGAGACTGTGTGTGAGAGACTGTGTGTGAGAGACTGTGTGTGAGAGACTGTGTGTGAGAGACTGTGTGTGAGAGACTGTGTGTGAGAGACTGTGTGTGAGAGACTGTGTGTGAGAGAGACTGTGTGTGTGTGAGAGACTGTGTGTGTGTGAGAGACTGTGTGTGTGAGAGACTGTGTGTGTGAGAGAGACTGTGTGTGTGTGAGAGACTGTGTGTGTGTGTGAGAGACTGTGTGTGTGTGTGAGAGACTGTGTGTGTGTGAGAGACTGTGTGTGTGTGTGAGAGACTGTGTGTGTGTGTGAGAGACTGTGTGTGTGAGAGACTGTGTGTGTGTGAGAGACTGTGTGTGTGTGTGAGAGACTGTGTGTGTGTGAGAGACTGTGTGTGTGTGAGAGACTGTGTGTGTGTGAGAGACTGTGTATGTGTGTGGGAGACTGTGTGTGTGTGTGAGAGACTGTGTGTGTGTGTGAGAGACTGTGTGTGTGTGAGACTGTGTGTGTGTGAGAGAGACTGTGTGTGTGTGAGAGAGACTGTGTGTGTGTGAGAGAGACTGTGTGTGTGAGACTGTGTGTGTGAGACTGTGTGTGTGTGAGACTGTGTGTGTGTGAGACTGTGTGTGTGTGAGGGAGACTGTGTGTGTGTGGGAGACTGTGTGTGTGTGGGAGACTGTGTGTGTGTGAGAGACTGTGTGTGTGTGAGAGACTGTGTGTGTGTGAGAGACTGTGTGTGTGTGAGACTGTGTGTGTGTGTGAGAGACTGTGTGTGTGTGTGAGAGACTGTGTGTGTGTGTGTGTGAGAGACTGTGTGTGTGTGTGTGTGAGAGACTGTGTGTGTGAGACTGGGTTTGTGTTACTATCCTTGTGGGGACTTGGGTGTGATAACACACTCACGCTGTGGGGACTTGATTGCACTGTGGGGACCTGAACCCAGGTCCCCACAAGGTAATGTCCTTTAAATGATAAAATATGACTTCAGGAACATCTGTGTCAATTTTTACACATTTTAAAAAAATTGTCTTGTGGGGACCTGTGTTTCATAAAGTGTGTTTATATTTTTGCTCGCTCTGTCCCCGTAGACAGGAGGCGGTACTGCAGTCTTAAACACACTTTGTTCACCAGGAACACAAGTTAGCAGCAGAAAGCACAGATATTTCAAAGGAAAAGCTGCAAAACCCAGTGTTAAAACATATTTTTCATGCAAAGTAAAATTGTCTCCATTTAATAAAGTTAAACTTTATTTACATGAAAATTTTGAATTCAGACTATTTGGGGTTAAAAATTGTTAAATATTGTTACAAGCAACTTGGATACGGATTGAATCCCAGATTACATCACTATTGTGGTATGACCCTCATCTGCAATTAATGAATGATGGTGCATTAAACAATGATACAATATAAACTGATCTGATCGTTTTTTATAAATTTGATTACATATTAATATGCACTTTGGAATAGGTTCTTAAGATGATGGCTAGATGAGTGAGTGCCTAGAGTTGCATTGTGCTAACAGATATGCTCTTTCAGATGCGAACTGCAGTCATGTCATGCTCACTGCAATGGGAAGTTTAATTTTAACAGAAAAAGCATGTTCTTAGAACATTAGTGACATTCTTAAAAAATATATTCAAATATTGCCATAAGTTGAAATTACATTTAATTGAATTGCTCAAACTGTTCCTAATGCTTTACAAATTAAATCAGCTTCATTCCCATAGATTGGTGAAGACCGGTCATATAACAAGCATTGGCAAAGCCATCCGGTGTCACCTACGAGACAACTACTGGCTTTGACAGAGTTTTTTTGCCCTCTTGTACAGCAGCATGCCTGCTGTGCCTCGTGGAAGAAATTAAAATTTAAATTTTTGAAAAGCACTATGATGCAGCCAAAGCAGACCACATCATGACATTTATTTTTATTGCTGGCAGTAGGGTGGGGGCGTGTGAGGGGTCAACACTATCAACAGCGGGGATGGGGAAAAGAAAAATCACTGACGTTGCCACTATTGATCACAGTATATAAAGAAGTTGTCAGAGCCTCTTTGGCCTTATTCAATTATAAAACGTACACTATGATATATATCAACCCTAGTGAAGTGCCCTTACTACTGCATTGGCACCCACACGTATTACAGTTTGGACTTAGTGCTTCAGCTAAGGTGCAAAGTTCTGCTGTAAAATGGGCACCTTCATGTTGATGTCCACTTCAATTTGCCCTTCCTGTGTATTTAAATATAGTTTGCCTACCAAGATCATGCTAGTTTAACTACAACATACTGCAGTAGCATAGGCCTGCCTTATGAGTGCGAAGGTCTTCATGTCGGAAGGGTGGAGAGGATGTGGCGTTATGCTAGAGCTGCAAACTTCAAACTCAATTCTTGACATTAGCTTGACATCCTGTGATTCTGGTCAAATCACTTAATCTCCCTGTGCCAAAAAAAATTACTTAACTGGTGCTCATGTAAAGTGCTTCAAAGTGGAGTGGCACAAGCACAGCACTGGTGGGAATGAGGCATTAACAGAAGTATGTGAGAAGTGGCTTCTGTTTCTTCACCATTTATTTATTTATAAAGTTTTATATTTATTTAATTATTTATTTAAGCAATTTGTAGAGCGCGCAAATACCTGTGGGTGTCTTGGCGCTGTAGACGGGAGAGGCAGTAGTGAAGTGGTGTGCTGCTCATTGTAGTGGAGTGCTGCTCAATGTATGACTGGGAGCAGGTGTGCCACAATGGTGCATCCCATGGCACCACTCCTCCTGCTACAGCAACAAAGCAATAGGTACTCAAATCAAATTCCCATACTCTGTCCAGCACTTAATTATCAAGGGCCGCACAACGGGGTGCTAAATCAATGCAACGCATCAGAGGCGATTCGTTAAGTCCTGCAAGGCCATCTTCCATGGCCCTAAGTGGCTTGATAAATCAAGAGTAACGGTGCCCCAGGGAGGCATTCCATGGGTGGTGCATAGTTGTTCCCATGCAAAACCCATGGATTTTGATGCATTCCCAGATTTACCATAAGTGGTAGACCTGGGAATGCGCCAAAACGGCTACGCCTCTGCAGGTGAGACATAATGAGGAGAAATATGTTTATTTCCCCTCATTTTATCCAGCATTCTGCAGCACACATGGGAAGAGGAAAATGTCTCAGGGGATTGTTTTTGCTCAGGAAGGAGCCCCTTTCTGCACAAAAACAATCATGCTAGCAATGCAGGAACCCTTGCGCCATGGTGCAAGAGTGCCTGCGTTGGTGCTAGGCAGCACATTGTGCACCAGCCCAGGGAAAAGAAAGTGTGCTGCACAATGTTAAATACAGCGCATTGCTGCCTTTTCCCTATTACACAGTGCAGCAAAGTCACTTGCTGCGCTGCATGATATGATGATAAATATGTCCCAGGCTTAGGTTCTGGGCCTTTTAATGATATTTTTCTGGATAGGTGCTTTAGTTTCAGACAGCACAGCTCAGAAACAGATACAGTTAACCTTTGACTACTGTTATGGAGCTATAATATCTCAAAATAATGCAGTAACAGAGAAATCAGGTGTAAATGAGTTTTCTTTACTCAGTACAGGCCCACAGAAGCAGGTGCTTGGTTCAGTGCACCAGCAAACCTTGTGTAAGCCCTATGTGAAACTCAAGAGAAAATAAAAAAAATATGTATCCAGACTTGATCTAACAAAACATACTCTTGTTTATTTTGCGCATCCCAATTGTGTCTACATTATTGTGTATATTGGAGTAGCTCTTTCCATTAGGAAACACGCCTGGCAAACCTCATAGTGCGATGTTTATTATTGATGTTTCTGATCAGGCAACACTAGGGCTTTTTTTGCAGTTGATATAGGTGAACCCGACCCAAATGGTTTTGGTGCACTTTACATAAGCACCAGTTACATTAAACAAGTTTTAGGCACGTGGAGATTAAATGCTTAAACTCGTAATAACTTAAAAGAGAGATGTGCGTGGCTAGCTTCTCTCTAAACTCCGAGAGGCCTTTTGAAAAAAGTATCGCATTTTCTGCTGTTTCTGTGAATGCTTCCTGCTTAGAGAGGAAACCCGAGGCAGTACTTCAGGATGCACGGCCAGAGATGCAAATGCACCTCTACGCACAACAAAGGGGTGACATTAGCATAGCTAAAGACCCGTCCGCTCTTAACCCAGACTGGGGGATGGGCCCTGCTTCTAAGAGTGCACCTTTCTACAGAGAAGCAACATGAAGGGGATGAGGTGTGCAAACCTAGGCTGTCTCTGCTAAGCCACAATATACCACCAGATAAACAATTGCAACCATTAAGTGATGTAGGATTTTAAAGGAGCAGAGCATTTTTTATGTGTACATTTCATGTTAGATTTAATTATAAAAACGAAGGATACTGTTTTAGTTAAAGTGATTAAATAAAAGCACTATGTACAAAAACACTTTTATAATCAAATGCTGCTTTTCCCAACATGAAAGAGTGGTATTTTATTTCCTGCTCTCGTATGTTTAACCCCAGTAAAAAACGAATGCACATTCTCTCACCATTTAACAAAAAATGTGCACCTGTTTGAAAGTGGACTGCAATGTAGAGGAAGAGTAATCGCCCCTGAGTAGGCACAGATAGTTAATAGCTCTCAGTTGCGCCCATCCCCGACCCTTCTGATACACTCAGTGTGGAAGCCTTGGGGGGGCTAAAAGCACCCCTTGAGGCTCCGTTCAAGGCGTGGCAGCCGCAGCCGCAGCCGTAGCGCTGAATGGAACACATTAACAGCTCCGTGGGTGAGGTGCTGAAGGTGCAGCTCTAGGTCCTGAGCACTTATCTCTCTTTCACGTGATATTTTTTTATTTAAAAAAACAACAACCAGCACACTGATAAAGGGCAAGATACGCATAAGTCAATTCAGGTTTTTTTTTGTCTCGCAACATCAACATTTTCGTCTCTCAATACATTCAGAACAGGCGCTCTTTGGAGATTTTCCCCCGTGTGAACCTACTGCCTTCTGGTCAAATTGAATAGTATATCTGTCGTTCTTTTTCATTGTTAAGGCATGGAGTGGCCTCTGACATTAACATTTGTGGGTTTGTGCTTTCATTTCTATAAGGGCAAATACTGTGACTGATTTCACAGAAAGAACAATTAGAACCCAAACTAACAATGATTCAATTGCTAGTCGGCTTTTGAACTGAATCAATTGTATTTATTTCTATATATTTGAAAAATCTTATTGTACATATTAACACACAATAGAAAAATGCTTTTTACATGTATATATATAAAGAACACCAACAAAAGATAGACAGAATAGTTTACAGTAGGACAAATAGTCCGTGTAGTGAACACAACCTTTCATATAACAGTCGTACCACATTCACACTCACACTCCATACATACCATAATCAACATTGTGCATGTGAGACAAAACGAACAAGAAAATAAATGAGGTCAGGAAAACCCGGTTAACGCTGCAAGAGAAGCCAACACAAGCCAAAGGCTCTGCATGGGCGATTCCAACTAAAAACATTCGGAACGGGACCCTGAGCCATTCCGCGTCCCAGAGCCTCACAAAAAAGCGCCTTATCAAGATGGTCCCCTGATTTTCAGTTTCGAACGCAGCACCCTTGGATCTAATCACACCTGATCCAGCACATCCCCGTGCCCCAACACTGATTACACTCAGATTTTCGGTCCTGATGAGAATCGGACAAAGGGTCCGATTCGAAACGCGTCGACCTTGTATACCTCTTGTTGTCTAGGTGTTGTGGTCAGAAAGGAACTTTATACATCTTGTTTGTTATACAAGCGTTGTGATATTGAGTATTCTTCAATACTTCTAATGCCATTTGTGATTTGCTTTCAACTTGGTTTTCCTGACCTCATTTATTTTCTTGTTCGTTTTGTCTCACATGCACAATGTTGATTATGGTATGTATGGAATGTGAGTGTGAATGTGGTACGACTGTTATATGAAAGGTTGTGTTCACTACACGGACTATTTGTCCTACTGTAAACTATTCTGTCTATCTTTTGTTGGTGTTCTTTATATATATACATGTAAAAAGCATTTTTCTATTGTGTGTTAATATGTACAAAAAATAAGATTTTTCAAATATATAGAAATAAATACAATTGATTCAGTTCAAAAGCCGACTAGCAATTGAATCATTGTTAGTTTGGGTTCTAATTGTTCTTTCTGTGAAATCAGTCACAGTATTTGCCCTTCTGTTGTTTATTCTAGTATTGGACTCTGCATTACTGTGGATGAGTCAAAGCCCTTGTTTGTTGTGATATATTCATTTCTATAAGAGCACTGAGGCCTTTCAACAAATGTAATTTGCTGCTCTGCTTTTTTTAAATTTTGCTAAATTTTTTATTCTCACAATTCACTGTTATATTGTGTGTAATGCCATGCCATCGTAGTAAAAGTAAATTTGGAACGGTGCAAAGGTAAAATCTAAGTTTATTAGCTTACTCAGAGCCTAATTATGCAGCACGGTTGAGTACATTATGGGGCAAGAAAAGGCAAGTTATGTGGCTAATACATGCTATTTTGTGATAGTATTACATATTTTTTTCATTTTTACACTTCTTAACACAGGTCTGGGCATTGTTTGTACTTCATTAGTGACAGTTTAACACCTATATTTAGCCATGAGAAACAGAAAGATAATCAGTCATACTTTGCAAAGGGCCTTTAATGTAAGGCAACATGTGCCGCTGTTTTTTTAGCAACTTTTGAACCATTTGAGGTAGAATATTTTTTTGTTAAAATACACAGGTTATGCAGCAGATGAAGGAATATATGGGAAATACAGCTAGTCTATAATAGTGCGAATTATGCAACCGCTGCACAATCACATAATTACAGTGACACTGAGTATAGGAAAAAAGAGACATGAACAAAACTGATTGACTGCCTTTCAATTAATAATCTGCTATTTAACTCTAAACATAAACCCATGGGTAGAGTGCTACTTGCCTCAACACGCATCAATGCCTCATCAGGGGTAGTAAGCATTATATATAGCTCCAACTGGGGCAATTACGACATTGTGACAGGCACAAATCCCAAGCACACCACTGACTGCAAGGTGTACAGGCCGGCCACGGAGTCACATTGATCCCTAAGTAACAGTACCTTGGAAATCAGAGTCAATGGAGGATGCACAGCATCATGGAGGGGAAGCGTTGATGGGCCAAGGCGAGGTCTGGCTCCTTACTGCCTTAGGGGAGTTGAGATGTTGAGTCCACGAGGCATCGAGTTTTGGCTGGCAGGGGAGATGAGGCGACAGTGAGGAGTCAGTTCCATTCAGCAGTTGGTGTTGATGAGTTCGGGAAGTCACCCTCATCGGTTATTGGCTCCGCGATCACGAGATGCAGGCGCTGGTGACGTCCGGCATAAGTGCAAACTCTGGCGTTGGGAAGAACAATAACTTGCAGGTCTCTGCGGCTGTCTGAGCTGGGGTGCAGTCAGTGCAGTGGGTCATTTACTTTACGAACAGGTGCCTACGGCCTCGGTGCATGTCACGGCATCACTGGCAGCAACGCTCACCCAGGAACTGGAATTGGCACCCTTTGGCAGGAGTCCAGCAGAGGAAGCCAGGTGCTGGTAAAGTCTTTGTGTCCCTGAAACTTCAGAACAGGAGGCAAACTCTACTTCAAGCCCTTAGAGAATCTTCTTAAGTAGGATCCCACAGCAAGGCAAAAGTCCATCCTTTCCACTGCCGATAGACAGAAGCAGCAACTGCAGGCCAACCCAACAAAGCAACAATTGTTACCATCGCTCTGTGTGCTGCACAGAGGCCAAGCATTTGATCAGCATGTAATATGCACACATTTATGACCCAAGGCCATGCAATGTGAGAAACTCTCACTGCCTTCATCTTCAACTATGAAGCCTTCAAGTGTGCCCCATTATGAACTGACATCCTCAACCCAATTTCACCCAGACACCTATGGGCGACTCAGTTCACAGTATGCACTAGACAAGAATTCTATGTTGCATGAAAAAACCTACAGAAAAATAACATCTGGCAAAACTAAATTACACTTGAAGTATAGTATAAGTGATGCAGTCCCTGTTTACATTTCACATGTTTTTTCAAGCTAAAAAACATGAAATGTAAACAGAGACTGCATCACTAACCTGAATTACTGTTGGTCTGGTGCCAAGGCTTAAATCTGGATACCGAGTTGCACAGTCTATAGCTCTGGCCATAACACCACATCCTGGGAAGAGGGAGGAAGGCAGACAAAAGCCGCATGAAAGATCGGCTCGTTTTTTGGATCAAGGTTATAACAGAACCTCAATCTGAGGCAGAGGCAGAGCCAGGATTCAGCCTCAAGCCTGACTCATAATGTCAGTGTCCTGACACACCTCTAATTTGTTTGATTGGAGAATCAGCTTCTACCAGAATTCCAGAAGAATAGAAAGAAGGAAGCTCAGATGTGGAGTGGGACGTTGTTCTGCACTTTATGAGTGATGTAATAGAATGCCCATCATCCTAGTTCTGCCTATGCATGGAATGTATGCAGATTGGCGTCCTGCGGAACAGTGGTGTCTAGTCTGGTTGGTGGAAGGAGATGCAACTATTCAGATACGTAGTGTCTAAGTTGTCTAGTGCCTTCACTGAGTTTGTGAGGTGTTTGAAATGAGTGCGTTTGTGTATCAGGAGTCAGTGAAGCTCCCTGAGGTGTGGTGTAATGTGAGCGCTATGTGGGATGTTGTGGATGAGTAAACCTGCTGAGTTCTGAATGATTTCTAGTCTTCCAGTGGGTTGCTTTGTGATCTCAGAGTAGAGGCTGTTCCGGTAGCCTAACTTGCTAGTGACCGGTTTTCTAGTGTTGATTAGGAGCCATTTTGAAGATCCTCCTTAGCCTTTCCAGAGTGTAGTGATGGTGCTGACTTGTGCATTTATGTCCAGTTTGCTGTTGAGGATTGTGAGGTTCCTGGTATAGGTGCTGGGTGTGGTCCGAGTTTGTCACCAATTGGAGTCCTATGGCAAAGTGTTCTTGACGAAAATTACTAGTTCTATCTTATCAGTGTTAAGCTTCAAACAGTTGACTCCCATCCATTTAGCAACTTTGATCATGCAGGCGGTGAACTTAACTCTTCTGTTGGGTCTCTTGTCTGAGAGGGAGAGTATGAGTTGTGTGTACTCGGCCAGTAGCAGTTGGTGACATTTAAAAGTAGCATTTTGTAAACGTTGGTTATGATTTTTATGTAGGGAGCGAAGTGAGCAAGCTTAATGGACAAACATGAAGTTTGGGAGATCCTCCTCCAGAGAATTAAAAAAACAATTAGCAAATGGCGCAAACCATTTTAGTGAGAAAGCAAAGTTTATAAAGCAGTGGTAACTTATAGTCTTAAAATATTAAAGAAATTGAAAATGTCCCCGTATCTTACTGCATTAACATGCTCAACAGTGCCTGTAATGTGAAAATTGTGCAGCGCTACAACTTTAGGCCAAGCGACTTGCACCACATGCAGTATAGACTTGGAAGAAAATGCTCTAAGCAGGTTTCGGGAAGCACCCACACCTGCTGGCTGCAATCAGTCATATGGAAATATGTGCAGACAGGTTTGAAAGTGGGATGAAAAAAGTGGGAGCTCTCTAAAAAGGGAAATGAAAAGTAAATTTCTCTTTCCCATAGTGTGTCACTCGACCAGCATTTTGGTATCTTTCTGAGATGTTGCTGTATCCTTATATATAACACAACAACTGACATACACCTAAAACCTGACAGTACTATTTTCTTTGTCAATGGTTGTTAGTTGTTTAAGATAAATGAGTACCAGCAATAATGTGTAATAAATAATTAACGTCAGAAATGTTTACACTCTGAAATTGTGAAACTGTGAATTAAATATTATCAAGACTGTGGAAGGGGCATATGACACTTCGTATAAACGCAAGGGAAGAATAGTCATGTTCAAAACATCCCTGTGCTCAGATTCTAAATGGATCTCTTGGCTGCAGTTTTTTACTGTTGACCATCAAGTGCTTCTTAAAACAATGTCAGAAAGAGCTGGTGTTGTTGAACTGTACTGTTCTGCTTTGCATTAGTTATTCCAAATGATACTCTTTTAATTAATCTCCCTCATTTGCTCTCAGATACTGCCAACATCACATGGAGAGTAACCTGTGCCTTAACTTTGTCTGCAGCACTTTTCTTTATCACTTTTTACCCACTTTATAGACTTAGACTAGGTTGGCTATCCAATCCAAGCTAATGAAACCCTGTTCCATTTTATGCCAAAAGAAGATGTTTTAAATTTCAGAGTGCAGTTCTGTTTTTAAAAGGCAAATACTACACTAACCTAGATCGAGCTTTAGGACTGGATTGGCAGTGCACCCATTGCCGGACCTAATGTGATCAACAAAATAGAGCTTTAACAGTCCTACTGAGAGTGAGGAAGAAATGTAGGATCCACTCACATGTAGCTTTCCCTTAGTACAGGACTTGACAGGGATGAATTTGTGTTGTTCTGCTACAAACACTGCTTGAATTGCACGTTTTAGCTTGCGGCAAAATGTATGCTCATTACAGAAGTTAGTTATGGTGTCAAGCCAGTGATAATGATCATGGCTATGCACCTGATCTATTTGTTATTAAATGTTATGACAAAGCCACTTGACCTAACATATTTTTGGTAAAAAGCAGATGAGAACATTATTAAGCATTTAAGTGTGGATCTTGATTACTCTATTTTAAAACCTTCAGCTAGGCATTTTGTTAGATGGGATATCACAGATTACCATGGTGGGCAATTTGTTTTGATGTTGGCCACCCAGTGTGACAAACCATGGATATAGAAGGTATGCCCTGTCAGAATTCTTGCTAGGCTGTAGGTATATTGATTGGCCAACTGTAATTTTGTCCCCTTCCTAACTTTATGGCTGTTTCCGATAGTCGCCTTGTGCAAAAAGCTTACGCTCAAAACTTTAGGACTTGGTTTTGATATGGATTTATTATGTCCAATGCCAAAGATCTAGTCTATTCATACATTTATATCCATATAAATACATGGAGGGCCTTTGGGTCAGCTCTCTTCTGTCAATGCATTGGTCTGTCTGAGTGTCATTTAAACTCTGCTTCCATTCATGAAAGTGAAGTGCATGGGGTAAAGGTTCAGTTGCCATCAGTCATCCTCTCTCTTGTGAATGACAGCTTTTTCTGATCATGTGTGCACAGGCACCTGAAGATGAGGGTGCATTAGGTCAGGCCTAGTTGGTCAGTCCTTTAGATTGTAACATACTGTTCCCCTATTATTTCTTTGCTTTTCTTATTTTTATTCTAATACTTCTTAAGAGGATTCTACAGCTCTCAAGGCGATCGTAAAGGGTCACTTACTTGCTGCTCCTTTCATCCGCAGTACACCGCATCTCTCTTGGCCGCTTCCTCTACACCAGGAGACCATTATGGATATCGTATATCATAGGTTTTCCATTCCAAGATGGGAAATATATTGGTTCTAAATGTGGTGGCCGTACATGAAGTTTGAAACAACCAAATGTCCTTGATGTAACTCTAGCACACTCAGGCATGATCTGAAATAACTCCTTGAGTATACAACTGGTAGCATAGAATTTAAAAACAGGGCTAAGCCAATACTAAACTTCATCCCATGGACACAGGATACAAATGTGTACTCTTTCCTAAAGGGGGCAGGTGAGGCAATCCCCAAATATCCAACAGATTGAAGCCTACAACTTTGAGTAGTGCCCTCTCATTATTGATATACAAATGTGTCAAGAATGGCATGTAGAGGCATCCACCAATAATATTTTTTCCGTTTTCTGGAGTAGTGCACTATTCACCAAAAAGTGCTTCAATACCTCATCAAGGGTAGTAAGCACTATATAAAAACAATCACAAACTTCAAATCACCGCTTACTACTTCACAATTTCTGATGAATTCTACAATCTAGATAACCTGAAGGCAAAGATGGCTTTAGTACCATTTCTTGTGGAGACTGGGACCACAGTAATCCTGGAGTCCATGGTAATGATTTTAATAAAGATGTGCATCGCCTCAGAGTACATCCAAGAATTAAGAGGATTAATGGCTAAGATGTTCATGAAAAGTGTGGCTTAACTGTTCTAAGGGAGAAGAGTGTTTGACAGTGGAGGCGGAAGAACCGTTTTTGCTGACTACTTGTCCCACTTAGGCCCTCATCAAAGCAGGTGGTCTGCGCCAAAATGCCCAGAATGTTTTTTTCCTTTGACATTATCAGGAGTCTCACAAACATAGATGTTGTCCCATCTGTTACAATCTTCCCATCCTACATCGCACCAAAGATCTGCAGCCAGAGATGGAATTCAGTTGGTCCCCAAAAACATTCAACCTCTTCTCTGTCATATCAAGCCTAGCATGACATGGTGCGATATTAGAGCATTTTGTTGGGACTTCCTGTTATATTTTAGTGTGTCCTATACTGACCAATATTTTAATTGTCAGATGTTCCTTCATGGTAGAGTCATGGTTCTCCTCCAGCATTTTGAGGCTAGGATTGAGACGTGAACTGACCATCAGAAGTCACCACCAAAAGCAAGTGTGGCCGTCGGAGTCTGGAATCAGCCATCAGTATATATCCAGACATATGCTTCAAGAATCCTAGCCAATAATCAATTTTAATATTGTCAATGGGTGTTAGAAATTGGGTTACTGGTTGACTGTGGTGTGAGCCCTATTCAAGCAGCAACCACAATCGTAGTCAGGATAAGGCACAAGTAATTCAAAAATTAACCTGTGCTCAACCCACTGAAAGCTTGACAATGAAAAGTAAGGCTTAACTTAAAGGTAATGTGTAAAGTATTTGAGTAAAATGTCAAACAATAAGATCCCACACTAGATCAGGATAATAGAGCAAAATGCAATCAATGAACAGGACCAAAATGACAAAAATCCAATCGGTAGACCTGAAGGTATGAATTTGTAAGACTGAACTGTAAAATAGCACCTAAAAGCAAAAATCACCAACAGGGATATCTGGTCACATGGGACCAGGTCAACATCAAAAGTTCATGCAGACCATGATGGAGTGCGGGTCAGATACAGTCCCAGATTAGTGCTGCTGAAGTTTTACCTTCCCAAGATTGTGCCAAGAGTCCTGTTTGCAGTGGAGAGGGTCACAGGGAGCATGGAGAGTGCTGCTGGCTGTGGTCAACATAGCGCGAAGAGCAGGCTGGGTGTCGCGGATGGCAGGCTGGAGCTTTGCATCAGCAGTCCTCCACAGCGATTGATGTTAGCTTTGCGAAAAGAGAGACTGGTGGCTACGTGCGCTGACTTTCGAGGCCAGGGACATGGTTCTGGTGCGACTTGTCCTGAATAGCCCAAAGCTTGATTTCAAGAGCTCTAGAGCCACACAGTCCTGAGGGGCATTACTTGAGGGTAAGAAACTAACTGACCATGTGTCCAGCAGTTGTTAGGGAGCCTTTTGTGTCCCTGAAGCTGAGATTAGGAGGCCAGCAGATTAGCTCTTAAGTCACTGTGGCGTCCTGGGTTCAGGATGAGTTGCAGGTCCAGTTCTTCTTCCCCAGGCAAGAGGGCAGCAGGCAGCAGGTTAGCTCAGCAGGGCAGCAGTCACTGTAGAGCAGCAGTTCCAGTAGAGTAGCAGTACTTGTAACAGCACAGCACTGCTCCAGGCAGAGTATCAACACAATCTGAACTGTACTGAAGTGGTGGTGTTGAGGTGCTTCGCTTTTAGACCGTTGTGCCTTTGCAGTGGGGAAAAGCCCCTAGAGGCATGCATTTGAAGTGCACAGATGCCATGCCTTCCCTGGCTCCAGATTAACCACATGGGAAACGAAGCCCTTTGTGTGGAGACAGGACACAACATATTCAAGTGTAAGTGGGGCTGTGCCAAACAGTCACGGCCCATCCAATCACACCTAAGCTCCCATTGTGTACATGGTGTGTGGCTGTCTAGGAGAAATACACAAAACCCAACTACACCCAGTCATGTGACCCAGAGACAGTCTGAAGGCACAAAAGTGTAAGGCAAGAAAATGGCAACTTTCTAAAGCTTAACAAAGAGAAACAGGAGTTGGGCCAATACCACGTCAGCAAGGCTAGGTGACTAAAAATAAAACAGCAATTGAATTGGCAATGCTGACAATACTTTAATATATTCACTTGTTTTTTGGGCACGAAAATTAATTACTGCAACCACCATTTATTTTTTCATATTCAGAAATTTTATGAATCATTTTTGCATCAAAAACAAATTGACAGTTGACCAACATACATGAAAAACAATACTAGCATATTTTTTTAAATCACATTAATAACCCACAAAACATTTAAAACAAATCATAACTTACACGTAAAAAATATCAACAACCTATTCACACCTGGGCTTACAACTAAACATCCTTGTATCCCGGTTCTGAATTGAATAGCCCACTAAGAGCCACAGTACTTTAATCATTTGCTTAGCTTCTATCAAGTGGGCAAATCCAGAACAGTGACAAAAATAACTTGAATTCAATGAATGGTGCCAGGAATCTATTCTTTACATCATTTTAACCTAATCGTGATCCCTGTACACCAGTAATGTCTTGAAGCACGCAGGAGCAGCTGATTCTATTGTGTTCTACTGCAGCCTCCCAGAGTGTTCTAAAAAAAACTAGAGCGCCAACAGTCTTAATTATGACAAAACCATGGCACACTTGTAGCCGTGTTGATTGAATCAAACTGGTAGAACTTAAAAACATTTAAATTAGTAAGGAACATAATGAAGGGTTCATCTTTTTGTGTGAATTATGGTTAGTGCTGTAGAAAGAGTGAGTACTCAAATATCTTCCTCTTCTATTTCATAAAAAATATTCTGACATGCAGACTGAAACATGCACTTTCGATACCAGCAGCAGATTGACAGTTAACTTCCTGGTGATCAGCAGCTTTACTATAGTGTTCTATTGAGCAACTAGAGTGCCAACATTTTGAATTTATGCCAAAATTGTGGAACATCTGAACACCATCTTAATAGAATGGAAGTGGAAAACTGAAAGCATTTTCATCTGAGGATACTGCAGTAAATGAGGAAATTAGGGAGCTAAATAACAGATAAGTCTCCCAAGATGTCCACTAGTGAAACAAGCATTTGCAATGCAATAGGTCTCGCATTTGCGAGAGTTTAAGCTATTGGCATTGTAAATGGCAATGCCTTTTATTTCTGTTTTGAAAACCAACACTTAAATAAAAGGTACTGTAATTTACAATGCCAATTGCTGAAACTTTTGCAAATGTGAGACCTATAGCATAGCAAATGGTTTTTGATTTAAGGCAATAGTAACATGATACAAAGACATTGAAACAACACCACACTTTTGCTAGCCCTGTGTGCAGATGCCAAGGAACATGGCGGAGCTAAATACATGAACTGTTTGTCTTCACAGATCATCTCAATGGCATAAATCAAGTGTTGCTGCGCAGCACAGGCATAATGACACCTGCAAATCATGGGTGCTTTTAAGTTCAAATGAAAAAAATTAAATCTATAGCATCCAAAAAGGAATATAGATGTTTTTAAAGAAAATTGTTTATAGGGAGAGCGGGCTATCTTTGCTATGCCGTAATACTGTCAGCATAAATTAGTCAGGATTTCGAAATCCAAAGGTTCACTGTGGTTAACGCGACAAGGGAAAGGAGCAACATAGGCATTGGCAGGCCTTTTCTGCTCACGCCCAGGCAAGACATAAAAAATGGCCCCCCAGGGACCCAAAACCGGCCCCCACCCTGGCGGCCCACCTGGGAAAGGCCTGGTGCGCGCTACGGCCAGCATGGCCCTGGGGAGAGAGCTGTTGTCCCCTGCATAGGTTTTGACTCGAGCTAATGCAATGGAGCACTATTTTAAGCTCCAAGAGTGAGAGTGCAGGGTTTACTTTTGTGTTCAGGAGCGTGCTAGCCTTGTTGTTACTGCTCTTCTTAGTGACGAGTAACCGAAATAGTGAAAAGAGGAGAAAAAGAGTGAGTATCAAAACGGTCAACGGTAATATAATAACGTGCCTCTAAGTGAATTGTGCCAGAGCAACAACGTAGCCCACTTCCTGTGTGGATGAAATAAAATAAAAACCAACTCAAAAATTTGATACTAAAACATCCTCGCGTCTTGTTTACCGCGTCTTATGAGAAAGAGCACGATCTCCTCTCTGCACGGAAAAAACGAGAACATGTGAGCGACGCTGTAAAAAGCTAATCAGTAAAAGCACCCCGTGCTCTGCGTATACAAATTGTCTTACCGAAGTATCAAAAAGTAATCTCCGTGTCTGAAAGAAAAACGAGACGTCAAGTCGATGTCAGACTTTATATGGCACTAAAATAACTTGAAAGTGAAAGCACCCCGTGCTTCAAGTATTCAAACTATCTTACCAGAGTATGAGAATGTAATTTCTGAATCTGAAAGAAAAGCCAAACATCGAGTCAATGTCAAACTTAGTGTGACACTACTGCCGAACGATAGATGTGTGGTAACAAATTACTATTCAAGACCGACTAAAACGCTCATCTCTTGTTAGCGTGTAGCAGTGGATAAAATCCACGTCTCTTCACGGCTGGTCACAAGCGTGCTAGCGTAGTGCGATTTAAAGAGACCATGTGAAGTCCTGTACTTTGCTGCCCAATAACCAGCCCTCCAGAGCCTTAGTGCCACAATCTACAAAATCAGTCCAGTCCTGAGTCTGTATCTTCTGGGTATCCCTGAACATCAACCTGTACTGTTCAGTGGTTAAGCCAAACCCATCAATCAGAGCACTCTTCAGGGCTGAGTAGTTTTTAGCATCCTCATCACTAACTGTGAGGAGCTTATCTCTGCCTTTTTCAGAAAAGGAGAGCCATAATATTGCTGCCCACTGACTTTGGGGTACCTGCTGCACTTTGCAGGCCCTCTCCAAAGCAGTTATTATTGGTGGATGTCATCCCCTTCTTTGTAGGGTGGCACAATCTTGCTTAGGTGTCTATTCTCATAGGACCTATCTTTATACTTAGGGATATTGCTGCCACCAGTGGGTTCTAACCCACTCTCTCTATGCTCTCTAGCACGAGCAAGCTTCTCTTTGGCCAAGGCAACTTCAAGTTCCTGCCTCTCAATCCTAAGAGCATCCTCTCTCATTTTTGCCTCATTTCCCTTCTCTGAGGGGAAGTCATCCCTCTCTGAGCAAGGCCATGAAAGCTATTTGAAGCATGAGATTGGAGAGATTCCCTGGAGTGGGATCTTCCTCTCCTCTGCCTCTGGATAAGCCCACTTGGGGGTCTGTATGGGGCCTGCCCATACTGACTCCCAAGTATGCTTAAGTTAGCCTGGCTACGTCTTCTGACTGGGACCTGACAGTTTGTTTCGAGATCAGAATCATCTTCTTCCACCCCTTCTTTTTCCTCATCTGGTACTGGAGTATCAGTATTATTATCTGAGGAGGGAAATATTTCATCTGCACTACCTGTGTCACCTGTCTTAGGTGGCTGTTGAGCATCATACTCTTCTAAGATCTCAACCAGGAACTTGAGGGTATGGTTTGAACCATGTTTTAGCCTTCTAGAAGTACACAATTGTCTTAAGTCTTGGAAGGCTAAGGCTTCATATCTAGATGCAGTCCTCAAGGGATCTACCTCTGCAGGCAAAAAACCACTGGGGTTCTCTGGATGAGACATGGTTTCTAGTGAGGTGGGGTGTTGTGCCTACCTATACTATTTGTTTTCCTACAGAACCTTTCAAGGAGTTGTAGTCAGGGTGTGCTAGGCCCAGGCTCTACAACAGCTAAGTTCAGTAGAACTTAAGTATACTAAGACTTGTGTTTATATGTACCTATAGGTACCTATGTGATCTTTCATTTTTTTTAACAGTTTTTATTTCATTTTCAGGTTAATAATATACATCTCCCCACCCACCCACCCCGCCCTCGAAGAACAGGTATCCATCACTTATTATTACAACATAAACAGTAATGTAGAGCATAGATAATCTTAAGAACAAAAAAAATAATACAATTGAAAAAAAATATCCTAATTACAGCAGGTGGCCCAGCATGTTATTTCAATAGTTAGACATCCTGGATCCAAGCTAGTAGTGGCGCCCAGATCTTCATACCCTGATACCGCTTATCCCTCCCTTTATTTCTATAGATTGCAACTTCCAGGCTGCAAGTCACAAGCAGTCGAGCTCTCCATTCTAAGAATGATGGAGGTAGCGGATCTATCCATGATGATGCAACGCACATCCTGAAGACCGCCATTGCTACAAAAATCAGCCCTTGTAGTTCAAGAGGTCGGGCGATGCTAATTATACCCAGCAGGACTTCTTCATTAGTAATATTAACCCTGCAGTGTGCGATGCTCGAAATGAAGTCGGACACTTCTGCTAAAACATTACATAGATTTGGGCATGAGGCGAACATATGAGTTAGATCTGCTGTGGGAAGTGCGCATCGTGGGCATGTTGTTCCTTTCCCCGTCCCCCATTTGGCCAGTTTTCCAGGAGTATAATAGAGTGAAAAAAAAGTTTTAAAGAATTGCGCCTGGAGTTTCATGGACATTAAGCAGGTGAGTGACAATTCATAAGCGTTTAGAGAGATTTGAGGACAGACCCCCAGCCTAGTCTGCCATGCCACCCCATGTTTATCCATATCGTCGGGTAATAATAAGTTTAATCCCGCATATATCTCGCCAATCCTTGGAGTTTTAGCTAGTGTTAGTTTCTCTATGATTTGAGAGGGTTGGAATTTGATACGGCCGCCGCCCTTCCTTGATATAAAGTCCCGCACCTGGAGGAATTTAAAAAAGTCTCGATTCGTCAAATCAAAATCTACTTTCAATTCATCAAATGATTTGAATCCATTAGTGGAAAAGAAGCACCCTAACTGCCTAATACCTAATTCAACCCTTCTCTGCATGTATATGTCCATAAATATTTCAGGAAGATCCATATTCTGTGACACAGGGGTATAGAAAGAGTATCGACCTAAGCCTACTATTTTTTTTACGTTGCTCCATACTTTATAAACACTTAAAATGGTCTTAAATTTCACTTTTTTAAAATAGTCATCATTAATATGGCGCCACAGACAACCAGCGCTTCCATCTCCCAAGATAAGTTCTTGCGGGGTAGGTATGTTGCAGCCGTCCAGGCTAACCGTAAGTAGATTAACACTGTATTTCAGCACTGTAGCCCAATAATATAGTTTAAAATTGGGTAATGACCAACCACCACGTTCTCGGGGTAGAGTAATCCACTTAAGTGCTCTGCGTGGTCTATTATATCCCCATAGGAAGCGTGAAAACATAGTGTCTATGTTTTTTAAGATTAATGGTGAAAATTCTAAGCATATAGCTCGAAAGAAATATAGAAACTTTGGGAAAAATAACATCTTGACAACGTTAGTTCTACCCCCAATTGTTAGATGCAGATTATGTAACCGCAGTAGTTCTTTCTTAGTACGGTGTATTAGGGGCTCAATATTATCTTCAACGATGTTTTCGATTTTAGAGCTAATACTAACCCCTAGATATGTCGCCTTATCAAATATCCTCGGGTCGTTCATCATGATTTTATTATTCAATACTATCTGAGTTTTACTGGAGTTCAATTTATATCCTGAAACACACCCGAAATCATGCGCTAAACGATAAAAATACCCTTGCCACCCAAAAAACCCATAGCCATCCTAAACCCTAGAAAACTTCTAACCACTCAAAAACCCAACACAAACACTAAACCCTACAAGATTAATTACCAGCCAAAACCCCATACCCATCCGAAACCCTAAAGGTTCCCTTGCCACCCAAACCTATGCCCACCCTAAACTCTAAAAAAAAACCTTATCATCCAAATACCCATACACACCCTAAACCCCAAAAATAAACCTTACCACTCATAAACCCATATCCCCAAACCCTAAAAATTCTCCTGCCACCCACAAACCCATACAAATGCTAAACCCTAAAATATCCCTTGCCACCCAAAAACCCATACAAATGCTAAACCCTAAAAAATCCCTTGCCACCCAAAAACCCATACAAATGCTAAACCCTACCAAAATCATTATCGCAATAAAACCCATACCCAACCTAAATTCTAAAGGTTCTATTGCCACCCAAAAACCCACACCCACACAAAACCTTAAAAATCCCCTTGCCACCTAAAAACCCAAACCCACCGTTAATCCTACAAAATCCCTTGCCACCAAAAATTCTACACCCATCTTAAATGATAACATTTCCCTTGCCACCCAAAAAACCCATTCCCACCCTAAACAAACCCTTACCACACAAAAACCTACACCCGCCCTAAACCCTAAAAATTCACTTGCCACCCAAAAATCATACTCATCCTAAACCCTAAAAAAAAGCTCTTACCACACAAAAACCTATCCCCACCATAAACCTCCCAAAAATCCCTTCCCACCCAAATACTATTTGGGATTTGAACTTATGACCATGAGATTGAACACAGGGCCCTGCAGTGGACATATTCGTCCACTGAGCCACCAGACCCATCTAATTACCTTTTGAAAATTCAATTCCATATTTAAAATTGCAGACTATATCTAAAAAAAGAAAATGTTACTAATATCATAAGTATATATATATATATATATATATATATATATATATATATATAAAATTAAAAACAATGTTTATTACAAATATACTAAAGTACACAATATTAATTGCAACACTTGTCTTCATTACCATATTGTATACTATAAAATAATTTTGATATTCTGTTCCACTTTATTTTTGCAGTGGTGATATTTTTAACAACATATTTAAGTCACATGATATTTTGGAATCAATATTTGTTTCATTCACCATATTTAATATATACCCGTTTTGATATGTCCGAATTTCTGATGTATCTGTTATTCCTTGCGACATGGTGCGCCGTATACTAAATGCGGCACATCCATCATGTCGCAAGGAGGGCGCAATGAAAAGTATTGCATCACTGCTTTCACGCAGCGATGCAACACTTTTCATAAATGAGGCTTTTAGGGCCAGATGTAGGTAGGCATTTACCGGTCGGTAACGGCCGAATTCGGCCGTTACCGACCGGTAAATGCAATTTGAGATGTAGGGCCCTGTATTTTACAGACTCAGTAAATTTACCGATAGGTAAATTTACCGATGATGTAAAATACCGAGTCGGTATTTTTACAGAATAGGGAAAATTGATATGTAGGTGGGACTCAGAAGAGTCCCACAAGCATTAAAAAATCGGTATTTTACCATCAAATACTATTTGATGGTAAAATACCGATTCCGGTGTGCATGCACATGTGTGCATGCACACCTATGCCATATGACAGGCAGACCTGCCCTTAGGGCAGGTATGCCTGCCACATGGCACCCGAGCCTCTTTTGGGGGTGCCAGAGGGTGTCAAAGTGACACCCCCTGCACCCTTGTGTCAATTGGTATTTACCGATGCGGTAAATACCGACCGGTAAATGCCCAATCATTCCTATGGGCTTCAAAGCCCATAGGAATGCATGGGCATTTACCGGTCGGTATTTACCGCATCGGTAAATACCGATTGTTTCCGAATCGGTAAATGCACATCTGCATTTACCTACATCTCGGTACTTTTATTTTACCACTTCTTAAATACCGAGTCGGTATGATGCGGTATTTAAGAGGTGGTAAAATAAAATTTACCTACATCTGGCCCTTAGTGTTTAACCCCTTCCATGCTCATGACGAGCTCAGCTCGTCATGCAGTACACTGCTTGTGTGCTCATGAGGAGCTGAGCTCGTCATGAACAATGGGAATAAATGAGTGCCAGCGCTCAAGGGAAATTGCTGCAGCATTGATGGTGTTAAGACTGTATGTACAAAATGCCCACTGCCAAAAACACGTTTTCTAACTTTTTGAAGGACTCCTATCTTTAACATGGGCACATTTTAAGGTTTCTTTTCTCACAAAAATAGCTAGTGCATAACTATCAAATGTTGTCCTTCTCTATTCCTGAACAAAGAATTCAATCAATCAATCAATCAAGTCATTTATAAAGCGCACTACTCACCCGTAGGGTCTCAAGGCGCTGGGTGGGGGGGGGGGGGTGCCGTTTACTGCTCGAACAGCCAGGTCTTGAGCTTCTTCCTGAAGGAGAGGTGGTCTTGGGTCAGGCGCAGGTCGGTCGGGAGTGAGTTCCAGGTCTTGGCAGCCAGGTAGGAGAAGGATCTTCCTCCTGTTGTCGCTCTTCGGATGCGGGGGACGGCGGCGAGGGCGTGGTTGGTTGATCTGAGGAGGCACGTGGGAGTGTAGAAGTTGATCCGGTTGTTGAGGTAGCTCGGGCCTTGGTCGTGTAGGGCTTTGTGCGCGTGGGTGAGGAGACGGAAGGTGATTCTCTTGTTGACCGGGAGCCAGTGCAGGTCCCTCAGGTGTCCGGAGATGTGGCTGCGTCGGGGGATGTCGAGGATGAGTCTGGCCGAGGCGTTCTGGATCCGCTGGAGTCTCTTCTGGAGTTTGGCCGTGGTTCCGGCGTAGAGGGCGTTGCCGTAGTCCAGACGGCTGGTGACGAGGGCCTGGGTGACCGTCTGCCGCGTTTCGGTGGGGATCCACCGGAAGATCTTACGTAGCATGCGCAGGATGTTGAAGCAAGACGAGGAGACGGCGTTTACTTGTCTGGTCATGGAGAGGGAGGAGTCCAGGATGAAGCCGAGGTTGCGTGCGTGGTCCGTCGGTTTGGGTGCGGTGCCCAGGGCGGGGGGCCACCAGGAGTCGTCCCAGGCGGAGGGCGAGGAGCCCAGGATGAGGACCTCCGTCTTGTCCGAGTTCAGTTTCAGGCGGCTGGTCGTCATCCATTCGGCTACATCTCTCATCCCTTCGTGCAGGTTGGCTCTGGCGGTGGTGGGGTCGTTGGTCAGGGAGAGGATCAGCTGGGTGTCGTCAGCATAGGAGATTATGTTGAGGTTGTGTTGGCGTGCGATGGCCGCGAGGGGGCTCATGTAGACGTTGAAGAGGGTGGGGCTCAGTGAGGATCCTTGAGGGACGCCGCAGATGACTTTGGTGGCCTCTGATTTGTACGGTGGTAGGCGGACTCTCTGTGTTCTTCCGTCGAGGAAGGAGGTGATCCATTCCAGTGCCTTCTCCTGGATTCCGATGTTGCCGAGGCGCTGTATTAGGGTGCGGTGGCAGACGGTGTCGAAAGCCGCGGAGAGGTCCAGGAGGATGAGGGCCGCTGTTTCTCCGTTGTCCATCAGAGTTCGAAGGTCATCGGTGGCAGCGATGAGGGCGGTCTCGGTGCTGTGGTTCGCTCGGAAGCCCGACTGTGAGGGGTCGAGGGATCCATTCGTCTCGAGGAAGGCGGCCAGCTGTTTGTTGACGGTCTTCTCGATGACTTTGGCCGGGAACGGGAGGAGCGAGATGGGACGGTAGTTCTTGAGGTCGGTGGGGTCTGCCGTGGGTTTCTTGAGAAGAGCGCTGAGTTCGGCGTGCTTCCAGCTCTCAGGGAAGGTGGCGGTGTCGAAGGAGGTGTTGATGATGTCCCGCAGGTGGGGTGCGATGACAGCGTCGGCCTTGTTGAAGACGTGGTGAGGGCAGGGGTCAGTCGGAGATCCGGAATGGAAGGAGTTCATGGTGCGGATGGTGTCTTCGGTGCTGATCGGGGTCCAGGTGCGGAGGGTGGTGGTGGGTGGCGTCGTAGTGGTTGTGGCTTGCGTTGGTTGGTTGTTGAAGCTGTTGTGTATGTCCGTGATCTTGTTGTGGAAGTAGGACGCGAGGGAGTTGCAGAGGTCTTGCGACGGGGTGATGTCATTGTTTCCGGCGTTGGGGTTGGAGAGCTCTTTCACGATGTTGAAGAGTTCCTTGCAGTTGTGGGCGTTGTTGTCCAGTCGATCCTTGTATGTATTTTTCTTGGTGGCGCGGATCAGTTGGTGGTGTTTCCGGGTGGCGAGCTTGAGGGTGGTCATGTTGTCCGTTGTTGGTTCTCTTCTCCAGGCTTTCTCGAGGACTCGACAGTTCTTCTTGGAGCTCTTGAGTTCGTCGGTGAACCATGGTGTTTTTCTGCTGCCGGGTCTGCTGGGTGGGGTTCTCAGAGGGGCGAGTTCGTCCGCGCAGTCGTGGATCCACTTCGTGAGGTTGTCGGCGGCCTGGCTGGGGTTCGCTGAGTTGGCGGGAGGGTGCTGGCTCAGGGAGGCGGTGAGCTGGTCGGCTGTGATCTTGTTCCAGCTTCTTCGGGCAACCTGTTGCTGGTGGTGGTGGATCGTCGTTCTTCTGAAGGTGAAGTGGACGCAGCTGTGGTCCGTCCAGTGGAGTCCTGTTGCGTGGCTGAAGGTGACGTCTTTGCTGGATGAGAAGACGGCGTCGAGTGTGTGTCCGGCGAGGTGGGTGGGGGTGGTCACCAGTTGCTTGAGTCCGAGGTTGGCGAGGTTGTCGAGCAGGCTGATGGTGTTGCGGTCGTTGTTGTTCTCCAGGTGGAAGTTGAGGTCCCCCAGGAGGATGTAGTCGGCGGAGGGGAGAGCGTGTGGGCTGACGAAGTCGGCGATGTCCTCGCTGAATCGTGTGCGTGGTCCCGGGGGTCGGTAGATCAGGGTGCCTCTGAGGGTGGTGTTCGGGTTGGTGTGGATCTGGAAATGCAGGTGTTCGGCGCTGGTCAGGGTGTCGTCGGTGTTGGTCGTGATGCGGATGGTGTCTCTGTGGATGATGGCGATGCCTCCTCCCGTCTGGTTGGTGGTGCGGTCCCTCCGGGTGATCTTGTAGCCCTCTGGGATGGCGATGGCGATGTCTGGGGCTGAGGAGGCGTTCATCCAGGTCTCGGTGAGGAAGGCAACGTCAGGGGCGGTGGTGTCGAGGAGGTTCCAGAGTTCTACGGCGTGTCTGTGGACAGAGCGGGTGTTGAGCAGGATGCACTTGAGGTGGTTGCTGCTGGAGTTAGGCTTGGCGGGTGCATGGAAGGTCCGGATGCAGGTGAACTTGCAGGCGTGACAGCTGAAGGGTCCGTGGGTGTGCTTCGGGGCGGCTCGGTGACATCCTGGGATGCGGCCGGTGTTGAGTGCGATGAGATCGGCGGCGCTGTAGGTTCGTCGGGGCGGCTTACGTCGGTGGGGGCCAGGGGTCCTGGCGCTGGTCGCGATCCGGTCGCGGACGGGCGCAGACGGGCTTACCTTTGGCGCGCCTTCGGCGCACAATCGGCGCGCCCGCTGCGCGTCAACGCTGCGCGTGCGCACGGTCGTCATTTAAGGCGAAGTGCGCGGGTGGGCGGGGCAGCTGGGAGGCGGGAGCGGGGAGGGAACACAATGAGAAAAGGGCGGGGTCGGCGGTGGTGGCGGGAAGCGGGGGCGGCGAGGGAGGCGGGAAACAGGACGGGGGACGGCGAAACAATCACAATTTGCAGTTTAAAAGGCTAAGCACGGGGAAGGACTAAAAGACGCAGAAACAAGCACAAATGACTGTCCAAACAGGCTAAACACGGGGAAAGGCTAAAAGAGGCAAAAACAAGCACAAATGACTGTCCAAACAGGCTAAACACGGGGAAAGACTAAACGAGGCAAAAACAAGCACAAATGACTGTCCAAACAGGCTAAACACGGGGAAAGACTAAACGAGGCAAAAACAAGCACAAATGACTGTCCAAACAGGCTAAACACGGGGAAAGGCTAAACGAGGCAAAACAAGCACAAATGACTGTCCAAACAGGCCGCGAGGCGGGCAGCGAGGCAGGGCACAGCGGAGGGGCACACGCAGCAGCTGGTGGCCGTGCGGCGCGGGGGTGTCCCACAAGTGGGTCACACTCACCTGTGCCGCACGGTCGTCATTTAAGGCCAAGTGCGCGGGTGGGCGGGGCAGCTGGGAGGCGGGGAGGGAACACAAGGAGAAAAGGGCGGGGTCGGCGGTGGTGGCGGGAAGCGGGGGCGGCGAGGGAGGCGGGAAAAAGGACGGGGGACGGCGAAACAATCACAATTTGCAGTTTAAAAGGCTAAGCACGGGGAAGGACTAAAAGACGCAGAAACAAGCACAAATGACTGTCCAAACAGGCTAAACACGGGGAAAGGCTAAAAGAGGCAAAAACAGGCACAAATGACTGTCCAAACAGGCTAAACACGGGGAAAGACTAAACGAGGCAAAAACAAGCACAAATGACTGTCCAAACAGGCTAAACACGGGGAAAGACTAAACGAGGCAAAAACAAGCACCGACTCCTTTTAGGAAGCCTAGTTTTATACCCCACACACCAAAGTAAAACATTTGGGCTCACTCCTCAAATATGTTTGTGTTAACATTGTGAAAGATTCCTATAATTAAAGTAGGCACATTCAGAGGTTTTTATTCCCATGAAAAAGACAGCTGTATGTCAGCCAAAGTGACTTTCTCTACTCTTACATTATGAGCATACCAGTTCAGTTCAGGAATACAATTTGTTAGACTCTTGTATATGCTTTGCCCTTCAAATAACAAGACCATCAACACTGAGAAGTGTTTTGTAGCTGCCATGGGCACTTTTGAGATTGTTTAAGCCTGGTTTAAGAATTTCTATTTTACACTCCAAATATGAAATGCTGAACAAATAGATGTTTCAACTTTGTGAAGGTTTCCCATGCTTCACCTTGTTTGGAAGGAATAAAGGCTTAGTGGTAGCACCAGGATTCAAACAAGTGAGAGAGTGGTCAAACACATATCCCTCAGTGGATTCATTCATTTAATAAGCCACCAGACTAATACGATCGGTATGGATTCTTCACCATACCTATCATTACACACATCACTGTGGAGACGTCAACATGACTACAATCACACATTATCACTGTGAGGACTTAAACATCACTGTAATCGCACATTCTCTCTTTGAGGACTTGTACATGGCTGTAATCATGCACTTTTACTGTTTGCTATCCCTGTGCATCCCATTAATCACAGTCTATCTATGTGGTGACCTGGGCATGTCTATAATCACACACTGTCTCTGTGGGGACCTCAACATCTCTATAATCACACACTATCTCTGTGGGGACCTGAACATGTCTATAGTCACACACCATCTTTATTGGGACTTCCACATCTCTATAGTCTTACACTATCTCTGTGGGGACCTGGGCATGTCTATAATCACACACTATCTATGTGGGGACCTTGGCATATCTATAATCACCCACTATCTCTGTGGGGACCTGGGCATGTCTATAATCACACACTATCTGTGTGAGGACCCGTGCATGTCTATAATCACACACTATCTCTGTGGGGACCTCAACATCTCTATAATCACACACTATCTCTGTGGGGACCTAGGCATGACTATAATCACACACTATCTATGTGGGGACATGAACATCTCTATATTCACAAACTAGCTCTGTGGTGACCTGGGCATGTCAATAATCACACACTATCTCTGTGGGGACCTGGGCATGTTTATAATCGCACACCATCTCTGTGGGGACCTCAACATCTCTATAATCACACACTATCTTTGTGGGGACTTTGAAATCTCTATAATCACACACTATCTTTGTGGGGACCTGGGCATGTTTATAATCACACACTATCTCACTGGGGACTTTGAAATCTCTTTAATCACACACTATCTTTGTGGGGACCTGGGCATGTTTATAATCAGCTGTATAACAAAATAAGGAGTACCACCAAAGACAAGGCTTGGAAACCAATATCGGTGGGTTGAGACTCTAATGTAAAAAAAGAAGAAGTCCTTCTTTGTTTTTAAGGAACCCCTCACTCACCGACCTGGTCGGTGACATGCTTCATCATCGGGGCCACCCTGACAGCCGAGTGCCGTCAAGGTGTGCTGCAACACCTGAGATACAGTGGAGCGGGTATGTGAGTGATGAATGTAATGAAAAAAAGTCAGTGAATTAAAAATTGTCCTGGTATGACTTATCCAAAGATTATTTATTCTAAGACTACTGGACAATGTTAAAAAAAGGTGTTCAAAACCTATAAGTGTGGACTTAAACATTACTATAAAAACATACCATCTCTGTGGGGACTTGAGCATTCGTGTAATTAAAAGCAAGCTCTGTTCCACTTGAAGCACCAGTAAGCTGATTTGCATATAGCTGTGTCTGAACTGGGGTGGTGAAGTGAACTGAAGAACGATGATGGATTCAACATAGATCTGTGACTGGGGGTGAGCGACTGAAAAGTTTCAGCGCTCCGTCCATCATCTCCTGTGTTTGCTTTGTTCTCCCTAAGTTGGCAGGGAATGCCCAGGCGTGGATCCCTTGCTCACTTTGCCACTGGATTCAGGCTAGCCTGGCTGATGAGGGGGTGTTACCCCGAAACTGGTCCCAGGTTGCTTGTTTCCGGTCCAGGGAATACCTGGCTTAGCAATTCGGGCTGGACTGGTCCGATGAGGCAAAGGGTGAAGACTGATTTGCATATTGCTGGGTCTGAGCTGGGGTGGCAAAGTGAGCTAAAGAACGATGATGGATTCAACCCAGATCTGTGACTCGGGGTGAGTGACTGAAAGGTTTCAGCACTCCGTACATCATCTCATGTTTACTTCAACTTGAATAACATCAGCTTCACATTCTCTGTATGGGGTTTTGTGAATATTGAAGAGTAGTAAAGTTAGACATTTTGTCTAAGTTTACCTTTGTGCACTAGGCCCTATTTTAATGAGGACTTAAACACAATCACCTTCATGCACTATCTCTGTGGGGACTTAAACATTGCTATAATAACACACTATCTTTGTGGGGACTTGAACAACACTGTAATAACACACTATCTTTGTGGGGACTTGAACATCACTATAATAACACACCATCTCTGTGGGGACTTGAACATCTCTATGATAACACACTATATTTGTGGGGACTTGAACAACACTGTAATAACACACTATCTTTGTGGGGACTTAAACATCGCTATAATAATGTACCATCTCTGTGGGGACTTGAGCATTCCTATATTTACACACAACCTCTGTGTGGACTTGAACATCATTAGCTTCACACTCTTTATAATGGGATTTAAGGTTTGAATGTAAACACTATTTCTATGGAGACTTAAACACAATGATCTTCACCCACTATCTCTGTGGGGAGTTAAACATGTATTTTGGCAAAAATGTAATCATCTAATCAAGCTCTGGATTTCACTTGACCATATTCCTTGGTACCATATATTAATTTCTTTGTGTTAGTTCCCTTATCTCCTAAGATTTTGAGCACTAATAAATAGGTTAAATACAGCTTTAAGTGTCTTTCTTTAGGCATGATATGAGATTTTCTTGCACATTAACATAATCTGTCTTTAATGTATACCCCTAGTATATATGTAGCAAGGTATATATGAATAGTTTATAATGTTGTTGTGTAAATTGTTGATAAATAAACATTTAGCCATGTGGCTTTGACTGAATTCAATCACAAATAGTGTTACGGACTAGGTCCCCACAAGGATGGTAGCACGTGTTCAAGTCCCCACAAGGATGGTGCTGTGCACACGATTAAATAACAATATATTTGCAAATTTGAAGCAGGATCCTGTATCATGAATTTTTTCTTAACATTTTTCTGTTATTAGTGTATTTTAGAAACATTGGGAAAGGTTAGTCCCCACAAGGCTGGTATTCACACATAGTCCCCACAAGGATGGTAACACGTGTATGGGTGTGTGTGTGTGTGTGTGAGACTGTGTGTGTGTGTGAGACTGTGTGAGAGACTGTGAGACTGTGTGTGTGAGAGAGACTGTGTGAGAGACTGTGAGACTGTGTGTGTGAGAGAGACTGTGTGAGAGACTGTGAGACTGTGTGTGTGTGAGAGACTGTGTGTGAGACTGTGTGTGTGTGTGACTGTGTGTGTGAGAGACTGTGTGTGTGAGAGACTGTGTGACTGTGTGTGTGTGAGAGACTGTGTGTGTGTGAGACTGTGTGACTGTGTGTGTGTGAGAGACTGTGTGACTGTGTGTGTGTGAGAGACTGTGTGTGTGTGAGAGACTGTGTGTGTGTGAGAGACTGTGTGTGAGAGACTGTGTGTGAGAGACTGTGTGTGAGAGACTGTGTGTGAGAGACTGTGTGAGAGAGACTGTGTGTGTGAGAGACTGTGTGTGAGAGAGACTGTGTGTGTGTGTGACTGTGTGTGAGAGACTGTGTGTGTGAGAGACTGTGTGTGTGAGAGACTGTGTGTGTGTGAGAGACTGTGTGTGTGTGAGAGACTGTGTGTGTGTGAGAGACTGTGTGTGTGTGAGACTGTGTGTGTGTGAGACTGTGTGTGTGTGAGAGACTGTGTGTGTGTGAGAGACTGTGTGTGTGTGTGAGACTGTGTGTGAGAGACTGTGTGTGAGAGACTGTGTGTGTGAGAGACTGTGTGTGTGTGAGAGACTGTGTGTGTGTGTGTGAGAGACTGTGTGTGTGTGAGAGACTGTGTGTGTGTGAGAGACTGTGTGTGTGTGAGAGACTGTGTGTGTGTGTGAGAGACTGTGTGTGAGAGACTGTGTGTGTGTGAGAGACTGTGTGTGTGTGAGAGACTGTGTGTGTGTGAGAGACTGTGTGTGTGTGAGAGACTGTGTGTGTGTGAGAGACTGTGTGTGTGTGAGAGACTGTGTGTGTGTGAGAGACTGTGTGTGTGTGAGAGACTGTGTGTGTGTGTGAGAGAGACTGTGTGACTGTGTGTGTGTGAGAGACTGTGTGTGAGAGACTGTGTGAGAGAGACTGTGTGTGAGAGACTGTGTGTGAGAGAGACTGTGTGTGTGTGTGTGAGTGAGAGACTGTGTGTGTGAGAGACTGTGTGTGTGTGAGACTGTGTGTGTGAGAGAGACTGTGTGTGAGAGACTGTGTGTGAGAGACTGTGTGTGAGACTGTGTGAGACTGTGTGTGTGAGACTGTGTGTGTGAGACTGTGTGTGAGAGACTGTGTGTGAGAGACTGTGTGTGAGAGACTGTGTGTGAGAGACTGTGTGTGAGAGACTGTGTGTGAGAGACTGTGTGTGAGAGACTGTGTGTGTGAGAGACTGTGTGTGTGTGAGAGACTGTGTGTGTGTGAGAGACTGTGTGTGTGTGTGAGACTGTGTGTGTGAGAGACTGTGTGAGAGACTGTGTGTGTGAGAGAGACTGTGTGTGTGAGAGAGACTGTGTGTGTGAGAGAGACTGTGTGTGTGTGAGAGACTGTGTGTGTGAGAGAGACTGTGTGTGTGTGAGAGACTGTGTGTGTGTGAGAGACTGTGTGTGTGTGAGAGAGACTGTGTGTGTGTGAGAGAGACTGTGTGTGTGTGAGACGGTGTGTGTGTGAGACGGTGTGTGTGTGAGACGGTGTGTGTGTGAGACGGTGTGTGTGTGAGACGGTGTGTGTGTGAGACGGTGTGTGTGTGAGAGACTGTGTGTGTGAGAGACTGTGTGTGAGAGACTGTGTGTGTGTGAGAGACTGTGTGTGAGAGACTGTGTGTGAGAGACTGTGTGTGTGAGAGACTGTGTGTGTGAGAGACTGTGTGTGTGAGAGACTGTGTGTGTGAGAGACTGTGTGTGAGAGACTGTGTGTGTGAGTGTGTGAGAGACTGTGTGTGTGTGAGAGACTGTGTGTGTGTGAGAGACTGTGTGTGTGAGAGAGACTGTGTGTGTGAGAGAGACTGTGTGTGTGAGAGACTGTGTGTGTGTGAGAGACTGTGTGTGTGTGAGAGACTGTGTGTGTGTGAGACTGTGTGTGTGTGAGACTGTGTGTGTGTGAGACTGTGTGTGTGAGACTGTGTGTGTGAGACTGTGTGTGTGAGACTGTGTGTGTGTGTGAGACTGTGTGTGTGAGAGACTGTGTGTGTGTGAGAGACTGTGTGTGTGTGAGAGACTGTGTGTGTGAGACTGTGTGTGAGAGACTGTGTGTGAGAGACTGTGTGTGAGAGACTGTGTGTGAGAGACTGTGTGTGAGAGACTGTGTGTGAGAGACTGTGTGTGAGAGACTGTGTGTGAGAGACTGTGTGTGAGAGACTGTGTGTGAGAGACTGTGTGTGAGAGACTGTGTGTGAGAGACTGTGTGTGAGAGACTGTGTGTGAGAGACTGTGTGAGAGACTGTGTGTGTGAGAGACTGTGTGAGAGACTGTGTGAGAGACTGTGTGAGAGACTGTGTGAGAGACTGTGTGAGAGACTGTGTGAGAGACTGTGTGAGAGACTGTGTGAGAGACTGTGTGAGAGACTGTGTGAGAGACTGTGTGTGTGTGAGAGACTGTGTGTGTGAGAGACTGTGTGTGTGAGAGACTGTGTGTGTGAGAGACTGTGTGTGTGAGAGACTGTGTGTGTGTGAGACTGTGTGTGTGTGAGACTGTGTGTGTGTGAGACTGTGTGTGTGTGAGACTGTGTGTGTGTGAGACTGTGTGTGTGAGACTGTGTGTGAGAGACTGTGTGTGTGAGAGACTGTGTGTGTGAGAGACTGTGTGTGAGAGACTGTGTGTGTGTGAGAGACTGTGTGTGTGTGAGAGACTGTGTGTGTGAGAGACTGTGTGTGTGTGAGAGACTGTGTGTGTGTGAGAGACTGTGTGTGTGTGAGAGAGACTGTGTGTGAGAGAGACTGTGTGTGTGAGAGAGACTGTGTGTGAGAGAGACTGTGTGTGTGAGAGACTGTGTGTGTGTGTGAGAGACTGTGTGTGTGTGTGAGAGACTGTGTGTGTGTGAGAGACTGTGTGTGTGTGTGAGACTGTGTGTGTGTGTGTGAGAGACTGTGTGTGTGTGTGTGAGAGACTGTGTGTGTGTGTGTGTGTGTGTGAGAGACTGTGTGTGTGTGAGAGACTGTGTGTGTGAGAGACTGTGTGTGTGAGACTGTGTGTGTGAGACTGTGTGTGTGAGACTGTGTGTGAGAGACTGTGTGTGAGAGACTGTGTGTGAGAGACTGTGTGTGAGAGACTGTGTGTGAGAGACTGTGTGTGAGAGACTGTGTGTGAGAGACTGTGTGTGAGAGACTGTGTGTGAGAGACTGTGTGAGAGACTGTGTGTGTGAGAGACTGTGTGTGTGAGAGACTGTGTGTGTGAGAGACTGTGTGTGAGAGACTGTGTGTGAGAGACTGTGTGTGAGAGACTGTGTGTGAGAGACTGTGTGTGAGAGACTGTGTGTGAGAGACTGTGTGTGAGAGACTGTGTGTGTGAGAGACTGTGTGTGTGAGAGACTGTGTGTGTGTGTGAGAGACTGTGTGTGTGTGTGAGAGACTGTGTGTGTGTGTAAGAGAGACTGTGTGTGTGTGAGAGACTGTGTGTGTGTGAGAGACTGTGTGTGTGTGTGTGTGAGAGACTGTGTGTGTGTGTGTGTGAGACTGTGTGTGTGTGTGTGTGTGAGAGAGACTGTGTGTGTGTGTGTGTGTGTGTGAGAGACTGTGTGTGTGTGAGAGACTGTGTGTGTGTGAGAGACTGTGTGTGTGAGAGTCTGTGTGTGTGAGACTGTGTGTGTGAGACTGTGTGTGTGAGACTGTGTGTGAGAGACTGTGTGTGTGAGACTGTGTGTGTGAGACTGTGTGTGTGAGACTGTGTGTGAGAGACTGTGTGTGAGAGACTGTGTGTGTGAGAGACTGTGTGTGTGAGAGACTGTGTGTGAGAGACTCTGTGTGTGAGAGACTGTGTGTGAGAGACTGTGTGTGAGAGACTGTGTGTGAGAGACTGTGTGTGAGAGACTGTGTGTGAGAGACTGTGTGTGAGCGACTGTGTGTGTGTGAGAGACTGTGTGTGTGTGAGAGACTGTGTGTGTGTGAGAGACTGTGTGTGTGTGAGAGACTGTGTGTGAGAGACTGTGTGTGAGAGACTGTGTGAGAGACTGTGTGTGAGAGACTGTGTGTGAGAGACTGTGTGTGTGTGAGACTGTGAGAGAGACTGTGAGAGACTGTGTGAGAGACTGTGTGAGAGACTGTGTGAGAGACTGTGTGAGAGACTGTGTGAGAGACTGTGTGAGAGACTGTGTGTGTGTGAGAGACTGTGTGTGTGTGAGAGACTGTGTGTGTGTGAGAGACTGTGTGTGTGAGAGACTGTGTGTGTGAGAGACTGTGTGTGTGTGAGACTGTGTGTGTGTGAGACTGTGTGTGTGTGAGACTGTGTGTGTGAGAGACTGTGTGTGTGAGAGACTGTGTGTGTGAGAGACTGTGTGTGTGAGAGACTGTGTGTGTGAGAGACTGTGTGTGTGTGAGAGACTGTGTGTGTGTGAGACTGTGTGTGTGTGAGAGACTGTGTGTGTGTGAGAGACTGTGTGTGTGTGAGAGACTGTGTGTGTGTGAGAGACTGTGTGTGTGTGAGAGACTGTGTGTGTGTGAGAGACTGTGTGTGTGTGAGAGACTGTGTGTGTGTGAGAGACTGTGTGTGTGTGAGAGACTGTGTGTGTGTGAGAGACTGTGTGTGTGTGAGAGACTGTGTGTGTGAGAGACTGTGTGTGTGTGTGTGAGAGACTGTGTGTGTGAGAGACTGTGTGTGTGTAAGACTGTGTGTGTGTGTGTGTGAGAGACTGTGTGTGTGTGTGTGTGAGAGACTGTGTGTGTGTGTGTGTGAGAGACTGTGTGTGTGTGTGTGTGAGAGACTGTGTGTGTGTGTGTGTGTGTGTGAGAGACTGTGTGTGTGTGTGTGTGTGTGAGAGACTGTGTGTGTGTGTGTGTGTGAGAGACTGTGTGTGTGTGAGAGACTGTGTGTGTGTGAGACTGTGTGTGTGAGAGACTGTGTGTGTGAGAGACTGTGTGTGTGAGAGACTGTGTGTGAGAGACTGTGTGTGAGAGACTGTGTGTGAGAGACTGTGTGTGAGAGACTGTGTGTGAGAGACTGTGTGTGAGAGACTGTGTGTGAGAGACTGTGTGTGAGAGACTGTGTGTGTGTGAGAGACTGTGTGTGTGAGAGAGACTGTGTGTGAGAGACTGTGTGAGAGACTGTGTGTGTGTGAGAGACTGTGTGTGTGAGAGAGACTGTGTGTGAGAGACTGTGTGTGTGTGTGTGAGAGACTGTGTGTGTGAGAGAGACTGTGTGTGTGAGAGACTGTGTGTGTGAGAGAGACTGTGTGTGTGAGAGAGACTGTGTGTGAGAGAGACTGTGTGTGAGAGAGACTGTGTGTGAGAGAGACTGTGTGTAAGAGAGACTGTGTGTGTGAGAGAGACTGTGTGTAAGAGAGACTGTGTGTGTGTGAGAGACTGTGTGTGTGTGTGTGTGTGAGAGACTGTGTGTGTGTGTGTGTGAGAGACTGTGTGTGTGTGTGTGTGAGAGACTGTGTGTGTGTGTGTGTGAGAGACTGTGTGTGTGTGTGTGAGAGAGAGACTGTGTGTGTGAGAGACTGTGTGTGTGAGAGAGACTGTGTGTGTGTGAGAGACTGTGTGTGTGTGAGAGACTGTGTGTGTGCGAGAGACTGTGTGTGCGAGAGACTGTGTGTGTGAGAGACTGTGTGTGTGTGAGAGACTGTGTGTGTGTGTGTGAGAGACTGTGTGTGTGTGTGTGTGAGAGAGACTGTGTGTGTGTGTGTGTGAGAGAGACTGTGTGTGTGTGTGTGTGTGTGTGTGAGAGACTGTGTGTGTGTGTGTGTGAGAGAGACTGTGTGTGTGTGTGTGTGTGTGTGTGAGAGACTGTGTGTGTGTGTGTGTGTGTGTGAGAGAGACTGTGTGTGTAAGAGAGACTGTGTGTGTGTGTGTGTGGCATCTGCGAGAGATTAAGCTATTGTCATTGTAAATGACAATGCCATTTATGTATCTGTTTCCAAAACCAACACATAAATAAAAAGTTTGTCATTTACAATGCCAATAGCTCTAACTTTTGCAAAGGCGAGACTGTTGCATTGTAAATGCTTGTTCTTGATCTCTTCAGGAGACCCTTAGGGTTTCCCCGTTCTTTTAACCTCTCAATCAGGTCATCTGATTCCCGAAAGAAATCTACTCTGTGGCAACAATTCCTACGCAACCTGAGAAACTGCCCATAGGGAAGATTGTCTCTCAGGTTGCGTGGATGATGACTTGTGTAACCCAACAGAGTGTTCCGTTCTAAGGGTTTTCTATAAAGTGTAGTATAGAGTTTCCCTTCCTCGTGTTTAATCGTCAGATCAAGAAAGTCAATTTGATCCGGATTATATGCCATTGTAAATTTTATATCTGCAGAACTTTCATTAAGCCAGATACAGAACCGATCAACTGTTATCGAGTCACCTTTCCAGACCATGATGACATCATCGATATACCGCTTCCTCAGCACAATATTGGCTGTGATAGGGTTATCGGTGCCATGGGTGAATCTAGCTTCATATTCATCCATGAAGAGATTGGCTATATCTGGTGCAAATCCAGGCCCCATAGCCACTCCCTTTGTCTGGTAAAAGAACTGTTTTTGCTATTTCCAATAGATCAACGATGAAATCTGTAGGTACAAAGTGAGGTCTTTCTCTGCACTCCAACACTCTACTAGCTACATCCAATGCTTCTCTTTGGGGTATTCTAGTATATAGAGACGACACATCCAATGCCACTAACTGATGGGTATTCCTGTCAAAAGGAAAATCCATTGCCACTCCCTTTGTCTGGTAAAAGAACTATTTTTGCAAAAACAAAAAAGTTTTTATTCATTGCTATTTCCAATAGATCGATGATGAAATCTGTAGGTACAAAGTGAGGTATTTCTCTGCACTCCAACACTCTCCTAGCTACATCCAATTCTTCTCTTTGGGGTATGCTAGTATATACAGAAGACACATCCAATGTCCCTAACTGATGGGTATTCCTGTCAAAAGGAAAATCCTCTAGCCAGTTAATGACCTCCATGGTGTCTCTTATGAATGACTTAGTTTTAGACACCCATGGTTGTAAAAAAATATCGACGTAGCGACATAACGGTTCAAAAATCGAACCGCAACCAGACATGTTTGGCCTGCAATTCTTATGAACTTTGGGTAATGTGTACAGGGTGGGGATACGTGGTTCTTTTTGATTTAGATACCAAAATTCATGCTCGCTTAGATACCCTTCATCCAAGCCTAGTCTGAGCTTCAGCATCCATCTGGTCACCGAACATCTTTTTGTGTTTTTCAAGAATGGTGCAAACACAGTCATATTCAAGAGATCAGAAAGTTGAGGCCTGCTTCTTCAGTCCTCCAAGTCCTTCATTATGGCCTTTTGTCTGCAGCATAATGTTTATAAATGCTTCCTCTTTTGTGCGGATACTTCACCCAACTTTGCTTTTATATTAGCATCCAAATTTGCCAGTATCCTTTTTAGGTTTACCAACTACAGAATTTGGGCTTTTAATTGTAGATGCTGTTTAATCAATTGTCGGAGTGAGCCATCTGACGCATTCAGTATATTGTACTAGTTAAAAATGTGATTATATTTAAAAACCATACCTAAATATCTATACTCTGACACGGTTTCCAGTTGTTCACCCCTAAGCCACCAGTGCATTTTTGGATTCCAATTCAATTGATGTAAAAGTCATTTCCGCTTTTTAGATATTATTTAGATCACTCTCTCACAGTATTCTGCAAAAGCATTGTTACTGTTGAAGGGCAAGTGGGGGCAAATCCAGTAGAAATGTATTGTCCGCATAAAATATTGACATATGCCTCCCCCCCCTCTCCAGTTTTGGGGGAAAGATTGTATATGATTTAAAGCCTCGGCTGTCTGCAATGTATATATAGAGTAGAGGAGAGGTGCCAGCATACAGCCTTGATGTAGCCTGTTCGTCGTATGAATTGTTTGTCAGTCAGCTGTTATTACCAGCTGCCACTCTTGTCTATGCACCATCATCATAGACTTCAATTAGAGGTCGCAGCTGTGGACCCCATGCTTACCCCTTGGCTCTGCTACGGTGACCCCGGGACTCAGAAGTGCCAAAATCAGTGCCTGGAACACAGGGGCAGCTCTACGTAATGGACGTTGGTTGGAGCTCCACTTGCCTGGTTTGTCATTTTTTCTATATACAAATAGCGAACATGAATAGTGTTATTCACTATTGGTGTAATTCAAAATAGAATACTATAGCTGGAATATGACCCTGTCTGGAAGCTAAGGTAAGTAAAAAAGATGTTGAATGTATGTTGTATGCATGCCTGCGGGTGTGAGTGTTTATACATACAGGAGTCTGTGAATGTTAGTATGTGTAAGCGTGTGTGAGTCAAAGTAAAGGTCAAATGGCATGCGATGTCACTTCCGCTACCCATGGTATTTTGGTGAATTGACATCCATGACCATCATGTAGTTTATCAGTTTCAGTAGGGCTAGTAAGATCATTTTGATTGAACATTTTCTTCTAGAAGCGCTCCCGGTTTATGACATCTAATGCAGAGGATGGATAGATATAGGAGGCATAAATCTGCACCCTTCTCCGAACAGTGTGATCTTCCGGTAATAATTTTAGGGCAAAACACCCATCCACCTTTCCTAAATCCAAGCTGGGTATTTGGTAAAAGTGCTTATTCTCTCACCCATTCTACTAAAGAAATGTAACAAATGTTTAGTATGTACTTTACCAGGTATATCCAAATATTAAACAATAGTTTGTAGAAAAAGAGCATGCACCTTTTTAGGTCTCGCCCTGGAACAGGGACGGAGACTTATAGTCGGCTGATGCCGGGGAATGAGGGACACAAAACTGGCACGATTTTTAGCAGTCGGATTTGGCTGCGCGAACGCGCACGTTCCGTCCTGCGCCGCCCTCCCAGCCTACTGCGCATGCGCCGCCCTCCCAGCCTACCATGCATGCATGCACACAGACACAGACACACACACACACACACACACACGTCGCAGACAGACACTCGCTCACACACACACCCCCTCCCCCACAGTCACACACACGCACTCCAAGACACATACACACACGCACGCACACACATACACACACATACACAGGCCGCCCCCCCCCCGCGCCTACATGCTCCTCTCCCTCCGCCCGCCCGCCGCTCAGCAACGCACTCACCGGCTTCCTCTCCTCAGCTGCAAGGCCCGGCAGCAGGACTCTTCTTCCCTCCTTCGGCACCGGGGCGCAGGGTAGGCTCCTGCCTGCTCCGGTGCTCCCTGCTCCCAACACGGCTCCAATCGCGGCTCTTCCGTGGGAGGCGGGGTAGGCTCCCGCCCTCCTACTTCCTGTTTCCGGGTGTCGCGCCGGCCTGCCTGACTTCCTGGTCGCAGGCCGGCAGAGTAACGAGGATGTTTTGCGGTATGTATTTATTTATTTAATTATGCATTTTTATATAGCGCAGACTTTACCCGAAGGCGGTATTTATTTATTTATGTATTTATGCATTTTTATATAGCGCGGACTTTACCCGAAGGCGGTATTTCTTTATTCATGTATTTATGCATTTTTATATAGCGCGGACTTTACCCGAAGGCGGTAATGCTTGCCTTAGCGTAATGGTGTTCCTTCTTAATTTATTGGTGGTGTCCCTGTTAGAATTATTCCCACTTTTAGTCTAGCAATGCTTGGCATGATGTTGGCATCTTTGGCATTATTGAGCCCATCCCTGGTATAATGGGACCACAACGTATTGTGGGCATTCTTGACCCAATTGTGCTTCTCTTCACCAGCGGTGATGGTCATCCCTGGCATGCGATGGGTGTTCATGGAATTGGATGTTGATATGTAGACATGTAAAGCCAGACTCTGTCCATGGGGCAGTAATATTCATGAGTACTTGATGACATGGAGATCAAAGATACAACTAAAACTGAAAAGCCATTATTTTGAGAGACTGTCATATTTGTTTTTGGGAATCAGAAATATTTATTAAAATGAAATGCTTGTAATAACAAGCCAATGCATGATTACCAGCTGTGATCGTGTTTTCAAAATGTTTGTAAAGTTGATATTAAAGTGATAATTCATGCTAATTTCTGTAGTCTTATTTACATCTTGTTTACAATTATACTATACTACTAATGTATGTTTACTAGCCATAACTGTACTGTTATATGTTACATTTTAATTACAGTGTTTGCCTTTTACAATCATTTTCTTACAAACTACCTCGTAAAACAAAAATATTTATGGCTAAAATATTTTGCACTGTTTGCACAATATATTTGTGATGTTTACACTTACCTATTTGAAATTAAAATGTACAAATGGACATTTAGTCAATTACCATTAAAAAGTTTAACTTTTTTGCTAAGATATTCTTGTAATCTTTTATGCAAACAAATTTAAATACTGCATAAATAATTTTAACAACAAATACTTTATATGTAGCTTTTTATGTACATAAGAAAACTATAGCATAAAGCAAAAAACATTGCCATTTACAATAATAATAGCTCAAACTTAAATAATGCGAGACCTATTGCATTGCAAATGCTTGTTTAAGCATTGGCACCATTATACTGCCCTTCTAGGACACAGCAGTGTCATGACCCTTTATTATGGCTCCGAAGACTGGGGTTAGAATTTCTGCTCATTCCCTGTGTAGTGTCTTTAATATATCATACATAAGCCATCTGGTTCTTGTGCCTCTGAACTTTGCACCCTTTTTTTTTTTTTTTAGAACTAGTTCAACTTCCTTTATGGATGGTATTACATTTTCAAAGTCCGTTTGAGTAATGCGGCACTGCAAATTTTGCTTAAATAGCACAAGGTTTCTGTTTTCATTACTTATGTTTTGTTATTACTCTGTAGAGCTCAGTTATATATTTGCAGCATTTCTCTTCCGTGACTAGAGGTGCTTCAAAATCCTTTGATTCCTCCTTTGTTTTGCTTACAATTTCTCAGAACTATGTATTCAATAGAGACTTTATTTCGGTTTTGATTCAAACCATAAAAGCACATATGCAACAAAGCAGTTTAAAAATTCAATAAATATAAAAATAAACGTAACGTGCAGAAAATTCAAGGGTCAGTTATTTACATACAATAAGTAAATTCAAGAGAGAAATAAATCAACAAAAAGGACCATCACTGATCCAAACAGTTTCTCAACCTTATACATAGCTTTAAAAATTCAGTAACTTGAAGAATGTTGTCCTTATGCAGAAGTTGTGCAGATGCAAGGCCCACGCGGTGGACCTAAAATGGCGTCTTGAGTGGACCAGGAGGGTACAGGGTGCTCCTCTGGTGGAGGGGAGCACGGGCTAGTCTGGAGCAACCAGACCAGCAGTGTTAGTTGTCGTGGAGCGTCGTGAGGGGGTCACTAGCCAACGGGCAAGTGACCTGGACAACGCGGTGAGCAGCAAAGAGCAGAAGGGCCCCACGCAGATCTCGTGGATGCATGGGGGCTGAACTTCGGTGCTGGAGCTGCTCAGGGTCGGGGCTTCTCTTACCCCAAAGCACTCAGTCGAGGGTCACTCGGGAGTCGTGCTGGACAAGCGTCGTGCAGTTCTGAAGATGGCCGGTCCCTCGAGGTCTCGTCGCACCCACGGATCACAGCTGGGCTGATGATGTAGGTTGAGGTCAGAGGTGCCAGGGAAGCCGGTTCTCGTCGTGCTGGAGCAGTCTTGATCGGAAGGAGAGACTGGCAACAAACCGCGATACTTGGTTGGTGCCTGCTGCTGCAGGGTGACTACTCCTTAGTCACAAGGGAGAAATCTTGAGAAGAGTCTGGAGTTCCTTCTTGCAGAAAGTAGTTTCAGGATTCAAAGATGATCTGATTTGGAAGGGGGCCAGTTCCTACCTTTATCCTGAAAAAGGGGGCTGGCACGCGACTAAGTCCTGCCCTATGGGTGGGACCAGGAGGGGGGTGGTTACACCCCTCTCCTTTGGCGGGCTTTCCCCAGGCCAGGGGCTGGAGTGCCCCTGGAAATGGTTTCAGCCGGCCTATGCACAGTGAGCACCGGGGTGCCACTTGCAGTCACCTTCCTCTAAAGCCCTGCCTACCTAGGATACACAAAATCCTGTCTGGGACGGTGCTGGCACCGCCCCTGACAGGAAACCCTTTGTCCTTGCCTCCTGCTCTGGGAGGACTCCCAGCAGCAGGAGGGCAGACTTGTGTCTCGGTGGCAGCATCCATTTTGTGGAGCTAAGGCTATGTCTGACTTTAACCGGGGTTACAGGTTACATACATGTCGTGTCCCTCTAGAAGGGTGGAATGCTAACCCCGTCGCCAGAATTGGCGAGGGGTTAGTATTCCAATTCGTATGACACCTTACTCGACATGTTTTGATAAAGCGATACCAGAGTTGGCATATAACCGCGAGGATTATAATGCACTTAAGAGTATATGGTATGCGATATCCTGGAAACGGCTAAGGGATGGATCCCGAAAGCCGCAGACAGGCTCAGCTCATGCCAGAGCACTATCTCACACGATTCCAAGCACTCTGCCTTCAGGATTGTTAAGGCCTGCCATAGGAGTGACTGATAGGAGATCTGTGTGTCCATTTAGGTTTAGATATAGGGATACTATATCTAAAGCAAAGGGTGAGTACACCACCTTGCCCCCAGCTGTCAAGCAGCCAGTTGTCTGTTTGGTTAGTCAGTCCAGGGGTGGCATAATACATGCTGCAGCCCCTGGGAGACTTCTGGGTACACCTCAGCCCTGGGTACAGGGACTTGGAAAGGGCCCAGTGCCAATTCAGTACCTGGGTACAATTTGGAATAGAGAGAACAGCTAGGCTGTGGGTCTGATTAGCAGGCCCACAGCCAGGGAAAGTCGTAAACCAGTGAAGCAAAAAGCAAAAAATCTGGGTGATCATAGGATTGCAGACCCTACTCTCCTACACCAGTCAGGGCCCGAAGCTTTCCCAGCTGTCAATCCCACTATGCCCTCCATAATCTCGCCTCTTTCAAACCTAATAATGCTATCACAATCGCAAGGGGGGAAATTGGGGATTTCCATTGACGTGCAACAGTATAGTTTTTTAAAGTGATTTACCCACTCATCCTTAGTTATGCAACATTCCAGACCATCACCCGAATCCTGCACCAGGAAAGGTTTCTTTACCACTGCCCAGAATCTAGAGCTGCACTTCAAGGTATCTGGATCAAGAATCTCATTCCATGCCTCCTCTCTTAAAAAGTCCTTGCGTGTGGCAATAACTGATTTATATTCTTTCCTACACGCTTGAACAGTCAATTTTACTCTGGGTTTAGCTGCCAGAGCCAACCTTAAATTGTGTGCTGCTTTAGAACAATCCTGGTTAAACCATCTTGGTCCCCTGACTTCTATGTTTTTTGCAGGGGCCAACATCAGCTGAGATACTTTATCTGACAAATTTTGAAAAGCACCCAGGAACCTAATTGGTTCAGTCCCAACTGAGGTACAACTCAAGATTTGATCTGTACAAGTGTCTATTATTTTTTTGTACAGCAGATCAGCAGCAATCATAGACCATCTAAGGCGGCGTCTTCCATCAGTTGTGCTAAGCCTACCAGAAACACAATTCCGGGTTTCCTTAACTACCCAGGGGCCCTTTAACTGAAAAGTGAGCGGGTTATGATCACTAAATTCACTGTTTTCGTAGAAAGAGTCCACAAAGGACTGCATTGGCAATGTGAGTAACACATAGTCAATGAAGGTTCCCCGTCCATGCCCTTTAAAGGTAGGGGTATAAAAACACTTAGTAGGGTCCCTCAATTCCATAGCTATTAAGTCTAGATCATTCAATAAATCATTGAGTAATTCCCCTTCAACTGTGTGTTCCATGTGCAGGCCCTGTGATCGTACACAATGCACATCCGAAATGCATTTCAGCAAGAGATCACCACATGGGTGGACATTGAAATCACCCATAATCAGGAGGTTATGGAGACATTCTTTCATATAGGAGCAATAAAATCATTTAGTGCCAGAACTTGGCTAAGAGCTGAGCATAAATTTACACCATTATAAAAATTAACCAGGCCAGCCAAACAGTTATCTCCAGTTAATATCAACCCAATAATACCTGGGTAGTCCGTTAAAACTCTACGTATATTACAAGGTAAAGCAACAGAAATTAATGTAACTAATCCCCCCCTTTGGCCTACCCCTGCTAGATGCAGACGCAGGAACATAGAATGATTTATAACCTTCAAGGAAAAAGTCACATTCAACTGACCAGGTCTCCTGGAGACAGACGATCTGATATTGCTTAATGAACCTGATCCAGTTGCAATCTCCCATCTTTGAACCCAATCCCGCAATGTTCCAACAAATTACATTGCTACCATTCGTTATCACCTCAAGAATACCTTCAAGACCTTCTTCTACCACATATTCCTTTCCTTGCTCCACACACTCCTTGCGTCAATCGCACACCTCCAGTCCAGAGAGCAAGTCATATCTGTTCTGAATGTCCACATTAAAACCATTCCCACATTGGATAGCAGCATTATGTCTATTATGTGTTTCCACATTGGGGCCATTCCAACGGTGGGCATTAACATTATACAGATGTAGTGTCTTCAGTGCCGGTGTCAAGGACTGAGTCAATGGTCTGAATTTCATAGGGACAGGGGGGCTACAATCAGATGGGCATAAAAATAGCCAAGTGGGCAAACATATACACTGTTCTCGTTATATACTAGAGAGGCCGCCCTTAGTAATACTGTTGCCACATGTTGCGGGTGCTTAAAATTGACAACAATACAATCCCCACTGGTGGTCTTATCAGACGGACCAATCCAATTCACTCTTCGCGTTGATAGTATTTGATCAGAGTATTTGGTTGGAAATCCACAGTTTTTACTCAACCACGCAACTGTTTTGTTTTTTAAGGAATCGTGAGATTCCCCATGAGACTGGGCAGAAAAGTCATCAATAGGCGGAACATTTGTTAAAACCGCCACATAAGGAGCACAATCCGGGGGCAAATTGATATAACGACTTTTCCTTATATGTTTGAAGTCAGGCCTGCCTTCAGACTCTACTATAGGTTGTCTATTCTGATCAGTTGCTAGTTGTTGGGCAGGGGGAGCAGGTTCAGTGGCAGGTACTTGCTGACAGATCTGCTGCACATTCTCTCTCCTGGCACTCTGACCCTTATCTACTACCTTGGGTGGGGCAGCTGGAGCTGTGGCCAGATATGCTGACACTAGTCCACTCAGTCTATCCACTTCTAGCGACACAGTGTCCAGCTTAATGGTCAGGGGTCTCAACAGATCTTCCATTTTAGCCTCTATTTTTGCACCTTTAGATCTAACAAGTAGGGCAAATTGCTCAGAATGTACGAGCGTACCCCCCTCTTTATTTCCGTCCACAGGACAAGGTCCTGGGATAGGGCCATTACAAACTACTACTCGTGGAGGATCTACTCTTTTTTTGCTGTGCTTCCCCCCACGTTTAGATTGCAGTTTTCTACAGGATATCACAGGTGTGGTTACTGGTGGCGCCTGTTCTGATTCCTCCATAGAAGTATCAGGCAGGACATCAAGTGTCTCCCTATGTACCTGTACTACTGTGGTTATAATAGCCCGGTCACTTGTAACATCACTGATCTCCAGTGCAATGTCCCCCAGTGGAGGCGAGGCCTCATCATGTAACAAAGGGAGACTCACTCGACCCAAAGAAGCCCTTCTCTCATTGTTGATTTGGTTCACCTTTTTAACCAGATAGTTATCCTTGGTGCCCAAACCGGAAGCAGACTTAACTGGTTTAGATTTGGACATTACACAGTCTTATCCTTACACAGTGGGAGATGTATGCAATGAGAGAACGATCGGAAAATACCTAAAGCACTTTGCACAATTAAAACTAATAAACAAAACACGAAAGTCTCACGAGAATCAAGCAGTTATTAGTCAGTTCCGAACGAAATCAGGGTCTGTGGCCCAGCCCAGTCTCTTCTGGCCTCTGAGGGCCACAGAGGGCTCGCCCTTTGCCCGGGCTTAGCCCGGCTGGTCCCGCACGCGTCCCGTGACGCGGAGGGAGTGTCTGCGCTTTAGTAGCGCCTCCGGGCGCGATGAGGGCGGAAAACCGGAAGGCCCGCAAAGCTCGCTGGGAGCTGTAGTCTCCGGCCGCAAGATGGTGCAGAGCAGCGGCGGGGAGACTCACAGCGTGTGCCACCCAGGAGCAGCTATCCAGGTCAGCGGGGCAGCAGGTATGTCCTCGGTCACAAAATGGCCCCCCTCAGAACTATGTAATATTGCTATGTCTGAGGGCTGCTATCGCTTCTGTCCACACTTTCTCTCTTTCAATGTAAACCATCTTTTTAAGTTTGCTCCTAGCCTCTTTTCTATGGTGTTTAATCTCGTTTTGCATACTTTTTAATAGCCCCCCTAATATTCTATTCAACAGGATTTTTGCTTTCTCTATTAACCACTTGGCTGCTAAGGGGTGTGCATGTAGGTCCATTGACTTTCCATTGAAATCAATGGGCCCTACATGACGAGTTACCCTTGTCATTAGCACTGAAGGGGTTAAAGATCTCTTTCCATCCCTTAGACGATATTCTTCTTTCTTTGATGGGGCCACCATTTGTCTAATAGCACATATTAACCCTTCGTATTCCTCTTTTCGTTTTACTGTCGGAGAGAGATTAAGTGATTGGCAAACAATGTACATGTTGCCCTTTTCATTACTGTTGATGAAACATCCCTTATATTATTCTTACATTATATCTGATCACCATTTTTCCTTGGTATAGAATAAAGTTAGACACGTTTATTTATGATCACTTCCTAACAAGTCTTCAATCACCATATTGTTTGAGGTGAAGATGTTCAGTGGAAATTACAGCTTAGTCTATTAGCAAAGTAGTTCTACCTATGTCAGATGTGTGTCTCCCAGGATGATCACTCTGTTCTTCCATGGATTGTTGTAAGATTTGAGATATCAACCATGCTTGTAAATATTTTCCCCCTTTTGTCGCCTGATAAGTCTACTAGCATCTGTCTTTGGATAAACCTTTCTTTTTTTTAACCGGAATCCATTAAGATATGATGCACTCTTTAATTTTCCATTAAAATAGCACCCCAGAAATATGGGGTGGTTTTGGGTGACTCCCCCCAGTTTTTAGGGCTCGGACTCCTCCCCACTGAAAGTGGGAGGAGTTTCGAGATTCTAATGTTAAAGAAAAAAAAAAAGTATCTCCTAGGGCTTTGGCGAGACAAATTCACACATTCCTTAGCGTGTTCTGTCATCTGGCCAGTGATTCGTCTTCGTTGTGTTGTCGTTTTAATAGGCTTGAAGTGATAGGGTAAATGTAGTTTTGTTCCGTCATCTTGGGCATTTTTCGTTCGTGCTCGCGCAAAGAAGTACATTAATTATAATTCGGAGCTGTCAGGGTGCCTCCGTAAGTGAATCCAGATGGCCGGGCGCGTTCACCATCTGTCTGAGCAGGCTGCGCCGCCCAGCCCCTCTCATCTTACATAAAAAGCTCCCAGTAACCCAAACAGGCCGGGTGTGATGCGCACAGACTGTCTGCAGGCATCTGCCCAAGAAGCCAATGGCTGGCTGCTCCATCCCGTCTGATTTATGCTGTGTGTGTGCGAGTGTGTGTGTTAAGCCTTAAATTGTTGAGTCTCTGGCTGGCTGCGGTGGTATTACTGGATGGCGGGAGCGTGTTTTCGGCTCGCAGCGCTGCTGGCGCTGATACCCGGCCCTTGGCCGGGGCTCAGCTCCAATCTCACACCTGTCTGAGACAATGAGCGCCTTGTTAGACACATCCCGCCGGCCGGCCGCCATCTTGCACATTTTAAAGCAGAGGTGGAGGGGAAGAGGTGGGGGCCGCTGCGCCCGCTGAAATGCTGACTTTTGAAGGAAGCACCATTCGCCGCCAGATGTATAAGCATCATTTTGTGGGCACTTAAAAGCACCTCCCCGGTTAACCGAGACTTCCAGTTCGCTTTAAAGTCCGGCTGCTGTGTAATTACCTCGTTCTGTGCCACTTCTGTTTAATCAGGAAAAGGTAATAGGGCCCAGGGTTGTCGACACACACACACGGCACTTTAAGATGTGTTGACATTTGGCGAGGAGAAGCCACAGTTCTTAGTAAAATGCGTGCATTTTTCTCCCGCAGAGTGATCAGCGCTGCCAAATGTTTCCATGCCAGGGTTGGCTCGAGGCGCTTGATTTTGAGGCAGCAGCAGTGGATTCTGGAACCTAGCTTCCGCTGACCCAATTGAGGATACTCACTTTACTGATCTCGCAAGCATGGGAGCCTCATTTTGACTTGCCGGGGTTTACATTCATGTCCTTCAGAGGCAGAGCACTGCATTTGTCAGCAGCGAGCGTTCAGTTCACTGAGCCATCCTGGTAAATGTTGCAGAGCCCCCTCAGCTGACTCTCTATAGAGAAGGTGGCGTTCAGCCATTCCTGATTGGACAGCACTAAGCGTGCAGGCGTTGCAGTTCTACTTTTTCATTATAAATATGGGCCTAAAAGTTTCTCATTACTTGGTGCTGTGGTCTGCAAAACCTGGACGTGGGTACAGTCCCTGCCAACACACGGGGCCACATGACACCCATGCATGGGCTCCCAGGAACCACACTGCGCCAGGGTGTTGGCTAAAAAGCCGGAAGTGGGCGGAGCTGTCACACGAGACTTTGGATTGGATAATTTTGAAGCTATGGGGAGAATTTCCGTGCTTCCCAATTCTTTAAAAATTAAACTCTTTTTTATTGTCAGAGCCCCCAGGCACATACATTCTCTTTAATGTAGGCCTGAATGTTAATAGTCCAAGAAAAGTAAGTAGCAGTCTACTCTGTAAATGTATAACTCGGTCTAATATTTGCTAGTGACATGTCAGCTTATTACCTGGGAACTATCAGATGTTTGGTTAAATCTCCGAATCAGAAGTTTATTTTCGCAGTCTATTTTCACATGGGCATCCCCCTATTTCTGTATTAGTTTTGTCTTTTCTGCTTTGTCCTCCATTATGATGGTGGCTGAAAACACCTCAGGTTTGCATGTTTCTCTATTCCCCTGATTATTTTTTAATGTACTTTGCCCTTTCGGGTCTCCAGCTTTGCCTTAACCCTGTTTGACTCCAGTCTTACTCTTGCACTATCCGCTTTACTTGACTTCAGGTCTGCTGCACACAGCCTCACACAGGTCTGCTGCACACAGCCTGCCACAGGTCTGCTGCACGCAGCCTGCCTGGTCTCCAGGTTTACATTTACATCTCAGACTGTATTTAATCTCCAGCCTAAGTCGTGCAGCCTAAGTCGTGCACATCAGAACTTGCGTTCCTTTGAATTTTAATTGGTGTTTATTCTACTGTGATAGTGTCTGCCTCGATGCACCATATTACAAACACATGTTTCAACTTTAACATTGGATGTCAGGCTTCTGTGGTCCCCAGAATTCCCCTAACTTTCACACTACTGTTACTATTTTGATTACATTCTGTTATCATCTCTGCTCTTACATTTTTAAAAAGGAGCGATATAATTTTTTTTGCCAGTGCAGTTTGAGAGTGCAGTTTGAGAGTGCAGTTTGAGAGTGCAGTTTGAGAGTGCAGTTTGAGAGTGTAGTTTGAGAGTGCATTTTGAGAGTGCAGTTTGAGAGTGCAGTATGAGACTTGAGAGTGCAGATTGAGAGTGCAGATTGATAGTGCAGAATGAGAGTGCTGAGTGCAGATTGCAGTTTGAGAGTGCAGATTGCAGTTTGAGAGTGCAGAGTGCAGTTTGAGAGTGCAGTTTGAGAGTGCAGTTTGAGAGTGCAGTTTGAGAGTGCAGTTTGAGAGTGCAGTTTGAGAGTGCAGTTTGAGAGTGCAGTTTGAGAGTGCAGTTTGAGAGTGCAGATTGAGAGTGCAGATTGAGAGTGCAGATTGAGAGTGCAGATTGAGAGTGCAGATTGGCAGTGAGTGCAGACTGAGTGCAGACTGACAGTGAGTGCAGACTGAGTGCAGAGTGACAGTGAGTGCAGACTGAGTGCAGAGTGACAGTGAGTGCAGACTGAGTGCAGAGTGACAGTGAGTGCAGACTGAGTGCAGAGTGACAGTGAGTGCAGAGTGACAGTGAGTGCAGAGTGACAGTGAGTGCAGAGTGACAGTGAGTGCAGAGTGACAGTGAGTGCAGAGTGACAGTGAGTGCAGAGTGACAGTGAGTGCAGAGTGACAGTGAGTGCAGAGTGACAGTGAGTGCAGAGTGACAGTAGAGTGCAGAGTGACAGCAGAGTGCAGAGTGACAGCAGAGTGCAGAGTGACAGCAGAGTGCAGAGTGACAGCAGAGTGCAGAGTGACAGCAGAGTGCAGAGTGACAGCAGAGTGCAGAGTGACAGCAGAGTGCAGAGTGACAGCAGAGTGCAGAGTGACAGCAGAGTGCAGAGTGACAGCAGAGTGCAGAGTGACAGCAGAGTGCAGAGTGACAGCAGAGTGCAGAGTGACAGCAGAGTGCAGAGTGACAGCAGAGTGCAGAGTGACAGCAGAGTGCAGAGTGACAGCAGAGTGCAGAGTGACAGCAGAGTGCAGAGTGACAGCAGAGTGCAGAGTGACAGCAGAGTGCAGAGTGACAGCAGAGTGCAGAGTGACAGCAGAGTGCAGAGTGACAGCAGAGTGCAGAGTGACAGCAGAGTGCAGAGTGACAGCAGAGTGCAGAGTGACAGCAGAGTGCAGAGTGACAGCAGAGTGCAGAGTGACAGCAGAGTGCAGAGTGACAGCAGAGTGCAGAGTGACAGCAGAGTGCAGAGTGACAGCAGAGTGCAGAGTGACAGCAGAGTGCAGAGTGACAGCAGAGTGCAGAGTGACAGCAGAGTGCAGAGTGACAGCAGAGTGCAGAGTGACAGCAGAGTGCAGAGTGACAGCAGAGTGCAGAGTGACAGCAGAGTGCAGAGTGACAGCAGAGTGCAGAGTGACAGCAGAGTGCAGAGTGACAGCAGAGTGCAGAGTGACAGCAGAGTGCAGAGTGACAGCAGAGTGCAGAGTGACAGCAGAGTGCAGAGTGACAGCAGAGTGCAGAGTGACAGCAGAGTGCAGAGTGACAGCAGAGTGCAGAGTGACAGCAGAGTGCAGAGTGACAGCAGAGTGCAGAGTGACAGCAGAGTGCAGAGTGACAGCAGAGTGCAGAGTGACAGCAGAGTGCAGAGTGACAGCAGAGTGCAGAGTGACAGCAGAGTGCAGAGTGACAGCAGAGTGCAGAGTGACAGCAGAGTGCAGAGTGACAGCAGAGTGCAGAGTGACAGCAGAGTGCAGAGTGACAGCAGAGTGCAGAGTGACAGCAGAGTGCAGAGTGACAGCAGAGTGCAGAGTGACAGCAGAGTGCAGAGTGACAGCAGAGTGCAGAGTGACAGCAGAGTGCAGAGTGACAGCAGAGTGCAGAGTGACAGCAGAGTGCAGAGTGACAGCAGAGTGCAGAGTGCAGTCACTCTGCACTCTGCAGTCACTCTGCACTCTGCAGTCACTCTGCACTCTGCAGTCACTCTGCACTCTGCAGTCACTCTGCACTCTGCAGTCACTCTGCAGTCACTCTGCAGTCACTCTGCAGTCACTCTGCAGTCACTCTGCAGTCACTCTGCAGTCACTCTGCAGTCACTCTGCAGTCACTCTGCAGTCACTCTGCAGTCACTCTGCAGTCAGTCACTCTGCAGTCACTCTGCAGTCACTCTGCAGTCACTCTGCAGTCACTCTGCAGTCACTCTGCAGTCACTCTGCTGTCACTCTGCAGTCACTCTGCTGTCACTCTGCAGTCACTCTGCTGTCACTCTGCAGTCACTCTGCTGTCAGTCTGCAGTCACTCTGCAGTCACTCTGCAGTCACTCTGCAGTCACTCTGCAGTCACTCTGCAGTCACTCTGCAGTCACTCTGCAGTCACTCTGCAGTCACTCTGCAGTCACTCTGCAGTCACTCTGCAGTCACTCTGCAGTCACTCTGCACTCTGCACTCTGCAGTCACTCTGCAGTCTGCAGTCACTCTGCACTCTGCAGTCACTCTGCAGTCACTCTGCAGTCACTCTGCAGTCACTCTGCAGTCACTCTGCAGTCACTCTGCACTCTGCAGTCACTCTGCACTCTGCACTCTGCACTCTGCAGTCACTCTGCACTCTGCACTCTGCAGTCACTCTGCACTCTGCAGTCACTCTGCACTCTGCAGTCACTCTGCACTCTGCAGTCTGCAGTCACTCTGCACTCTGCAGTCACTCTGCACTCTGCAGTCTGCAGTCACTCTGCACTCTGCAGTCACTCTGCACTCTGCAGTCTGCAGTCACTCTGCACTCTGCAGTCACTCTGCACTCTGCAGTCTGCTGTCACTCTGCACTCTGCAGTCACTCTGCACTCTGCAGTCTGCTGTCACTCTGCACTCTGCTGTCACTCTGCAGTCACTCTGCAGTCACTCTGCAGTCACTCTGCAGTCACTCTGCAGTCACTCTGCAGTCACTCTGCAGTCACTCTGCAGTCACTCTGCAGTCACTCTGCAGTCACTCTGCAGTCACTCTGCACTCTGCACTCTGCAGTCACTCTGCAGTCTGCAGTCACTCTGCACTCTGCAGTCACTCTGCAGTCACTCTGCAGTCACTCTGCAGTCACTCTGCAGTCACTCTGCAGTCACTCTGCACTCTGCAGTCACTCTGCACTCTGCACTCTGCACTCTGCAGTCACTCTGCACTCTGCACTCTGCACTCTGCAGTCTGCAGTCACTCTGCACTCTGCAGTCACTCTGCACTCTGCAGTCTGCAGTCACTCTGCACTCTGCAGTCACTCTGCACTCTGCAGTCTGCAGTCACTCTGCACTCTGCAGTCACTCTGCACTCTGCAGTCTGCAGTCACTCTGCACTCTGCAGTCACTCTGCACTCTGCAGTCTGCTGTCACTCTGCACTCTGCAGTCACTCTGCACTCTGCAGTCTGCTGTCACTCTGCACTCTGCTGTCACTCTGCACTCTGCTGTCACTCTGCACTCTGCTGTCACTCTGCACTCTGCTGTCACTCTGCACTCTGCTGTCACTCTGCACTCTGCTGTCACTCTGCACTCTGCTGTCACTCTGCACCCTGCTGTCACTCTGCTGTCACTCTGCAGAGTGCAGAGTGACTAGAGTGCAGAGTGACTAGAGTGCAGAGTGACTAGAGTGCAGAGTGACTAGAGTGCAGAGTGACTAGAGTGCAGAGTGACTAGAGTGCAGAGTGACTAGAGTGCAGAGTGACTAGAGTGCAGAGTGACTAGAGTGCAGAGTGACTAGAGTGCAGAGTGACTAGAGTGCAGAGTGACAGCAGAGTGTCAGCAGAGTGACAGCAGAGTGTCAGCAGAGTGTCAGCAGAGTGTCAGCAGAGTGACAGCAGAGTGACAGCAGAGTGACAGCAGAGTGACAGCAGAGTGACAGCAGAGTGACAGCAGAGTGACAGCAGAGTGACAGCAGAGTGCAGAGTGACAGCAGAGTGACAGCAGAGTGACAGCAGAGTGACAGCAGAGTGACTGCAGAGTGACTGCAGAGTGACTGCAGAGTGACTGCAGAGTGACTGCAGAGTGACTGCAGAGTGACTGCAGAGTGACTGCAGAGTGACTGCAGAGTGACTGCAGAGTGACTGCAGAGTGACAGCAGAGTGCAGAGTGACAGCAGAGTGACAGCAGAGTGACAGCAGAGTGACAGCAGAGTGACAGCAGAGTGACAGCAGAGTGACAGCAGAGTGACAGCAGAGTGACAGCAGAGTGCAGAGTGACAGCAGAGTGACAGCAGAGAGCAGAGTGCAGTCACTCTGCACTCTGCTCTCTGCAGTCACTCTGCTGTCACTCTGCACTCTACAGTCACTCTGCTGTCACTCTGCACTCTGCAGTCACTCTGCTGTCACTCTGCACTCTGCTGTCACTCTGCACTCTGCTGTCACTCTGCACTCTGCTGTCACTCTGCACTCTGCTGTCACTCTGCACTCTGCTGTCACTCTGCACTCTGCTGTCACTCTGCACTCTGCTGTCACTCTGCACTCTGCTGTCACTCTGCACTCAGCTGTCACTCTGCACTCTGCTGTCACTCTGCACCCTGCTGTCACTCTGCTGTCACTCTGCAGAGTGACTAGAGTGCAGAGTGACTAGAGTGCAGAGTGACTAGAGTGCAGAGTGACTAGAGTGCAGAGTGACTAGAGTGCAGAGTGACTAGAGTGCAGAGTGACTAGAGTGCAGAGTGACTAGAGTGCAGAGTGACTAGAGTGCAGAGTGACTAGAGTGCAGAGTGACTAGAGTGCAGAGTGACAATGAGTGACAATGAGTGCAGAGTGACTGTAGAGTGCAGAGTGACAATGAGTGACAATGAGTGCAGAGTGACTGTAGAGTGCAGAGTGACAATGAGTGACAATGAGTGCAGAGTGACTGTAGAGTGCAGAGTGACAATGAGTGACAATGAGTGCAGAGTGACTGTAGAGTGCAGAGTGACTGTAGAGTGCAGAGTGACAGCGAGTGAGTGAGTGCAGAGTGACTGTAGAGTGCAGAGTGACAATGAGTGACAATGAGTGCAGAGTGACAATGAGTGACAATGAGTGCAGAGTGACTGTAGAGTGCAGAGTGACAATGAGTGACAATGAGTGCAGAGTGACTGTAGAGTGCAGAGTGACAATGAGTGACAATGAGTGCAGAGTGACTGTAGAGTGCAGAGTGACTGTAGAGTGCAGAGTGACTGTAGAGTGCAGAGTGACTAGAGTGCAGAGTGACTAGAGTGCAGAGTGACTAGAGTGCAGAGTGACAATGAGTGACAATGAGTGCAGAGTGCCAGTGAGTGCAGAGTGAGTGCAGAGTGAGTGCAGAGTGCAGAGTGAGTGCAGAGTGAGTGCAGAGTGAGTGCAGAGTGCAGAGTGACAATGAGTGACAATGAGTGCAGAGTGACTGTAGAGTGCAGAGTGACAATGAGTGACAATGAGTGCAGAGTGACTGTAGAGTGCAGAGTGACAATGAGTGACAATGAGTGCAGAGTGACTGTAGAGTGCAGAGTGACAATGAGTGACAATGAGTGCAGAGTGACTGTAGAGTGCAGAGTGACTGTAGAGTGCAGAGTGACTAGAGTGCAGAGTGACAGTGAGTGCAGAGTGACAGTGAGTGCAGAGTGACAGCGAGTGAGTGAGTGCTGAGTGACTGTAGAGTGCTGAGTGACTGTAGAGTGCAGAGTGAGTGAGTGCAGAGTGACAGTGAGTGCAGAGTGACAGTGAGTGCAGAGTGACAGTGAGTGAGTGAGTGCAGAGTGACTGTAGAGTGCAGAGTGACAGCGAGTGAGTGAGTGCAGAGTGACTGTAGAGTGCAGAGTGACTGTAGAGTGCAGAGTGACAGTGAGTGCAGAGTGACTGTAGAGTGCAGAGTGACTAGAGTGCAGAGTGACTAGAGTGCAGAGTGACTAGAGTGCAGAGTGACTAGAGTGCAGAGTGACTAGAGTGCAGAGTGACTAGAGTGCAGAGTGACTAGAGTGCAGAGTGACAATGAGTGACAATGAGTGCAGAGTGCCAGTGAGTGCAGAGTGACTGTAGAGTGCAGAGTGACTGTAGAGTGCAGAGTGACTGTAGAGTGCAGAGTGACAATGAGTGACAATGAGTGCAGAGTGACTGTAGAGTGCAGAGTGACAATGAGTGCAGAGTGACAATGAGTGACAATGAGTGCAGAGTGACTGTAGAGTGCAGAGTGACAATGAGTGCAGAGTGACAATGAGTGACAATGAGTGCAGAGTGACTGTAGAGTGCAGAGTGACTGTAGAGTGCAGAGTGACTGTAGAGTGCAGAGTGACTAGAGTGCAGAGTGACAGCGAGTGCAGAGTGACAGCGAGTGAGTGAGTGCAGAGTGACTGTAGAGTGCAGAGTGACAGCGAGTGAGTGAGTGCAGAGTGACTGTAGAGTGCAGAGTGACAGCAGAGTGCAGAGTGACTGTAGAGTGCTGAGTGACTGTAGAGTGCAGAGTGACTGTAGAGTGCAGAGTGACTGTAGAGTGCAGAGTGACAGTGAGTGACAGTGAGTAATGAGTGACAATGAGTGCAGAGTGACAATGAGTGACAATGAGTGCAGAGTGACAGTGAGTGACAATGAGTGCAGAGTGACAGTGAGTGCAGAGTGACAGTGAGTGAGTGAGTGCAGAGTGACTGTAGAGTGCAGAGTGACAGCGAGTGAGTGAGTGCAGAGTGACAGCGAGTGAGTGAGTGCAGAGTGACTGTAGAGTGCAGAGTGACAGCGAGTGAGTGAGTGCAGAGTGACTGTAGAGTGCAGAGTGACAGCAGAGTGCAGAGTGACTGTAGAGTGCTGAGTGACTGTAGAGTGCAGAGTGACTGTAGAGTGCAGAGTGACAATGAGTGCAGAGTGACAATGAGTGACAATGAGTGCAGAGTGACAGTGAGTGACAATGAGTGCAGAGTGACAGTGAGTGCAGAGTGACAGTGAGTGAGTGAGTGCAGAGTGACTGTAGAGTGCAGAGTGACAGCGAGTGAGTGAGTGCAGAGTGACAGCGAGTGAGTGAGTGCAGAGTGACTGTAGAGTGCAGAGTGACAGCGAGTGAGTGAGTGCAGAGTGACTGTAGAGTGCAGAGTGACAGCAGAGTGCAGAGTGACTGTAGAGTGCTGAGTGACTGTAGAGTGCAGAGTGACTGTAGAGTGCAGAGTGACAGTGAGTGACAGTGAGTAATGAGTGACAATGAGTGCAGAGTGACAATGAGTGACAATGAGTGCAGAGTGACAGTGAGTGACAATGAGTGCAGAGTGACAGTGAGTGCAGAGTGACAGTGAGTGAGTGAGTGCAGAGTGACTGTAGAGTGCAGAGTGACAGCGAGTGAGTGAGTGCAGAGTGACTGTAGAGTGCAGAGTGACAATGAGTGACAATGAGTGCAGAGTGACTGTAGAGTGCAGAGTGACAATGAGTGACAATGAGTGCAGAGTGACTGTAGAGTGCAGAGTGACAATGAGTGACAATGAGTGCAGAGTGACTGTAGAGTGCAGAGTGACTGTAGAGTGCAGAGTGACTAGAGTGCAGAGTGACTAGAGTGCAGAGTGACAGCGAGTGCAGAGTGACAGCGAGTGAGTGAGTGCAGAGTGACTGTAGAGTGCAGAGTGACAGCGAGTGAGTGAGTGCAGAGTGACTGTAGAGTGCAGAGTGACTGTAGAGTGCAGAGTGACTGTAGAGTGCTGAGTGACTGTAGAGTGCAGAGTGACTGTAGAGTGCTGAGTGACAGTGAGTGACAGTGAGTAATGAGTGACAATGAGTGCAGAGTGACAGTGAGTGACAGTGAGTAATGAGTGACAATGAGTGCAGAGTGACAATGAGTGACAATGAGTGCAGAGTGACAGTGAGTGACAATGAGTGCAGAGTGACAGTGAGTGCAGAGTGACAGTGAGTGAGTGAGTGCAGAGTGACTGTAGAGTGCAGAGTGACAGCGAGTGAGTGAGTGCAGAGTGACTGTAGAGTGCAGAGTGACAGTGAGTGACAGTGAGTAATGAGTGACAATGAGTGCAGAGTGACAATGAGTGACAATGAGTGCAGAGTGACAGTGAGTGACAATGAGTGCAGAGTGACAGTGAGTGCAGAGTGACAGTGAGTGAGTGCAGAGTGACAGTGAGTGAGTGAGTGCAGAGTGACAGCGAGTGAGTGAGTGCAGAGTGACTGCAGAGTGCAGAGTGACTGCAGAGTGCAGAGTGACTGTAGAGTGCAGAGTGACTGTAGAGTGCAGAGTGACTGCGAGTGCAGAGTGACTGCGAGTGCAGAGTGACTGCGAGTGCAGAGTGACTGCGAGTGCAGAGTGACTGCGAGTGCAGAGTGACTGCGAGTGCAGAGTGACTGCGAGTGCAGAGTGACTGCGAGTGCAGAGTGACTGCGAGTGCAGAGTGACTGCGAGTGCAGAGTGACTGCGAGTGCAGAGTGACTGCGAGTGCAGAGTGACTGCGAGTGCAGAGTGACAGCGAGTGCAGAGTGACAGCGAGTGCAGAGTGACAGCGAGTGCAGAGTGACAGCGAGTGCAGAGTGACAGCGAGTGCAGAGTGACAGCGAGTGCAGAGTGACAGCGAGTGCAGAGTGACAGCGAGTGCAGAGTGACAGCGAGTGCAGAGTGACAGCGAGTGCAGAGTGACAGCGAGTGCAGAGTGACAGCGAGTGCAGAGTGACAGTGAGTGCAGAGTGACAGTGAGTGAGTGAGTGCAGAGTGACAGTGAGTGACGGTGAGTAATGAGTGACAATGAGTGCAGAGTGACAATGAGTGACAATGAGTGCAGTGACAATGAGTGACAGTGAGTGCAGAGTAACAGTAGAGTGCAGAGTGACAGTAGAGTGCAGAGTGACAGTAGAGTGCAGAGTGACTGTAGAGTGCAGAGTGACAGTAGAGTGCAGAGTGACAGTGAGTGCAGAGTGACAATGAGTGACAATGAGTGCAGAGTGACAATGAGTGACAATGAGTGCAGAGTGACAATGAGTGACAGTGAGTGCAGAGTGACAATGAGTGACAGTGAGTGCAGAGTGACAGTGAGTGAGTGCAGAGTGACAGTGAGTGCAGAGTGACAGTGAGTGCAGAGTGACAGCGAGTGCAGAGTGACAGCGAGTGCAGAGTGACAGCGAGTGCAGAGTGACAGCGAGTGCAGAGTGACAGCGAGTGCAGAGTGACAGCGAGTGCAGAGTGACAGCGAGTGCAGAGTGACAGCGAGTGCAGAGTGACAGCGAGTGCAGAGTGACAGCGAGTGCAGAGTGACAGCAGAGTGCAGAGTGACAGCAGAGTGACAGTGAGTGCAGAGTGACAGTGAGTGCAGAGTGACAGTGAGTGCAGAGTGACAGTGAGTGAGTGAGTGCAGAGTGACAGTGAGTGCAGAGTGACAGTAGAGTGCAGAGTGACAGTAGAGTGCAGAGTGACAGTGAGTGAGTGAGTGCAGAGTGACAGTGAGTGAGTGAGTGCAGAGTGACAGTGAGTGAGTGAGTGCAGAGTGACAGTGAGTGCAGAGTGACAATGAGTGACAATGAGTGCAGAGTGACAATGAGTGACAATGAGTGCAGAGTGACAATGAGTGACAATGAGTGCAGAGTGACAATGAGTGACAGTGAGTGCAGAGTGACAGTGAGTGAGTGAGTGCAGAGTGACAGTGAGTGCAGAGTGACAGTAGAGTGCAGAGTGACAGTGAGTGAGTGAGTGCAGAGTGACAGTGAGTGACAGTGAGTGCAGAGTGACAATGAGTGACAGTGAGTGCAGAGTGACAGTGAGTGAGTGAGTGCAGAGTGACAGTGAGTGCAGAGTGACAGTGAGTGAGTGAGTGCAGAGTGACAATGAGTGACAGTGAGTGCAGAGTGACAATGAGTGACAATGAGTGCAGAGTGACAATGAGTGACAATGAGTGCAGAGTGACAATGAGTGACAGTGAGTGCAGAGTGACAGTGAGTGAGTGAGTGCAGAGTGACAGTGAGTGCAGAGTGACAGTAGAGTGCAGAGTGACAGTGAGTGAGTGAGTGCAGAGTGACAGTGAGTGAGTGAGTGCAGAGTGACAGTGAGTGCAGAGTGACAATGAGTGACAATGAGTGCAGAGTGACAATGAGTGACAATGAGTGCAGAGTGACAATGAGTGACAGTGAGTGCAGAGTGACAATGAGTGACAGTGAGTGCAGAGTGACAGTGAGTGCAGAGTGACAGTGAGTGCAGAGTGACAGCGAGTGCAGAGTGACAGCGAGTGCAGAGTGACAGCGAGTGCAGAGTGACAGCGAGTGCAGAGTGACAGCGAGTGCAGAGTGACAGCGAGTGCAGAGTGACAGCGAGTGCAGAGTGACAGCGAGTGCAGAGTGACAGCGAGTGCAGAGTGACAGCGAGTGCAGAGTGACAGCGAGTGCAGAGTGACAGCGAGTGCAGAGTGACAGCGAGTGCAGAGTGACAGCGAGTGCAGAGTGACAGCGAGTGCAGAGTGACAGCGAGTGCAGAGTGACAGCGAGTGAGTGAGTGCAGAGTGACAGTGAGTGAGTGAGTGCAGAGTGACAGTGAGTGAGTGAGTGCAGAGTGACAGCGAGTGAGTGAGTGCAGAGTGACAGCGAGTGCAGAGTGACAGTGAGTGAGTGCAGAGTGACAGCGAGTGCAGAGTGACAGTGAGTGAGTGCAGAGTGACAGCGAGTGCAGAGTGACAGTGAGTGAGTGCAGAGTGACAGCGAGTGCAGAGTGACAGTGAGTGAGTGCAGAGTGACAGCGAGTGCAGAGTGACAGTGAGTGAGTGCAGAGTGACAGCGAGTGCAGAGTGACAGCGAGTGCAGAGTGACAGCGAGTGCAGAGTGACAGCAGAGTGACAGTGAGTGCAGAGTGACAGTGAGTGCAGAGTGACAGCAGAGTGACAGTGAGTGCAGAGTGACAGTGAGTGCAGAGTGACAGCGAGTGCAGAGTGACAGCGAGTGCAGAGTGACAGTGAGTGAGTGAGTGCAGAGTGACAGCGAGTGCAGAGTGACAGTGAGTGAGTGAGTGCAGAGTGACAGCGAGTGCAGAGTGACAGTGAGTGAGTGAGTGCAGAGTGACAGCGAGTGCAGAGTGACAGCGAGTGAGTGAGTGCAGAGTGACAGCGAGTGCAGAGTGACAGCGAGTGCAGAGTGACAGCGAGTGCAGAGTGACAGCGAGTGCAGAGTGACAGCGAGTGCAGAGTGACAGCGAGTGCAGAGTGACAGCGAGTGAGTGAGTGCAGAGTGACAGCGAGTGCAGAGTGACAGCGAGTGCAGAGTGACAGCGAGTGCAGAGTGACAGCGAGTGCAGAGTGACAGCGAGTGCAGAGTGACAGCGAGTGCAGAGTGACAGCGAGTGACAATGAGTGCAGAGTGACAGTGAGTGCAGAGTGACAGCGAGTGCAGAGTGACAGCGAGTGCAGAGTGACAGCGAGTGCAGAGTGACAGCGAGTGCAGAGTGACAGCGAGTGCAGAGTGACAGCGAGTGCAGAGTGACAGCGAGTGCAGAGTGACAGCGAGTGCAGAGTGACAGCGAGTGCAGAGTGACAGCGAGTGCAGAGTGACAGCGAGTGCAGAGTGACAGCGAGTGCAGAGTGACAGCGAGTGCAGAGTGACAGCAGAGTGACAGTGCAGAGTGACAGTGAGTGCAGAGTGACAGTGAGTGAGTGAGTGCAGAGTGACAGCGAGTGCAGAGTGACAGTGAGTGAGTGAGTGCAGAGTGACAGCGAGTGCAGAGTGACAGCGAGTGCAGAGTGACAGTGAGTGAGTGAGTGCAGAGTGACAGCGAGTGCAGAGTGACAGTGAGTGAGTGAGTGCAGAGTGACAGCGAGTGAGTGAGTGCAGAGTGACAGCGAGTGCAGAGTCACAGCGAGTGAGTGAGTGCAGAGTGACAGCGAGTGCAGAGTGACAGCGAGTGCAGAGTGACAGCGAGTGCAGAGTGACAGCGAGTGCAGAGTGACAGCGAGTGCAGAGTGACAGCGAGTGCAGAGTGACAGCGAGTGCAGAGTGACAGCGAGTGCAGAGTGACAGCAGAGTGCAGAGTGACAGCAGAGTGACAGTGAGTGCAGAGTGACAGTGAGTGCAGAGTGACAGTGAGTGCAGAGTGACAGCGAGTGAGTGAGTGCAGAGTGACAGCGAGTGCAGAGTGACAGTGAGTGAGTGAGTGCAGAGTGACAGCGAGTGCAGAGTGACAGTGAGTGAGTGCAGAGTGACAGCGAGTGCAGAGTGACAGCGAGTGCAGAGTGACAGCGAGTGCAGAGTGACAGTGAGTGAGTGAGTGCAGAGTGACAGCGAGTGCAGAGTGACAGTGAGTGAGTGAGTGCAGAGTGACAGCGAGTGAGTGAGTGCAGAGTGACAGCGAGTGCAGAGTGACAGCGAGTGAGTGAGTGCAGAGTGACAGCGAGTGCAGAGTGACAGCGAGTGAGTGAGTGCAGAGTGACAGCGAGTGCAGAGTGACAGCGAGTGAGTGAGTGCAGAGTGACAGCGAGTGCAGAGTGACAGCGAGTGCAGAGTGACAGCGAGTGCAGAGTGACAGCGAGTGCAGAGTGACAGCGAGTGCAGAGTGACAGCGAGTGCAGAGTGACAGTGAGTGACAATGAGTGCAGAGTGACAGCGAGTGCAGAGTGACAGCGAGTGCAGAGTGACAGCGAGTGCAGAGTGACAGCGAGTGCAGAGTGACAGCGAGTGCAGAGTGACAGCGAGTGCAGAGTGACAGCGAGTGCAGAGTGACAGCGAGTGCAGAGTGACAGCGAGTGCAGAGTGACAGCAGAGTGACAGTGAGTGCAGAGTGACAGTGAGTGCAGAGTGACAGCGAGTGCAGAGTGACAGCGAGTGCAGAGTGACAGCGAGTGCAGAGTGACAGCGAGTGCAGAGTGACAGCGAGTGAGTGAGTGCAGAGTGACAGCGAGTGAGTGAGTGCAGAGTGACAGCGAGTGCAGAGTGACAGCGAGTGAGTGAGTGCAGAGTGACAGCGAGTGCAGAGTGACAGCGAGTGAGTGAGTGCAGAGTGACAGCGAGTGCAGAGTGACAGCGAGTGAGTGAGTGCAGAGTGACAGCGAGTGCAGAGTGACAGCAGAGTGACAGCGAGTGCAGAGTGACAGCAGAGTGACAGCGAGTGCAGAGTGACAGTGAGTGCAGAGTGACAGCGAGTGCAGAGTGACAGCGAGTGCAGAGTGACAGTGAGTGAGTGAGTGCAGAGTGACAGCGAGTGCAGAGTGACAGTGAGTGAGTGAGTGCAGAGTGACAGCGAGTGCAGAGTGACAGTGAGTGAGTGAGTGCAGAGTGACAGCGAGTGCAGAGTGACAGCGAGTGCAGAGTGACAGCGAGTGCAGAGTGACAGCGAGTGCAGAGTGACAGCGAGTGAGTGAGTGCAGAGTGACAGCGAGTGAGTGAGTGCAGAGTGACAGCGAGTGCAGAGTGACAGCGAGTGAGTGAGTGCAGAGTGACAGCGAGTGCAGAGTGACAGCGAGTGAGTGAGTGCAGAGTGACAGCGAGTGCAGAGTGACAGCGAGTGAGTGAGTGCAGAGTGACAGCGAGTGCAGAGTGACAGCAGAGTGACAGCGAGTGCAGAGTGACAGCAGAGTGACAGCGAGTGCAGAGTGACAGTGAGTGCAGAGTGACAGCGAGTGCAGAGTGACAGCGAGTGCAGAGTGACAGTGAGTGAGTGAGTGCAGAGTGACAGCGAGTGCAGAGTGACAGTGAGTGAGTGAGTGCAGAGTGACAGCGAGTGCAGAGTGACAGCGAGTGCAGAGTGACAGTGAGTGAGTGAGTGCAGAGTGACAGCGAGTGAGTGAGTGCAGAGTGACAGCGAGTGCAGAGTGACAGTGAGTGAGTGAGTGCAGAGTGACAGCGAGTGAGTGAGTGCAGAGTGACAGCGAGTGCAGAGTGACAGCGAGTGCAGAGTGACAGTGAGTGAGTGAGTGCAGAGTGACAGCGAGTGCAGAGTGACAGCGAGTGCAGAGTGACAGCGAGTGCAGAGTGACAGCGAGTGCAGAGTGACAGCGAGTGCAGAGTGACAGCGAGTGCAGAGTGACAGCGAGTGCAGAGTGACAGCGAGTGCAGAGTGACAGCGAGTGCAGAGTGACAGCGAGTGCAGAGTGACAGCGAGTGCAGAGTGACAGCAGAGTGACAGTGAGTGCAGAGTGACAGTGAGTGCAGAGTGACAGTGAGTGCAGAGTGACAGCGAGTGCAGAGTGACAGCGAGTGCAGAGTGACAGTGAGTGAGTGAGTGCAGAGTGACAGCGAGTGCAGAGTGACAGTGAGTGAGTGAGTGCAGAGTGACAGCGAGTGCAGAGTGACAGCGAGTGCAGAGTGACAGTGAGTGCAGAGTGACAGCGAGTGCAGAGTGACAGCGAGTGCAGAGTGACAGCGAGTGCAGAGTGACAGCGAGTGCAGAGTGACAGCGAGTGCAGAGTGACAGTGAGTGACAATGAGTGCAGAGTGACAGTGAGTGCAGAGTGACAGCGAGTGCAGAGTGACAGCGAGTGCAGAGTGACAGCGAGTGCAGAGTGACAGCGAGTGCAGAGTGACAGCGAGTGCAGAGTGACAGCGAGTGCAGAGTGACAGCAGAGTGACAGTGAGTGCAGAGTGACAGTGAGTGCAGAGTGACAGTGAGTGCAGAGTGACAGTGAGTGCAGAGTGACAATGAGTGAGTGCAGAGTGACAGCGAGTGCAGAGTGACAGCGAGTGAGTGAGTGCAGAGTGACAGCGAGTGCAGAGTGACAGCGAGTGAGTGAGTGCAGAGTGACAGCGAGTGCAGAGTGACAGCGAGTGCAGAGTGACAGCGAGTGCAGAGTGACAGCGAGTGCAGAGTGACAGCGAGTGCAGAGTGACAGCGAGTGCAGAGTGACAGTGAGTGACAATGAGTGCAGAGTGACAGTGAGTGCAGAGTGACAGTGAGTGAGTGAGTGCAGAGTGACAGCGAGTGCAGAGTGACAGTGAGTGAGTGAGTGCAGAGTGACAGCGAGTGCAGAGTGACAGCGAGTGCAGAGTGACAGCGAGTGCAGAGTGACAGCGAGTGCAGAGTGACAGCGAGTGCAGAGTGACAGCGAGTGCAGAGTGACAGCGAGTGCAGAGTGACAGCGAGTGCAGAGTGACAGCAGAGTGACAGTGAGTGCAGAGTGACAGTGAGTGCAGAGTGACAGCGAGTGCAGAGTGACAGCGAGTGCAGAGTGACAGCGAGTGCAGAGTGACAGTGAGTGAGTGAGTGCAGAGTGACAGCGAGTGCAGAGTGACAGCGAGTGAGTGAGTGCAGAGTGACAGCGAGTGCAGAGTGACAGCGAGTGCAGAGTGACAGCGAGTGCAGAGTGACAGTGAGTGCAGAGTGACAGCGAGTGCAGAGTGACAGTGAGTGCAGAGTGACAGCGAGTGCAGAGTGACAGCGAGTGCAGAGTGACAGCGAGTGCAGAGTGACAGCGAGTGAGTGAGTGCAGAGTGACAGCGAGTGCAGAGTGACAGCGAGTGCAGAGTGACAGCGAGTGCAGAGTGACAGCGAGTGCAGAGTGACAGCGAGTGCAGAGTGACAGTGAGTGCAGAGTGACAGCGAGTGCAGAGTGACAGCGAGTGCAGAGTGACAGCGAGTGCAGAGTGACAGCGAGTGCAGAGTGACAGTGAGTGAGTGAGTGCAGAGTGACAGCGAGTGCAGAGTGACAGTGAGTGAGTGAGTGCAGAGTGACAGCGAGTGCAGAGTGACAGCGAGTGCAGAGTGACAGTGAGTGAGTGAGTGCAGAGTGACAGCGAGTGCAGAGTGACAGTGAGTGAGTGAGTGCAGAGTGACAGCGAGTGAGTGAGTGCAGAGTGACAGCGAGTGCAGAGTGACAGTGAGTGAGTGAGTGCAGAGTGACAGCGAGTGCAGAGTGACAGCGAGTGCAGAGTGACAGTGAGTGAGTGAGTGCAGAGTGACAGCGAGTGCAGAGTGACAGTGAGTGAGTGAGTGCAGAGTGACAGCGAGTGAGTGAGTGCAGAGTGACAGCGAGTGCAGAGTGACAGCGAGTGAGTGAGTGCAGAGTGACAGCGAGTGCAGAGTGACAGCGAGTGAGTGAGTGCAGAGTGACAGCGAGTGCAGAGTGACAGCGAGTGAGTGAGTGCAGAGTGACAGCGAGTGAGTGAGTGCAGAGTGACAGCGAGTGCAGAGTGACAGCGAGTGCAGAGTGACAGCGAGTGCAGAGTGACAGCGAGTGCAGAGTGACAGCGAGTGCAGAGTGACAGCGAGTGCAGAGTGACAGCGAGTGCAGAGTGACAGCAGAGTGACAGTGAGTGCAGAGTGACAGTGAGTGCAGAGTGACAGTGAGTGCAGAGTGACAGTGAGTGCAGAGTGACAGTGAGTGCAGAGTGACAGTGAGTGCAGAGTGACAGCGAGTGAGTGCAGCGTGACAGCGAGTGCAGAGTGACAGCGAGTGAGTGAGTGCAGAGTGACAGTGAGTGAGTGCAGAGTGACAGCGAGTGCAGAGTGACAGTGAGTGAGTGAGTGCAGAGTGACAGTGAGTGAGTGAGTGCAGAGTGACAGCGAGTGCAGAGTGACAGTGAGTGAGTGAGTGCAGAGTGACAGCGAGTGCAGAGTGACAGTGAGTGAGTGAGTGCAGAGTGACAGCGAGTGCAGAGTGACAGTGAGTGAGTGAGTGCAGAGTGACAGCGAGTGCAGAGTGACAGCGAGTGCAGAGTGACAGCGAGTGCAGAGTGACAGCGAGTGCAGAGTGACAGCGAGTGCAGAGTGACAGCGAGTGCAGAGTGACAGCGAGTGCAGAGTGACAGCGAGTGCAGAGTGACAGCGAGTGCAGAGTGACAGTGAGTGCAGAGTGACAGTGAGTGCAGAGTGACAGCAGAGTGACAGTGAGTGCAGAGTGACAGTGAGTGCAGAGTGACAGTGAGTGCAGAGTGACAGTGAGTGCAGAGTGACAGTGAGTGCAGAGTGACAGTGAGTGCAGAGTGACAGCAGAGTGCAGAGTGAGTGCAGAGTGACTGTAGAGTGCAGAGTGACTGTAGAGTGCAGAGTGACTGTAGAGTGCAGAGTGACAGCGAGTGCAGAGTGACAGCGAGTGCAGAGTGACAGCGAGTGCAGAGTGACAGCGAGTGCAGAGTGACAGCGAGTGCAGAGTGACAGCGAGTGCAGAGTGACAGCAGAGTGACAGTGAGTGCAGAGTGACAGTGAGTGCAGAGTGACAGTGAGTGCAGAGTGACAGCAGAGTGACAGTGAGTGCAGAGTGACAGCGAGTGCAGAGTGACAGTGAGTGCAGAGTGACAGCAGAGTGACAGTGAGTGCAGAGTGACAGTGAGTGCAGAGTGACAGTGAGTGCAGAGTGACAGTGAGTGCAGAGTGACAGTGAGTGCAGAGTGACAGTGAGTGCAGAGTGACAGTGAGTGCAGAGTGACAATGAGTGAGTGCAGCGTGACAGCGAGTGCAGAGTGACAGCGAGTGCAGAGTGACAGTGAGTGCGTGAGTGAGTGCAGAGTGACAGCGAGTGCAGAGTGACAGTGAGTGACAGCGAGTGCAGAGTGACAGTGAGTGACAGCGAGTGCAGAGTGACAGTGAGTGAGTGAGTGCAGAGTGACAGCGAGTGCAGAGTGACAGTGAGTGAGTGCAGAGTGACAGCGAGTGCAGAGTGACAGCGAGTGCAGAGTGACAGCGAGTGCAGAGTGACAGCGAGTGCAGAGTGACAGCGAGTGCAGAGTGACAGCGAGTGCAGAGTGACAGCGAGTGCAGAGTGACAGCGAGTGCAGAGTGACAGCGAGTGCAGAGTGACAGCGAGTGCAGAGTGACAGCGAGTGCAGAGTGACAGCGAGTGAGTGAGTGCAGAGTGACAGTGAGTGCAGAGTGACAGTGAGTGCAGAGTGACAGTGAGTGCAGAGTGACAGTGATTGCAGAGTGACAGTGAGTGCAGAGTGACAGTGAGTGCAGAGTGACAGTGAGTGCAGAGTGACAGTGAGTGCAGAGTGACAATGAGTGACAATGAGTGAGTGAGTGCAGAGTGACAGCGAGTGCAGAGTGACAGTGAGTGACAGCGAGTGCAGAGTGACAGTGAGTGAGTGAGTGCAGAGTGACAGCGAGTGCAGAGTGACAGTGAGTGAGTGAGTGCAGAGTGACAGCGAGTGCAGAGTGACAGCGAGTGCAGAGTGACAGCAGAGTGACAGTGAGTGCAGAGTGACAGCAGAGTGACAGTGAGTGCAGAGTGACAGCGAGTGCAGAGTGACAGCGAGTGCAGAGTGACAGCGAGTGCAGAGTGACAGCGAGTGAGTGAGTGCAGAGTGACAGTGAGTGCAGAGTGACAGTGAGTGCAGAGTGACAGTGAGTGCAGAGTGACAGTGAGTGACAATGAGTGCAGAGTGACAATGAGTGACAATGAGTGAGTGCAGCGTGACAGCGAGTGCAGAGTGACAGCGAGTGCAGAGTGACAGTGAGTGAGTGAGTGCAGAGTGACAGCGAGTGCAGAGTGACAGTGAGTGAGTGAGTGCAGAGTGACAGCGAGTGCAGAGTGACAGCGAGTGCAGAGTGACAGCGAGTGACAGCGAGTGCAGAGTGACAGCGAGTGCAGAGTGACAGCGAGTGCAGAGTGACAGCGAGTGCAGAGTGACAGCGAGTGAGTGAGTGCAGAGTGACAGTGAGTGCAGAGTGACAGTGAGTGCAGAGTGACAGTGAGTGCAGAGTGACAGTGAGTGCAGAGTGACAGTGAGTGCAGAGTGACAATGAGTGCAGAGTGACAGTGAGTGACAGTGAGTGCAGAGTGACAATGAGTGACAATGAGTGCAGAGTGACAATGAGTGACAATGAGTGCAGAGTGACAATGAGTGAGTGCAGCGTGACAGCGAGTGCAGAGTGACAGCGAGTGCAGAGTGACAGTGAGTGAGTGAGTGCAGAGTGACAGCGAGTGCAGAGTGACAGCAGAGTGACAGTGAGTGCAGAGTGACAGCGAGTGCAGAGTGACAGTGAGTGAGTGCAGAGTGACAGCGAGTGCAGAGTGACAGTGAGTGAGTGCAGAGTGACAGTGAGTGAGTGAGTGCAGAGTGACAGCGAGTGCAGAGTGACAGTGAGTGAGTGCAGAGTGACAGCGAGTGCAGAGTGACAGTGAGTGAGTGAGTGCAGAGTGACAGCGAGTGCAGAGTGACAGCGAGTGCAGAGTGACAGCGAGTGACAGTGAGTGCAGAGTGACAGCGAGTGCAGAGTGACAGCGAGTGCAGAGTGACAGCGAGTGCAGAGTGACAGCGAGTGCAGAGTGACAGCGAGTGAGTGAGTGCAGAGTGACAGTGAGTGCAGAGTGACAGTGAGTGCAGAGTGACAGTGAGTGCAGAGTGACAGTGAGTGCAGAGTGACAGTGAGTGCAGAGTGACAGTGAGTGCAGAGTGACAGTGAGTGCAGAGTGACAGCGAGTGCAGAGTGACAGTGAGTGAGTGAGTGCAGAGTGACAGCGAGTGCAGAGTGACAGTGAGTGAGTGAGTGCAGAGTGACAGTGAGTGAGTGAGTGCAGAGTGACAGTGAGTGCAGCGTGACAGTGAGTGAGTGAGTGCAGCGTGACAGTGAGTGCAGCGTGACAGTGAGTGCAGCGTGACAGTGAGTGCAGCGTGACAGCGAGTGCAGCGTGACAGCGAGTGCAGAGTGACAGCGAGTGCAGAGTGACAGCGAGTGAGTGCAGAGTGACAGCGAGTGCAGAGTGACAGTGAGTGAGTGCAGAGTGACAGCGAGTGCAGAGTGACAGTGAGTGAGTGCAGAGTGACAGCGAGTGCAGAGTGACAGTGAGTGAGTGAGTGCAGAGTGACAGCGAGTGCAGAGTGACAGCGAGTGCAGAGTGACAGCGAGTGACAGTGAGTGCAGAGTGACAGCGAGTGCAGAGTGACAGCGAGTGCAGAGTGACAGCGAGTGCAGAGTGACAGCGAGTGAGTGAGTGCAGAGTGACAGTGAGTGCAGAGTGACAGTGAGTGCAGAGTGACAGTGAGTGCAGAGTGACAGTGAGTGCAGAGTGACTGTAGAGTGCAGAGTGACTGTAGAGTGCAGAGTGACTGTAGAGTGCAGAGTGACTGTAGAGTGCAGAGTGACTGTAGAGTGCAGAGTGACTGTAGAGTGCAGAGTGACTGTAGAGTGCAGAGTGACTGTAGAGTGCAGAGTGACAGCGAGTGATAGTGAGTAATGAGTGACAATGAGTGCAGAGTGACAATGAGTGACAATGAGTGCAGAGTGACAGTGAGTGACAATGAGTGCAGAGTGACAGTGAGTGCAGAGTGACAGTGAGTGAGTGAGTGCAGAGTGACAGTGAGTGAGTGAGTGCAGAGTGACAGTGAGTGAGTGAGTGCAGAGTGACAGCGAGTAATGAGTGACAGTGAGTGCAGAGTGACAGCGAGTGCAGAGTGACAGCGAGTGCAGAGTGACAGCGAGTGAGTGAGTGCAGAGTGACTGTAGAGTGCAGAGTGACTGTAGAGTGCAGAGTGACTGTAGAGTGCAGAGTGACTGTAGAGTGCAGAGTGACTGTAGAGTGCAGAGTGACTGTAGAGTGCAGAGTGACAGCGAGTGCAGAGTGACTGTAGAGTGCAGAGTGACTGTAGAGTGCAGAGTGACAGCGAGTGCAGAGTGACAGTGAGTGAGTGCAGAGTGACAGTGAGTGAGTGAGTGCAGAGTGACAGTGGGTGAGTGAGTGCAGAGTGACAGTGAGTGAGTGAGTGCAGAGTGACAGTGAGTGCAGAGTGACTGTAGAGTGCAGAGTGACTATAGAGTGCAGAGTGACTGTAGAGTGACAATGAGTGCAGAGTGACAGCGAGTGCAGAGTGACAGCGAGTGAGTGAGTGCAGAGTGACAGTGAGTGCAGAGTGACAGTGAGTGCAGAGTGACAGTGAGTGCAGAGTGACAGTGAGTGCAGAGTGACAGCGAGTGCAGAGTGACAGCGAGTGCAGAGTGACAGCGAGTGCAGAGTGACAGCGAGTGAGTGAGTGCAGAGTGACAGTGAGTGCAGAGTGACAGTGAGTGCAGAGTGACAGTGAGTGCAGAGTGACAGTGAGTGCAGAGTGACAGTGAGTGCAGAGTGACAGTGAGTGCAGAGTGACAATGAGTGACAATGAGTGCAGAGTGACAATGAGTGACAATGAGTGCAGAGTGACAATGAGTGAGTGCAGCGTGACAGCGAGTGCAGAGTGACAGCGAGTGCAGAGTGACAGTGAGTGAGTGAGTGCAGAGTGACAGCGAGTGCAGAGTGACAGTGAGTGAGTGAGTGCAGAGTGACAGTGAGTGAGTGAGTGCAGAGTGACAGTGAGTGCAGCGTGACAGTGAGTGAGTGAGTGCAGAGTGACAGCGAGTGCAGCGTGACAGCGAGTGCAGCGTGACAGCGAGTGCAGAGTGACAGCGAGTGCAGAGTGACAGTGAGTGAGTGCAGAGTGACAGCGAGTGCAGAGTGACAGTGAGTGAGTGCAGAGTGACAGCGAGTGCAGAGTGACAGTGAGTGAGTGCAGAGTGACATTGAGTGACAGTGAGTGCAGAGTGACAGTGAGTGAGTGAGTGCAGCGTGACAGCGAGTGCAGCGTGACAGTGAGTGAGTGAGTGCAGCGTGACAGCGAGTGCAGCGTGACAGCGAGTGCAGCGTGACAGCGAGTGCAGAGTGACAGCGAGTGAGTGAGTGCAGAGTGACAGTGAGTGCAGAGTGACAGTGAGTGAGTGCAGAGTGACAGTGAGTGAGTGAGTGCAGAGTGACAGTGAGTGAGTGAGTGCAGAGTGACAGTGAGTGAGTGAGTGCAGAGTGACAGTGAGTGAGTGAGTGCAGAGTGACAGTGAGTGCAGAGTGACTATAGAGTGCAGAGTGACTGTAGAGTGCAGAGTGACAATGAGTGACAGTGAGTGCAGAGTGACAGCGAGTGCAGAGTGACAGCGAGTGCAGAGTGACAGCGAGTGCAGAGTGACAGCGAGTGACAGTGAGTAATGAGTGACAGTGAGTGCAGAGTGACAATGAGTGACAATGAGTGCAGAGTGACAGTGAGTGCAGAGTGACAGTGAGTGAGTGAGTGCAGAGTGACAGTGAGTGCAGAGTGACAGTGAGTGAGTGAGTGCAGAGTGACAGTGAGTGAGTGAGTGCAGAGTGACAGTGAGTGCAGCGTGACAGTGAGTGAGTGAGTGCAGAGTGACAGCGAGTGCAGAGTGACAGCGAGTGCAGAGTGACAGTGAGTGACAGTGAGTAATGAGTGACAGTGAGTGCAGAGTGACAATGAGTGACAGTGAGTGCAGAGTGACAGTGAGTGCAGAGTGACAGTGAGTGCAGAGTGACAGTGAGTGCAGAGTGACAGCGAGTGCAGAGTGACAGTGAGTGAGTGAGTGCAGAGTGACAGTGAGTGAGTGAGTGCAGAGTGACGTAGAGTGCAGAGTGACGTAGAGTGCAGAGTGACGTAGAGTGCAGAGTGACGTAGAGTGCAGAGTGACGTAGAGTGCAGAGTGACGTAGAGTGCAGAGTGACGTAGAGTGCAGAGTGACGTAGAGTGCAGAGTGACGTAGAGTGCAGAGTGACGTAGAGTGCAGAGTGACGTAGAGTGCAGAGTGACGTAGAGTGCAGAGTGACGTAGAGTGCAGAGTGACGTAGAGTGCAGAGTGACGTAGAGTGCAGAGTGACGTAGAGTGCAGAGTGACGTAGAGTGCAGAGTGACGTAGAGTGCAGAGTGACGTAGAGTGCAGAGTGACGTAGAGTGCAGAGTGACGTAGAGTGCAGAGTGACGTAGAGTGCAGAGTGACGTAGAGTGCAGAGTGACGTAGAGTGCAGAGTGACGTAGAGTGCAGAGTGACGTAGAGTGCAGAGTGACGTAGAGTGCAGAGTGACGTAGAGTGCAGAGTGACGTAGAGTGCAGAGTGACGTAGAGTGCAGAGTGACGTAGAGTGCAGAGTGACGTAGAGTGCAGAGTGACGTAGAGTGCAGAGTGACGTAGAGTGCAGAGTGACGTAGAGTGCAGAGTGACGTAGAGTGCAGAGTGACGTAGAGTGCAGAGTGACGTAGAGTGCAGAGTGACGTAGAGTGCAGAGTGACGTAGAGTGCAGAGTGACGTAGAGTGCAGAGTGACGTAGAGTGCAGAGTGACGTAGAGTGCAGAGTGACGTAGAGTGCAGAGTGACGTAGAGTGCAGAGTGACGTAGAGTGCAGAGTGACGTAGAGTGCAGAGTGACGTAGAGTGCAGAGTGACGTAGAGTGCAGAGTGACGTAGAGTGCAGAGTGACGTAGAGTGCAGAGTGACGTAGAGTGCAGAGTGACGTAGAGTGCAGAGTGACGTAGAGTGCAGAGTGACGTAGAGTGCAGAGTGACGTAGAGTGCAGAGTGACGTAGAGTGCAGAGTGACGTAGAGTGCAGAGTGACGTAGAGTGCAGAGTGACGTAGAGTGCAGAGTGACGTAGAGTGCAGAGTGACGTAGAGTGCAGAGTGACGTAGAGTGCAGAGTGACGTAGAGTGCAGAGTGACGTAGAGTGCAGAGTGACGTAGAGTGCAGAGTGACGGCGAGTGCAGAGTGACGGCGAGTGCAGAGTGACGGCGAGTGCAGAGTGACGGCGAGTGCAGAGTGACGGCGAGTGCAGAGTGACGGCGAGTGCAGAGTGACGGCGAGTGCAGAGTGACGGCGAGTGCAGAGTGACGTAGAGTGCAGAGTGACGTAGAGTGCAGAGTGACGTAGAGTGCAGAGTGACGTAGAGTGCAGAGTGACTGCAGAGTGACTGCAGAGTGACGTAGAGTGCAGAGTGACGTAGAGTGCAGAGTGACGTAGAGTGCAGAGTGACGTAGAGTGCAGAGTGACGTAGAGTGCAGAGTGACGTAGAGTGCAGAGTGACGTAGAGTGCAGAGTGACGTAGAGTGCAGAGTGACGTAGAGTGCAGAGTGACGTAGAGTGCAGAGTGACGTAGAGTGCAGAGTGACGTAGAGTGCAGAGTGACGTAGAGTGCAGAGTGACGTAGAGTGCAGAGTGACGTAGAGTGCAGAGTGACGTAGAGTGCAGAGTGACGTAGAGTGCAGAGTGACGTAGAGTGCAGAGTGACGTAGAGTGCAGAGTGACGTAGAGTGCAGAGTGACGTAGAGTGCAGAGTGACGTAGAGTGCAGAGTGACGTAGAGTGCAGAGTGACGTAGAGTGCAGAGTGACGTAGAGTGCAGAGTGACGTAGAGTGCAGAGTGACGTAGAGTGCAGAGTGACGTAGAGTGCAGAGTGACGTAGAGTGCAGAGTGACGTAGAGTGCAGAGTGACGTAGAGTGCAGAGTGACGTAGAGTGCAGAGTGACGTAGAGTGCAGAGTGACGTAGAGTGCAGAGTGACGTAGAGTGCAGAGTGACGTAGAGTGCAGAGTGACGTAGAGTGCAGAGTGACGTAGAGTGCAGAGTGACGTAGAGTGCAGAGTGACTGCAGAGTGACTGCGAGTGCAGAGTGACGTAGAGTGCAGAGTGACGTAGAGTGCAGAGTGACTGCAGAGTGACTGCAGAGTGACTGCAGAGTGACTGCAGAGTGACTGCAGAGTGACTGCAGAGTGACTGCAGAGTGACTGCAGAGTGACTGCAGAGTGACTGCAGAGTGACTGCAGAGTGACTGCGAGTGCAGAGTGACTGCGAGTGCAGAGTGACTGCGAGTGCAGAGTGACTGCGAGTGCAGAGTGACTGCGAGTGCAGAGTGACTGCGAGTGCAGAGTGACGTAGAGTGCAGAGTGACGTAGAGTGCAGAGTGACGTAGAGTGCAGAGTGACGTAGAGTGCAGAGTGACGTAGAGTGCAGAGTGACGTAGAGTGCAGAGTGACTGCAGAGTGACGTAGAGTGCAGAGTGACGTAGAGTGCAGAGTGACGTAGAGTGCAGAGTGACTGCAGAGTGACTGCGAGTGCAGAGTGACTGCGAGTGCAGAGTGACGTAGAGTGCAGAGTGACTGCGAGTGCAGAGTGACTGCGAGTGCAGAGTGACTGCGAGTGCAGAGTGACTGCAGAGTGACTGCGAGTGCAGAGTGACTGCGAGTGCAGAGTGACTGCAGAGTGACTGCGAGTGCAGAGTGACTGCGAGTGCAGAGTGACTGCAGAGTGACTGCGAGTGCAGAGTGACTGCGAGTGCAGAGTGACTGCAGAGTGACTGCGAGTGCAGAGTGACTGCGAGTGCAGAGTGACTGCGAGTGCAGAGTGACTGCGAGTGCAGAGTGACTGCGAGTGCAGAGTGACTGCGAGTGCAGAGTGACTGCGAGTGCAGAGTGACTGCGAGTGCAGAGTGACTGCGAGTGCAGAGTGACTGCGAGTGCAGAGTGACTGCGAGTGCAGAGTGACTGCGAGTGCAGAGTGACTGCGAGTGCAGAGTGACTGCGAGTGCAGAGTGACTGCGAGTGCAGAGTGACTGCGAGTGCAGAGTGACTGCGAGTGCAGAGTGACTGCGAGTGCAGAGTGACTGCGAGTGCAGAGTGACTGCGAGTGCAGAGTGACTGCAGAGTGACTGCGAGTGCAGAGTGACTGCAGAGTGACTGCGAGTGCAGAGTGACTGCAGAGTGACTGCGAGTGCAGAGTGACTGCAGAGTGACTGCGAGTGCAGAGTGACTGCAGAGTGACTGCGAGTGCAGAGTGACTGCAGAGTGACTGCGAGTGCAGAGTGACTGCGAGTGCAGAGTGACTGCGAGTGCAGAGTGACTGCGAGTGCAGAGTGACTGCGAGTGCAGAGTGACTGCGAGTGCAGAGTGACTGCGAGTGCAGAGTGACTGCGAGTGCAGAGTGACTGCGAGTGCAGAGTGACTGCGAGTGCAGAGTGACTGCGAGTGCAGAGTGACTGCAGAGTGACTGCGAGTGCAGAGTGACTGCAGAGTGACTGCGAGTGCAGAGTGACTGCAGAGTGACTGCGAGTGCAGAGTGACTGCAGAGTGACTGCGAGTGCAGAGTGACTGCAGAGTGACTGCGAGTGCAGAGTGACTGCAGAGTGACTGCGAGTGCAGAGTGACTGCAGAGTGACTGCGAGTGCAGAGTGACTGCAGAGTGACTGCGAGTGCAGAGTGACTGCGAGTGCAGAGTGACTGCGAGTGCAGAGTGACTGCGAGTGCAGAGTGACTGCGAGTGCAGAGTGACTGCGAGTGCAGAGTGACTGCGAGTGCAGAGTGACTGCGAGTGCAGAGTGACTGCGAGTGCAGAGTGACTGCGAGTGCAGAGTGACTGCAGAGTGACTGCGAGTGCAGAGTGACTGCAGAGTGACTGCGAGTGCAGAGTGACTGCAGAGTGACTGCGAGTGCAGAGTGACTGCGAGTGCAGAGTGACTGCAGAGTGACTGCGAGTGCAGAGTGACTGCGAGTGCAGAGTGACTGCAGAGTGACTGCGAGTGCAGAGTGACTGCGAGTGCAGAGTGACTGCAGAGTGACTGCGAGTGCAGAGTGACTGCAGAGTGACTGCGAGTGCAGAGTGACTGCAGAGTGACTGCGAGTGCAGAGTGACTGCGAGTGCAGAGTGACTGCGAGTGCAGAGTGACTGCGAGTGCAGAGTGACTGCGAGTGCAGAGTGACTGCGAGTGCAGAGTGACTGCGAGTGCAGAGTGACTGCGAGTGCAGAGTGACTGCGAGTGCAGAGTGACTGCAGAGTGACTGCGAGTGCAGAGTGACTGCGAGTGCAGAGTGACTGCAGAGTGACTGCGAGTGCAGAGTGACTGCGAGTGCAGAGTGACTGCAGAGTGACTGCGAGTGCAGAGTGACTGCGAGTGCAGAGTGACTGCAGAGTGCAGAGTGACTGCAGAGTGACTGCGAGTGCAGAGTGACTGCGAGTGCAGAGTGACTGCAGAGTGACTGCGAGTGCAGAGTGACTGCAGAGTGACTGCGAGTGCAGAGTGACTGCAGAGTGACTGCGAGTGCAGAGTGACTGCAGAGTGACTGCGAGTGCAGAGTGACTGCAGAGTGACTGCGAGTGCAGAGTGACTGCAGAGTGACTGCGAGTGCAGAGTGACTGCAGAGTGACTGCGAGTGCAGAGTGACTGCAGAGTGACTGCGAGTGCAGAGTGACTGCAGAGTGACTGCGAGTGCAGAGTGACTGCGAGTGCAGAGTGACTGCGAGTGCAGAGTGACTGCGAGTGCAGAGTGACTGCAGAGTGACTGCGAGTGCAGAGTGACAGTGAGTGCAGAGTGACAGTGAGTGCAGAGTGACTGCGAGTGCAGAGTGACTGCAGAGTGACTGCGAGTGCAGAGTGACTGCAGAGTGACTGCGAGTGCAGAGTGACTGCAGAGTGACTGCGAGTGCAGAGTGACTGCAGAGTGACTGCGAGTGCAGAGTGACTGCAGAGTGACTGCGAGTGCAGAGTGACTGCAGAGTGACTGCGAGTGCAGAGTGACTGCAGAGTGACTGCGAGTGCAGAGTGACTGCAGAGTGACTGCGAGTGCAGAGTGACTGCGAGTGCAGAGTGACTGCGAGTGCAGAGTGACTGCGAGTGCAGAGTGACTGCAGAGTGACTGCGAGTGCAGAGTGACAGTGAGTGCAGAGTGACAGTGAGTGCAGAGTGACTGCGAGTGCAGAGTGACAGTGAGTGCAGAGTGACAGTGAGTGCAGAGTGACTGCGAGTGCAGAGTGACAGTGAGTGCAGAGTGACAGTGAGTGCAGAGTGACAGTGAGTGCAGAGTGACTGCAGAGTGACTGCGAGTGCAGAGTGACTGCGAGTGCAGAGTGACAGTGAGTGCAGAGTGACAGTGAGTGCAGAGTGACAGTGAGTGCAGAGTGACAGTGAGTGCAGAGTGACTGCGAGTGCAGAGTGACTGCGAGTGCAGAGTGACTGCAGAGTGACTGCGAGTGCAGAGTGACTGCGAGTGCAGAGTGACTGCAGAGTGCAGAGTGACTGCAGAGTGACTGCGAGTGCAGAGTGACTGCGAGTGCAGAGTGACTGCAGAGTGACTGCGAGTGCAGAGTGACTGCAGAGTGACTGCGAGTGCAGAGTGACTGCAGAGTGACTGCGAGTGCAGAGTGACTGCAGAGTGACTGCGAGTGCAGAGTGACTGCAGAGTGACTGCGAGTGCAGAGTGACTGCAGAGTGACTGCGAGTGCAGAGTGACTGCAGAGTGACTGCGAGTGCAGAGTGACTGCAGAGTGACTGCGAGTGCAGAGTGACTGCAGAGTGACTGCGAGTGCAGAGTGACTGCGAGTGCAGAGTGACTGCAGAGTGACTGCGAGTGCAGAGTGACTGCGAGTGCAGAGTGACTGCAGAGTGACTGCGAGTGCAGAGTGACAGTGAGTGCAGAGTGACAGTGAGTGCAGAGTGACTGCGAGTGCAGAGTGACAGTGAGTGCAGAGTGACAGTGAGTGCAGAGTGACTGCGAGTGCAGAGTGACAGTGAGTGCAGAGTGACAGTGAGTGCAGAGTGACAGTGAGTGCAGAGTGACTGCAGAGTGACTGCGAGTGCAGAGTGACTGCGAGTGCAGAGTGACAGTGAGTGCAGAGTGACAGTGAGTGCAGAGTGACAGTGAGTGCAGAGTGACTGCGAGTGCAGAGTGACTGCGAGTGCAGAGTGACTGCGAGTGCAGAGTGACAGTGAGTGCAGAGTGACAGTGAGTGCAGAGTGACTGCAGAGTGACTGCGAGTGCAGAGTGACTGCGAGTGCAGAGTGACAGTGAGTGCAGAGTGACAGTGAGTGCAGAGTGACAGTGAGTGCAGAGTGACAGTGAGTGCAGAGTGACAGTGAGTGCAGAGTGACAGTGAGTGCAGAGTGACAGTGAGTGCAGAGTGACAGTGAGTGCAGAGTGACAGTGAGTGCAGAGTGACAGTGAGTGCAGAGTGACAGTGAGTGCAGAGTGACAGTGAGTGCAGAGTGACTGCAGAGTGCAGAGTGACTGCAGAGTGCAGAGTGACTGCAGAGTGCAGAGTGACTGCAGAGTGCAGAGTGACTGCAGAGTGACTGCGAGTGCAGAGTGACTGCGAGTGCAGAGTGACTGCGAGTGCAGAGTGACTGCGAGTGCAGAGTGACTGCGAGTGCAGAGTGACTGCAGAGTGACTGCGAGTGCAGAGTGACTGCAGAGTGACTGCGAGTGCAGAGTGACTGCAGAGTGACTGCGAGTGCAGAGTGACTGCAGAGTGACTGCGAGTGCAGAGTGACTGCAGAGTGACTGCGAGTGCAGAGTGACTGCAGAGTGACTGCGAGTGCAGAGTGACTGCAGAGTGACTGCGAGTGCAGAGTGACTGCGAGTGCAGAGTGACTGCAGAGTGACTGCGAGTGCAGAGTGACTGCGAGTGCAGAGTGACTGCGAGTGCAGAGTGACTGCGAGTGCAGAGTGACTGCGAGTGCAGAGTGACTGCGAGTGCAGAGTGACTGCGAGTGCAGAGTGACTGCGAGTGCAGAGTGACTGCGAGTGCAGAGTGACTGCAGAGTGACTGCGAGTGCAGAGTGACTGCAGAGTGACTGCGAGTGCAGAGTGACTGCGAGTGCAGAGTGACTGCAGAGTGACTGCGAGTGCAGAGTGACTGCGAGTGCAGAGTGACTGCGAGTGCAGAGTGACTGCAGAGTGACTGCGAGTGCAGAGTGACTGCGAGTGCAGAGTGACTGCGAGTGCAGAGTGACTGCGAGTGCAGAGTGACTGCGAGTGCAGAGTGACTGCAGAGTGACTGCGAGTGCAGAGTGACTGCAGAGTGACTGCGAGTGCAGAGTGACTGCAGAGTGACTGCGAGTGCAGAGTGACTGCAGAGTGACTGCGAGTGCAGAGTGACTGCAGAGTGACTGCGAGTGCAGAGTGACTGCAGAGTGACTGCGAGTGCAGAGTGACAGTGAGTGCAGAGTGACTGCAGAGTGACTGCGAGTGCAGAGTGACAGTGAGTGCAGAGTGACTGCGAGTGCAGAGTGACAGTGAGTGCAGAGTGACAGTGAGTGCAGAGTGACTGCAGAGTGACTGCGAGTGCAGAGTGACTGCGAGTGCAGAGTGACTGCGAGTGCAGAGTGACTGCGAGTGCAGAGTGACTGCGAGTGCAGAGTGACTGCAGAGTGACTGCGAGTGCAGAGTGACTGCAGAGTGACTGCGAGTGCAGAGTGACTGCAGAGTGACTGCGAGTGCAGAGTGACTGCAGAGTGACTGCGAGTGCAGAGTGACAGTGAGTGCAGAGTGACTGCAGAGTGACTGCGAGTGCAGAGTGACAGTGAGTGCAGAGTGACTGCAGAGTGACTGCGAGTGCAGAGTGACAGTGAGTGCAGAGTGACTGCAGAGTGACTGCGAGTGCAGAGTGACAGTGACTGCAGAGTGACTGCGAGTGCAGAGTGACAGTGAGTGCAGAGTGACAGTGAGTGCAGAGTGACAGTGAGTGCAGAGTGACAGTGAGTGCAGAGTGACAGTGAGTGCAGAGTGACAGTGAGTGCAGAGTGACAGTGAGTGCAGAGTGACAGTGAGTGCAGAGTGACAGTGAGTGCAGAGTGACAGTGAGTGCAGAGTGACAGTGAGTGCAGAGTGACAGTGAGTGCAGAGTGACAGTGAGTGCAGAGTGACTGCAGAGTGCAGAGTGACTGCAGAGTGCAGAGTGACTGCAGAGTGCAGAGTGACTGCAGAGTGCAGAGTGACTGCAGAGTGCAGAGTGACTGCAGAGTGCAGAGTGACTGCAGAGTGCAGAGTGACTGCAGAGTGACTGCGAGTGCAGAGTGACTGCGAGTGCAGAGTGACTGCGAGTGCAGAGTGACTGCAGAGTGACTGCGAGTGCAGAGTGACTGCAGAGTGACTGCGAGTGCAGAGTGACTGCAGAGTGACTGCGAGTGCAGAGTGACTGCAGAGTGACTGCGAGTGCAGAGTGACTGCAGAGTGACTGCGAGTGCAGAGTGACTGCAGAGTGACTGCGAGTGCAGAGTGACTGCAGAGTGACTGCGAGTGCAGAGTGACTGCAGAGTGACTGCGAGTGCAGAGTGACTGCAGAGTGACTGCGAGTGCAGAGTGACTGCAGAGTGACTGCGAGTGCAGAGTGACTGCAGAGTGACTGCGAGTGCAGAGTGACTGCGAGTGCAGAGTGACTGCGAGTGCAGAGTGACTGCGAGTGCAGAGTGACTGCGAGTGCAGAGTGACTGCGAGTGCAGAGTGACTGCGAGTGCAGAGTGACTGCGAGTGCAGAGTGACTGCGAGTGCAGAGTGACTGCAGAGTGACTGCGAGTGCAGAGTGACTGCAGAGTGACTGCGAGTGCAGAGTGACAGTGAGTGCAGAGTGACTGCAGAGTGCAGAGTGACTGCAGAGTGACTGCGAGTGCAGAGTGACTGCAGAGTGACTGCGAGTGCAGAGTGACTGCAGAGTGACTGCGAGTGCAGAGTGACTGCGAGTGCAGAGTGACTGCAGAGTGACTGCGAGTGCAGAGTGACTGCAGAGTGACTGCGAGTGCAGAGTGACTGCAGAGTGACTGCGAGTGCAGAGTGACTGCAGAGTGACTGCGAGTGCAGAGTGACTGCGAGTGCAGAGTGACTGCGAGTGCAGAGTGACTGCGAGTGCAGAGTGACTGCGAGTGCAGAGTGACTGCGAGTGCAGAGTGACTGCAGAGTGACTGCGAGTGCAGAGTGACTGCAGAGTGACTGCGAGTGCAGAGTGACTGCAGAGTGACTGCGAGTGCAGAGTGACTGCAGAGTGACTGCGAGTGCAGAGTGACTGCAGAGTGACTGCGAGTGCAGAGTGACAGTGAGTGCAGAGTGACAGTGAGTGCAGAGTGACTGCAGAGTGACTGCGAGTGCAGAGTGACAGTGAGTGCAGAGTGACAGTGAGTGCAGAGTGACTGCAGAGTGACTGCGAGTGCAGAGTGACAGTGAGTGCAGAGTGACAGTGAGTGCAGAGTGACTGCAGAGTGACTGCGAGTGCAGAGTGACTGCGAGTGCAGAGTGACTGCGAGTGCAGAGTGACTGCAGAGTGACTGCGAGTGCAGAGTGACTGCAGAGTGACTGCGAGTGCAGAGTGACAGTGAGTGCAGAGTGACAGTGAGTGCAGAGTGACTGCAGAGTGACTGCGAGTGCAGAGTGACAGTGAGTGCAGAGTGACTGCAGAGTGACTGCGAGTGCAGAGTGACAGTGAGTGCAGAGTGACAGTGAGTGCAGAGTGACTGCAGAGTGACTGCGAGTGCAGAGTGACTGCGAGTGCAGAGTGACAGTGAGTGCAGAGTGACAGTGAGTGCAGAGTGACAGTGAGTGCAGAGTGACAGTGAGTGCAGAGTGACAGTGAGTGCAGAGTGACAGTGAGTGCAGAGTGACAGTGAGTGCAGAGTGACAGTGAGTGCAGAGTGACAGTGAGTGCAGAGTGACAGTGAGTGCAGAGTGACAGTGAGTGCAGAGTGACTGCAGAGTGCAGAGTGACTGCAGAGTGCAGAGTGACTGCAGAGTGCAGAGTGACTGCAGAGTGCAGAGTGACTGCAGAGTGCAGAGTGACTGCAGAGTGCAGAGTGACTGCAGAGTGACTGCAGAGTGCAGAGTGACTGCAGAGTGACTGCGAGTGCAGAGTGACTGCAGAGTGACTGCGAGTGCAGAGTGACTGCAGAGTGACTGCGAGTGCAGAGTGACTGCAGAGTGACTGCGAGTGCAGAGTGACTGCAGAGTGACTGCGAGTGCAGAGTGACTGCAGAGTGACTGCGAGTGCAGAGTGACTGCAGAGTGACTGCGAGTGCAGAGTGACTGCAGAGTGACTGCGAGTGCAGAGTGACTGCAGAGTGACTGCGAGTGCAGAGTGACTGCAGAGTGACTGCGAGTGCAGAGTGACTGCAGAGTGACTGCGAGTGCAGAGTGACTGCAGAGTGACTGCGAGTGCAGAGTGACTGCAGAGTGACTGCGAGTGCAGAGTGACTGCAGAGTGACTGCGAGTGCAGAGTGACTGCAGAGTGACTGCGAGTGCAGAGTGACTGCGAGTGCAGAGTGACTGCGAGTGCAGAGTGACTGCGAGTGCAGAGTGACTGCGAGTGCAGAGTGACTGCGAGTGCAGAGTGACTGCGAGTGCAGAGTGACTGCGAGTGCAGAGTGACAGTGAGTGCAGAGTGACTGCAGAGTGACTGCGAGTGCAGAGTGACTGCAGAGTGACTGCGAGTGCAGAGTGACAGTGAGTGCAGAGTGACTGCAGAGTGACTGCGAGTGCAGAGTGACAGTGAGTGCAGAGTGACTGCAGAGTGACTGCGAGTGCAGAGTGACTGCAGAGTGACTGCGAGTGCAGAGTGACTGCAGAGTGACTGCGAGTGCAGAGTGACAGTGAGTGCAGAGTGACTGCAGAGTGACTGCGAGTGCAGAGTGACAGTGAGTGCAGAGTGACAGTGAGTGCAGAGTGACAGTGAGTGCAGAGTGACAGTGAGTGCAGAGTGACAGTGAGTGCAGAGTGACAGTGAGTGCAGAGTGACAGTGAGTGCAGAGTGACAGTGAGTGCAGAGTGACAGTGAGTGCAGAGTGACAGTGAGTGCAGAGTGACAGTGAGTGCAGAGTGACAGTGAGTGCAGAGTGACAGTGAGTGCAGAGTGACAGTGAGTGCAGAGTGACAGTGAGTCAGGGTGCACATTGTGTGAGTGTGCAGAATGAGTGTGCAGGGTAAACAGTGTGTGACTATGCAGGGTGACATTGGGAGTGTGCGGGTGAGCAGTGTGTGAATGTGTAGGGGCAGTGTGTGAGTGTGCAGAAAACACCACACACACATACACCACACACACATAACGCACACACAAACCACACACCTCAGTCTCTCAACACCACACACTTGTCACCACTCAACACAACACACTCACCACCACACTCACTCCCCAGGCTCACCCCCACAGACTCACCACCACACACTCACCAGCACACAGAAAACAACACACACAACAACACACCCCCAGCCGTCAATGAATGCTTTCACCATGCACAAACACCAACAACCATCATCCATCTGTGCACGCTTTTACCAAGCACACACCCACCAGACGTCAGTGCACCCTTCCACCAGGCACACACACCTCCAGCCGGCAGTGCACTTTTCCACCAAGCAATCGCAGTATGGTACACTTTACTTTTAAACATATTCATATAAAGCACAGCATGCCACCATTGGTAAAATTACAATTCAACCAAGATACTTCCACTACACACCACATGCACACACTCCATAACACATGGCAAAAAGACATTGGCATTTACAATGCCATTAGCTCAAACTCAAATAAATCCGAGCCCGATTGCATTTCTAATGCTTGTTTCTATTAGATATGTTAGCTCTTTTAGTGACTGACCTTGGCGTTTTTGGGGAGGAAAATATGCATTCACAATAATTATCTCCATAATGCTGTTTTATCGTACTACATCTATTGGTGATCTGTGTCCCTGATATTATCACGGTAGGGAAGGCAACAAATTCTTGCATTACTCTCACGCTTCTCATTAATTTCCTGACATGTACTAAAAGCATTAGCCCACCTACTGATCTACCATACTCTTGTTTTAATTCTTTAAAAATATAAGTGAGATGGTCCTTCATCAAAACCTCTTCTGTTTCCTGCAGCGCTGCGATTGTAATGTTGTTCTATGATAACATATGTTAGAGATTTCCTATTTCTTTTTTAAGCCTGCTATATTCCATGATATTCTATTCATAAAAATGTCAGGGCCTGTGTAATATAGGCTTCACTACTGTGTGGTCCTGATTTATGGCTGCAGCTACTCTGCACCAGTCCTTTTGATTAATTGGGACACTTTCTTTGTCATTAATGTAGATATGTGTTGTAATCCGAATTCCATTAGACGAGATGTGTATTCTATAGATGGTTTATTTAAGCTTAGTTACAAGGTAAGTTCCAGATAAGTAGGTAGATGATAAGATCGCCCCACCAGGACTAGCCTCCCTGTTGCTCAGCCTGCACACTCCAACTGACACTCAGTACATCACCAGGCACCCATGCATTCTGTGACATCACCAAGCATTCAGCACTCCATCCATCACCAAGCACTCCAGCACTCATCCTGGATGAGCAGTCAGGAAGATGTAGTTAAGGAAAAGGAATGGCAACAGTTAAGTCACAAAATATGTCTACCCAATGCCGGTTTTGTTATTATAATTTCTTTACCTGGAGGCATATTGTTAATTGGGGGTACGTTATTACCAATTCTATAATCAACTGGTATGTCTCCAACATTGGGAGTAAACCCGTTTCACATCCATTGCCGGGTGAGGGCCTTGGCTTTTCCATTAAAATCTTTCGTATACATCGTACCCTGAACGTTTCCGATCGTCTGCTGAGGCTAGAACCTCATTAACAACAGATCTTGAGTAAAAGGTGACTAGAACGTGGGTCCAGGTCACAGATTGCTCGCTTTTTCTAACGTGATAAACCAATTGTATGATAATAATAATAATAATACACTTTATTGTACAGTTAATAAAAAACATTTGTATGTATTTTGAAGATATTTTAACAGAGCTTTGGGAGTGACTTAAAAATACTGAATGTTTGATCTAATCTATTTAGATAAATTAGACATGACCCCAATCTGCAAAGGTATAAACTTTTTGGAGTACACAGGCGTACGGCTTATTATTGTATATTTTGCACTTCATGTTATCTGCTTTCTACAAAGTTCTTGCTATGCATAAGAACTATTATATATCTCATAAATACATTGAATCATCACCCGCTACTTTTTTTTTCGTGTAGCTGCAATGTATACAGAAAGAATTCGTTTTTTTGTGCAGTAAGCTCTAAAAAAATGTTTTCGTTAGTCAAAATATAAGCCAGATATGGTGCATTTGCCAACGCTTGTTCGAAGATGTGTATGCACTTTATCTGCTAATTTTATTGTAAATGATATGTCTGCCATCTTGTCCTATTTTTGCATGCAAGCGTTGTTAACGTGCGCATTAATTTTCTTACAACCCTTTCCTTACACCTCTCTCCAAGCATCAAGCCCCTCAAAGATAGACTGGTTCGAAATAATTGCAACCTTTGATCTGAGGCACCACATCATCGTACAACTTCGATTTCATCATCGGAATGTTCCTGAGCGGCGAGCTGGGACTATTTTAGCATAAACAGTAGAGCGCAGCATTTCTGTCGGTTGATGGCAGCAAACATCTTGTTGTGAATCTAGTGCATACAGAACACTAATAACTTCAAAAGGCACAAGGACATTTAAAGTGGAAATTCTCAATGGTGAAGATTCGCATGCAAAAAAGGTCTTTGATACACTGTACATGTTTGTGGCGCGCGTCTTTTTGCACTGGTACTCTAGAAAAGAGGGTTCAATAATATGACACATACACTAGAGGGCGCCAGTCTCTAGTAAATAGTGTATGTTTCAGACTCTCCCAACAGTTGGAATAAAACATGCTGGTATAAATTAGTAATGAAATATCTTCGAGAGATTGCATTTCCCTTGTGCTGCCTTTTTGGAGAGAGCGAGCGAAGGAGGAATATAGGATTAATTTAATGCCATTCACCAAGTAGCTGATAAAGAAGCGTCTTCAAAACAAGTGTTTCCTGTTTGGCAGACAGTGATTTAAACAAGACGGGCTGGCCCTAAGCCAGTCAATCAAATCTGGCATCAGGCAAGTATCCCTCGAATACTAATAACGAATTGATGCCGTGTTCAAGCTTTGTGCTTTGCAAACAGACTAATCAAATAAATTAAGGGAATTATAGATTGTAAGGTAGACGAAAAATAGGGTGATAGTGAGAAGTTAATTATATAGATGCAGAATTTGGCCAGCTTCTGACTTCTGTGACTGGTTTCTATATTCTTGTTTGTCACAAAGCAACGCGAGGGCTGCACACAGTCATTAGTTAGGGTTTTTTTGGCCACCAGAGGAGAGCTGAACAACGCAGTGTGATGAAATGTAACTTCATCCAACCAAGTTGTCGTCTCCCTTCTCATACGGGAGAAAAAGGTGGTTTCACTGTTGCTTTCTCCTCCATCATTTACTTCTTTCCGCTAGCATATAATTTCTGGATTTCTTACACTGTCACTGGCTGCCTGCATCTGTCCGATAATCTGAATTCCGAAGGCTGATAGTAATTCACATGAGCACTCCATGAAAACATGAGTCTAGCCGTTTCTTTTCAAATTTTTAGCAGAAACAACAAGATATTAATAAAAAACATAAGTATGTAGACGATCATGGTAGTTTTGTATTCATTTAAAGGCATGGGATTTGTAACCTAGCTGTCGTATACAGTTAATACAGACTGACTGGTGGTCGCACAGCATGCTGTGGGGGCGCAATCACAAGTAGAAGTTCATTGAATACGCTAATAATAACAATAATTATGATAATCAAGAGCAGCAAATTGCGCAGGCTGGAATAAGGTGTAGGGATCCGGAGCAACTAATGTTGTGGGTGCGGTTAATTACACTAGCACCACTGTTCTATGTCCCCCAATCTATTCTGGACTAAAGGTGGAGGTTATTCACGGGACCTCTTGTTAGCCATAAAATTGCCTAGCCTGGACCAAACCGATCTTGATTTTCCTTTCCAGAGGAAAGTTTGTAGCGAAATGTTGCCAGCTCCCCTGATGAAGGTAATCCATTTCTTCCAGGCTGTAGATTTGAGAGCAGCTGTATTTTTCCCGTTACCAAGGATAAGTTTACATGCTAGTGTGAGTAAAAGATCTGATAAATATCTATTTCGTACTTTTATTCCAAGTGTGAATCAAAAGGACCCATTGATAAGAACAGAAATTCTTTGAGGGGTGGGTTTAAACGAGGATTCTGATGAGCTCAAGAACGTGCTTCCAAAATTTTGACAAGGATGGGCACTAAAAAAGCATTCCAGCACTCCAATTACTTTAATATTTCAGTATACTAATTCACCACTAATCCTGTATGGGTTCCGGAGTAGTGTGCTACTTGCCCAAAAAAGCGCTTCAACGTACCATCAGTGGAAACAAGCGCTATATAAATGCAAACCCTTTTCCCTCTTCTATCCCTCCGCTATCCTTCTGAATCCAAATAACTGACTAACCTATCCACCACTCAAATGACTTTCCTATTTCACTATACTAATTCCACACTAATCCTTCTTGGGTTCCGAAGTAGCGTGCTACTCGCCGAAAAAGCGCTTCAACGCCTCGTCAGGGGTAGTAAGCGCTATATAAATGCTATTACAATACAATATGTTGAAGATCACCATCACCTTGGTTGCAGTTCCAGCAAGTAGGAATTTCTCTACATTTCAGCCTGTGCAGCTGGGTTGGGGTCCAGAACGCTCTCTGAATTTTAGCTTGTGTAAGAAGGGTGAGTGTGGGATTTTTTTACCATTTCATGATACTTTTGGCTGACTGGCCCTCTCTCATCCATTAGCTTTTGCTTGCCATTGCACCATAACTAGCCTGGGTTTGTTCAACAGCTATAATTAGTAAGGGACAGGATCTCTCTTCAAAAATGTCTGCTGGTTTCTTTTGTTGCAAAATGTTACTCAGGCTTACCAAAACGTTCTCCTGCCACAAAAAACATTGTGACACTCTTGGTTCCCCTTTATTTGGCTGGACCCTGCACAGACCACTAGAGAGGCCCTCCATTTTTCTCCTCGCTGGTACCAAGAGATTATGGTGCAGTGGAAGAGGTGTGGCGCAGCGGCCAGGGCGACTGACGCTGTACGCTGGGGATCACGGTCTGATCCCCGGGGCCGGCGGCAGTTTAGCCCAGCACCATGTGACTCTGGGCAATAGCTCGCTTAATCTTCATGACGGCCCCCAGCGCCTCGACACCTTCGGGTAATTGTTCGCGCTTTACAAATACTGGACATTTACATTTACTTTAGTCTGTATTTTAGTCTTCTTGTGATCACTAAAACTGTCAGCACATTGTGCTCCTGCTCAGAAGCAGGCTTTTGAGCCTCTGTGGCCGCTCTGACCCCATGCCATTAAAGCTGTAATAATCACAGGCTCTGTTCTGTGGGACAGCCACAAGAAAAGCTCAGACACACGCACATGGCAGCCCGACAGCTTATATTTTTTTATTAACGTTATAGGCTAACAATCAGACACCAGTGTTGTGGTAAATACGTTACGAAAATTGATCAGTTAAGAATTGATAAAACCATGTTGACTAGTGAGAGTTAAATAGGCTTTGAGAAGGCAGACTAGCGTAGCTTTAGCCTAGGCCAGGACGATTGTGACCACCCCCATACAGATGGCCTTATCACCATTCTTTTTGACTTACGAATAGTTTTACCCTCAGTAGTGTCTTATCAATAATTTGTATCCAAAAGTCTATTAAAAACCGCAAATGCCCATAGTTTTAATAGCATATCACATTCAAATTCTAGAATTTGATTAAATGCTTCATCGTGAAGTGGATGTTTTTAATGTGGTGATCTATAACATGCATATTTATGTATGGCCTTAGCCTAGGTCTTTTGAGTTCACTAAAAGGAAACATATAACATATTTATAGGTGCTTTCAGCCTCCTCCTTCATTCGTCAGTCATTCATATTTGTCTTTTGCCCGCCACAGCATAGGACAGTGGGTCTGCCCACTTCAGCCATTGGCTGCTTCATTTTGAATGATACCATTCTTCTTTCACTCGGAGCACATTCACTCAAAATAGGTCTGTGCCAGGAAGTGTTAGACCAATGTGTGATTTTTTGAGTGCCATAAATATTTTTGGTTCAAGCCATTTGTTTTCAATTGCTTAAGGCCAGGCAGCTGCTCCAAAAATAGTTTTACAAAAACTGTCAAACCAAAACGACCATTGACAAAGCCGAAAGCTGGTACAGATCTACCAATTGGCTTTGCCAAAGATTATTTTTTTTAAAGTGCTTCTGCTGAAATTTCTTTTGCATAGAATGGATTACTGATGGATGTAAAATGGTGAAATGGACAATAAAAGATTCATATCCTTGCTTTCACCATCCAACAGTCTTAGTTAAGTCACCCATGATCCCCATTAATCATGAGACCCCTTCTTGCTTAATAACATTTTCCCAGACTGCAGCGGCTTTCTTCGCGATCTTTCATTCAGCAAAGGTAGAGGAATTATGCTGTCCATCTTTTGTCAATCCTTCACCAGGCGGTTAGCAAGCAGAGAATAAATGATTGATCATTAATGGACCTCCCAGCCCTAGACATGACTTGACATTCTGGTAGGTACCGTTTTAGCTGGAATTTTCAAGCCCTCTCTCATTACTCCCCTGACAATTACTCGACCTGGGCCCAATAATCTTGTGGGCATTCTGCGAACCTATGTTCCACATACCCTTTTGATTTCTACAATGCAAACGGTTGCGACTAACCTCTTGGAACAGAGTGAGGAGTGGCTTAATGTAATACTTCAACAGGTGGTATAGTGCAATGAGTGCCAAACTTTGCCCCCTGCAACAAAGCAGCGTCTTATGGCCTATTGGCCTCAACACTGAGTTTAAACTGACCCCATCTTTGTATTTCCCGGAATGGATCGTCTTCAGCAAGTAGGAAAGCTGCAAAAGTAGTTGCAGACCTTTTCCATTTAGCAGATTTCTGCAAACAATAGGCGACTCGAGATATTCCCTCAGGATAGGCTAATAGAGAATTCCTCAGTTGCAGATACTCATAAAAAGAAGGCTCTGCTGAGGATGTCCAAATTCAAGCTGCAATTCGGGGAAAGATTTATTCACCTTTAATATCTCCCAGTTTCACAGGCCTCTCTTTTGACCGTAATGACAGGCATCTGTTTTCTGATGGGGGTAATTAGATTGTGCCACAGAGTTGTCACCTGTTACTACACAGATCTTTTATCTCTAAAGCAATAGATCTAAAACATATTCTAGATCACAAGATATTGTCATAAAAAATATTTAGGATGCCCACACAGCAGGTCTCCTGCATTGGAGGCCGACCTTTTATATTTTTAAACAGCTGTCCATTCCTTGAGACAGCTCTTTAACAGTCGACTATATCAATTACAACACTGTCCCAATTGTAACATATTTTTGGGCGTGTGTTACGACCCAACCACCTCAGAACAGAGTACAGCATATCTCTTTCCTCTACCCATGTTCTTTTACTGACTCCGTTTACGCCTTGAAACTGTAGCATTTGAGAGATTGAAGAATTTCATGGCCAGGTAGCACAGCACTGCTTCGGAAAGGAACTGGCACTTTAGTTATATGATCCTCTTAATCAGATTTTCCTTTCCGACAAGAGACAGAGCAACCTGTCCCAACCCTCAATCAGCGTCTTGATCTGTTTTTAAAATGTGACATATTTAATTAACTACTTTTATCTTTTTGCAAATGCTGACAGGTAGCACTGTGTTTTATGTACTCGAATTATTAAAATCCACCATCAGACTCCTATCTAGTGTCGATCAACTAGCTTGTTCTCTTTTACTGTATTGATACTGGTTGACATGTTTTATTGGTACAGCATGAATTTTATTTATTTATTTTATTTATTTATTTATTTGAGATTTTTATTGCGCAAACAATTACCCGAAGGTGTCTCGGCGCATGTGTAAGCTAGCAGGACCATAAAAATAGAGTTCACTGATCGAACAGCCATGTCTTTACAAGCCTCCGAAAGCTTATCAGATTAGGGGCATTTTTAATATTTAGTGGAAGAAGATTTCACAGTTTTGGTGCAGCCACTAAAAAGCGGCGGTCTCCCCAAGTTACCGTTCTGGTACGAGGTACAGGTAGAAGGCAAATATTAGCCGATCTCAGCGGTCTTTTGGGGGTGTACAATTGAAATGCCTCAGTCAGAAATTTGGGTCCAGTGCCATGCACGGCCTTGTAGGCGATGCAGAGGGCCTTGAACTTAACCCGACTCTCTACTCTGAGCCAGTGAAGATGTCGAATGGCAAGGGTAGTGGGATGGCGGCGAGGGATGTTTAGCAGAATTCTGGCAGCCGCATTCTGTACAGACTGTAACTTTGAGATTACAGATTTCTGGGTGTTAAGAAAGAGGGCATTCCCGTAATCCAGTTTGGAGAATACCAGAGTAGAGACTAGAGTCTTCCCAGCAGAAGGGGGGAGATAAGGCAACAATTTCTTTATTTTCTTTAGCATAAAGAAAGCAGCGGAAACAACCTTGTTAGCGTGAAGATTGAGAGTTAGTTTGCTATCAAGGATGACTCCCAAGTTCCTAGCCTTTACCACTGGGACGGGCGGAGAGCCCAGTTGTATGGGCCACCAGGTGGAGGACCATTCTGGGGCGAGATTGCCAAAGGTCATAACCTCGGTTTTATCCGAGTTGAGCCTTAGGCAATTAGTGGACATCCACTTACTGACCGCAAGCATTGCTTCCTGAAAATTGGCAGCTACTGCTGTACCATTTTTATGGATCGCCAGTACCAGTTGGGTATCGTCTGCGTAAGAGGTTAATCGCACCCCATAGGCCTTTATTACCCTCGCTAAGTCCGCTACGTAGATGTTAAATAACGTAGGACTTAGCGAGGAGCCTTGTGGTACTCCACATGGTGGTGCAGAGACGGGAGAGTAAAAGTTACCCAACTTGACTGTCTGGGTGCGGTCGGCTAGGAAAGATGAAATAAGATCTCTAGCCAAACCGTCAATCCCCAGGGCTGTGACACGGTCGACCAGAATGACATGGTCGACCGTGTCAAATGCTGCGGATAGATCCAGAAGAATCAGGATGGCCATTCCTCCCTGGTCCATGATGGTTCTAATTTCATCAGTAGCTTTTATTAGAACCGTCTCCGTCCCGTGTCCCTTCCTAAAGCCAAACTGGGTTTCGTCTAAAAGATGGTGCGTATCGACGAATTCTGAGAGCTGTGTGTTCATCAGAGCTTCACAGATTTTGGCCGGGAAAGGAAGACAGGCAATGGGTCTATAGCTAGCCGGGGCGGAGGGATCTAGGGAGGGCTTCTTCATAAGGGGCTTAATCACTGCCTTTTTCCACGGGGCTGGATAGCAACCAGTTTGAAAGGCAGTGTTGCAAATTTCCGTAAGTGGGTGAGAAATCACCTCACTTAACCTGATCATCACTGAGGGCGGGCATGGGTCCAAAGGGGATCCAGACTTAATGATGGAAATAAGTCTGCTAATGTGATCCTCTGAGGTGTCAGCAAAAAGAGAAAAACGATCATGATTGGTATGGAAGGGTTCCTTGTTACTGGCAGTGGGTCTAGCCCCCGTGTCTCCACCAAAGGATGCATAGATATCTGCCACTTTGGTGGTGAAGAAAGTGGACAGTGCATTGCAGAACAGTTGGGAAGGTTCTGCTCCAAGACCTGATGGGGGTATGGATAGGGAGTTGACCACTGAAAACAGTTCTTTGAATGATATTGGAGCCATCGAATTTTTGCCCTCCCATTGGTACAAGTTATTTTTAATTTGTTGGCTGATCCCTGTGAAGATTGTTAAACTTGGGGTTCCTACTGTTCCACTATATTTAACATGTGCTTTTATTGTTTTAATTGTCTAAAACCGGATAAAGATTGTTTGATTTGATTTTGAATTACCTGGAGTGTGCTGGAAATATAGCTGTAGTCTGGTCTGGACTACCTTGGCTTAAATCAGCCAATGTTGGACGTGCTTGTGGCTGTCCTTGCTTCATGGAGTGGCAGTGCCAAGGATAAAGCTAGTCTGCCTTTACTTATTTGCTGTGAAATAAAAATGTGTGCAAGTGTCTCACAATTAGTGATGATGCAGTGGATCTGCATGGTATTTCATGCAAATATACAACTGGTCTTTTTACAGTCAGTGCAATCATTAATATACGCACCCTCCGAAATCTAAAGTGGGTTCTGGAGCTTAGTCCTGGCAAAGACCTCCTTAAGTTTGGTGGTGCGGAACTACCTTTTCTTTAAATCAACCCTTCACTTACAAAGGTGGCCTCGAACTCCACACCTGTTCTTCTTCAGTTCGACTGGATATTTGCCACAGTTTTGGAATGGCGCATACGTCAGTATCACATTTTAACACCATTTATTATGTTTAGTCAATAATGAGTTTAGATGAATTTTAAAATCTTTGTTTTAAGTTTTGGTATTTGTTTTTTAATCTGTTTATTAGGATTAGAAATTTAGATAAATCGGTTATCTGAAAGTGACTATTAGTTATAGATTCCTTATTTTAGAATTACGCCCAGGAGCCAGACTGGATCCGGGGAATTTTCTCTTCAGCAATACCCCTGCGCATCGGTAGATGGCATCTGTCAACTCCATGTCTGTCGTCGGCATCGTGGTTGCTGGGAGGATGTCGCGGTGCCTACTTAGACGCTTCTCCTGCATGCTAACGTCAGTTCTTTATTTTTCCCTGCCAGCCTAGTGCTGATTCAGCGAGAGCTTGCCCCCAAGTCATTTTTTGGCTAAATTCTTTTAGACTTTTGTCCACGTCCGTTTTTAAAGTCCTCGGCTCCTGGTGTGTGAGGGATGTCCCATTGTCGGACCGGATTTAAGCCTTGTGACTCCTGTCACAAGCTGATTTCTGATACGGATCCGCACCTCGTGTGCTTATGGTAACCGAAGCGCGACCACGACCCGAAGTTGTGCTCTGACTGTCGGGCCATGAATCCGAAGTCTTTGCGGGAGCGATCCCGAAAGTTTTTGGAGACCCCGCAGTTAGCTCCGCGTCACTCCTGGCCTCGCTTGAGGGGACGGTCTCGAGACTGGTCGCTGAGCCATCACACCTCGTTAAAGTCTTCGCACTCATTGGGTAAGTCGATGCACAAGAAGAAGGCGGAGAAGCACCGCCACTTTTTGCCTTCTCCCTGGCAGTTGGCCAGCGCGGGAACAGGAGCGTTGTCGCTCTAAGGCTCCGTCTCCAGTGCCTGATTCCTGGACAACTCCGCGCCTTAAACCATTTCTGGGAGCCGGGGCGTGCCCTGCCCAGCTTTGTGCATTCCATCTTTGGGCAGCCCGACTCCGGTGATGCGCCTTCAGGCCCCGCGGAGCCGGTTTGGGGCTCTGGGCTTTCGATGCCGGTGGCTTCGGCGCCGCAGGGTTCCCATGGATCCAGGCCTGGATCCGGATCAACGCCGGTCGACCTTACCTAAGCATTCCCAGCGCTGATCCCGGAGCTGACGTCTGACGTCCGCCGTTCCCCCGGCTGACGCCATCCCCATCCACGAGACGGACCTGGACCGGATAGACGTTGGCCGACGTCCAATCCGACGCCGGAGGGTACTTTTGTTCCCTTGTTCATCCGAGGTGTTCCCTATCGCCCTGAGGGTGGTGAGGCCTGGAAGGGGTCGCTGGACCCTTTCAGCTGGAAGAGCCGGAATAGGGAGAGTAATTGAGTGACGCCAGTGGTGTGGATACCCTCCTAGTCCTTGGTATGCTTTCTTCTCTTACCGTGGTTATGGAGGAGGGAGAGTCCTATGCAGTGGTGGTACGAATGGCAGCCGAGGCCTTGGGCCTGGAGTACCCTACAGTGGCAGTCAGGACTAACCTCCTAACAGAGGTGCTTCAGCCGGTGGCAACTTCCTCCAAACTCCTCTTGCTCTTTAACCCCTTCGCGGCGGGGCTAATTCCCCCGCACAGGAGGGGAATTATCCCGGCGCGGGCGTTCCGCGGCGATTATGACAAGCTCAGCTAGTCATGAGCACAGCGCCACTGTGCCTCATGACGAGCTGAGCTCGTCATGAGCACAGAAAGTGTTAATGAAGCCTTTTCTGACGTCCTTCTGGGCGCCTGGTCCAGGCCCAGCACAGGGGTGTGAGAAGTTAGCCTGGCATATAATGTCCACTAGTTCTAGTGGGCACCTTGCACCAGTCTAATCGACCTTTATTGATGGTGGTTGTAAAGTCAACCTTATAGAAAGCTATCCTAGGTGTAGCAGTGACTAGCAGTCTTCAGGCTAAGACTTCAGAGAGCGAATTAAGCTAGTTGTTTTACCAATTATAATCCCTTGAGTACCAAATGAAAGCACACCACACAAGGTATATATCAAATATATATGTATTTATTCCAAACACAACCCCTCTGCACTCTTTATGAAGGCAGAGGTAAAAGTACAATACAAGGAACTTGGCATACGGTAAATTGCACAGTATACATTTTGCCCTAGGGGCCTCACAAACCATATACTAAAATAGTGGTATAAGAACCACGTCTGAGATAGAAAGCAGGCCTAGGGCCTGTGGAATCGCTGGGGCTTCTAGGAACAACCAAGGGTTAGGAAGTAGGAGGCCCACGGGAGACGCGTGCAGTGTCTAAACACAGCCGTGGGTTACCTTTGGCTTTCTATGGCACACAAACAAGTTCCAAATGTACAATTTAAGGATACTTACGAATGGACTACGATGGAACCCTTTTAGACTTAGACACTAGGAGGGCCAATACCCTCGAGACTACCAGCGTACCCGTGTTACCTCACCCATGGAATCCGGGTGCATAGGTGTCTTTTGGTCTCGGGTTTCGTCGTAGATTTCAATGGAGATCTGCAAAGAAGTGCTGCAGGCAACCAGAGGAAAAGTGTCCGGGTGGATCGAAGATCTGAAGAACCTGAAAGCAGAAGGGACAGAGTCTGGGTCACTTGCCAGTGACCAGGATGGCGATGGAAAGCTGCCAGCCAATGTCAGGTGATTTCAGATGAAAAGATGAAGTTTGTCTCTTCAGCCACGAGGTCCAGGAGGCATCGATGATGACCAGGAGCTGGATTCGAGCTGTCCCACGAAGGAGCTAGTTGACTGCGGTGTCGGTATCCGGATTGGACCCAACAAGCCTTGGCAAACGCAACCCACGCAGGATGTCGAGATTGGCTTCGTTTCAGACTAGCAAGGTCTGTGGCGCTTCTCCTTTGTAGGGAAGCTGGAGCAAGCCTGGAGCAACCAGGAATGCAAGTAAGATTCAAAGGTAAGTCTTCGGAGTCTCACTAGCCAACGTACTAGGAACCGCGAAGACGCGTCGAGCTGAAATGCAAAAATGGGGCCCACGGGACACTCGTGGAGTGGGGGCCTCTGAGCTTCGTTACAAATGGTGCTCGGGGCTGGGGCTTCAAGGACCCCAATGCACAACTTCGGGATACCTCGGGAAGTCGGTGCAGGTAGCAAAATTCAGGATGTCCAGGAGTTCCGGTCTCTCGTGTCCGCCATGGGTCTCAGCTTTGCTGTGAGCAAAGGTCGGGGTCAGAGATGTCTGGAAGTCCGTGTCCTGTGTCGCAGATTCTTCGGGATCTGGCGGGAGCCTCGAAAATGCAAACCGGCAAAGTTGCTGTTGGTGCCTGTTTGAGCAGGGTGGTGACTCCTTGACCACAAGGGAGATGTCTTCGGTCTTCCAGTCGAAATGAAATGTCGAAGGTCCAGGATTTATGTTTGTGTTTCGTCCAGGGTAATCTAAAGTCCTAGGGACTGGAATCCTATACTTATACTAAGTTTAGGGGTTGGACTAACTTTAAGGTCCCCCCTATGGGTGGACCTGGGAAGGTGGTGGTTGTATTCCTTTCCCTTTGTCCAGTTTCGCGCCAGAGCTGGGGCAGAGTGCCCCAGCAACCGGTTTGAACTGGGAAATGCATAGAGCACCTAGTGTGCTCCAGGCAGTATCTGGAAAGCATTCACTGAATGCAGCCCTCCCTGCCCCAATACACAAACGCCTGTCTGGGGAGGTGCCAGCATTTCCCTGGACAGGAAACCTATTGTCCAGACCTCCCCTGCCAGAGTTTCGTCCAGCAGCAGGAGGGCAGACTCGTGTCTGTGGCAGCAGCATCCATTTTGTGATGCTGAGGCTCTGTTTAATTTTAAGAGGGTTTACAAGTAACTACATGTCTTCTCCCTCTAGAATGGTGGAATGCTACCCCCGCCAAAGTGTTTGACACCTCACACGACATGTTTTGATAAAGCCAAACCAAAGTTAGCATTAACCACAAGGATTATAATGCACTTAAGAGTATATAGTATGGCTATATCATAGAACAGCTAAAGGAGATGGTTCCGAAAGCTGCAGAGGGGCTCAGCTCATACCAGGGCACCCTTTCACATAAAACCAAGCACTCTACCTCCAGAGGTCTGCCTTAGGAGTGGCTCATAGGTGTATATGTGTCTATATAGGTATACTATATCTAAGTAAGGGTGATTACACCACCTTATCCAGGCTGTGGGTACAGACCTGTGGTGTCAGTTTGGAAGCCAAACCAGGGGTGGCATAATACATGCTGCAGCCCCTGGTAGGCCTAGGGTGCACCTATGCCCTGGGTACCTATGGTACACTATACAGGAGCTTACAAGGGTGACCTAGTAACCAATGTGGTATGTACCTAAAGTACATGGTATCAGTTTAGAGAGAGAACAGCTAGACTGTGCGCCTGATTAGCAGGACCACAGCCATACTAAAGTCGAAAAACCAGAGAATCACAGCAAAAAGTGGGGGTAACCATAGGAAGCAGACCCTACTCTCCTACAAGGGGTGCCTGTGGAACAGACGATTGCCCGCCACCGCTGCCTGGCTCCAGGTGATCTCATTTTACTCTCCCATCACCCTTCCCCTGAGAGCTTGGTGGTCCAAGCCTCTTCCTCCAAAGGCGCATTCCCTTCGGTCCCCTGGATGGGGAATCCAAGAAGCTGGATCAACTTGGGAAGCGTATGTTCTCTTCCTCCAGCTTTGGGCTGTGGTCCATAAATATTGCATGCTTCTTGGGCTGTTATACCCATACATTTTGGGATACAGTTGCGCAGGTGTTGCCTCAGTGTCTGGAGGAGGTCCGGTCCATTCTCTCTCAGGCAATGACAGACTGGAGAGATGCAGCAAAATTCATAATCTTCTGTGGACCGGACACCACTGACTGTTGGCAGAATGATTGCCACGTCGGTAGCCCTTCGGCGCTCCGCCTGACTGAGGACGTCTGGTTTTTCAGGGGATATCCAGGCAAGTTTGCTGGACATGACCTTCGATGACCATCGCATTTTTGGTGAGAAGGCAGACTTGGCACTCAAGCGTTTTAAGGATTCTTGGGCGAAGGCCAGATCCTTAGGCCTCGTGTCCTCCACAGTCTGCCTTTCGTCCCTTTCGTGGCTATGGAAGGGGCACCCCTGGCCCACATCCAGCCACTGGCCCACGCAAGCTGCCCAGCCTCTGCGTTGCCACGAACTTGGGACCCAGTGAAGTGGGTCTGGGAACCAGCAGGCGTGCCAGTCCACCCTTTCCCCCCTGCAGCAGCCTCCAAACCCTCCTAGTCTGACCTTTCAGGGCCATCAGCTCCCACTGGTTGGCAGAATTCGCCATCACCTCCCACACTGGCAAACCATCACGTCAGATAGGTGGGTTTTGCAGATAGTCTGAAGGGGCTTCACCCTCCCCTTCCAAACTAACCTCCCTCCATGCCACTGTCTCTTGATTGCATGTCGGAGGATCGTTGGGCGCTTCTCTGCCAGGAAGTTTCTGCTCTCTTGGCCAAGGGGGCTATCAAGAGGGTACCTGCGCCAGAGGTAGGTCGTGGTTGGTATCCTGCTACTTTCTGGTGCCCAAGAAGGACAAAGGCCTACTTCCTATCTTAGACCTCAAGGCCCTCAACCGCCTTCTCCGGTAGGAGAAGTTCAAAATGCTATCCTTGGCACACGCTCTGTCTGCCTTCGACCCTGGAGACTGGATGGTAGCATTGGACTTCGAGGACTTGCAGGACGCTTATTTTCACATCGCCGTCCTGCCAGCCCACAGGTGTTACCTATGGTTCATAGTCGGCCACAAGCATTTTCAATTCAGCGTGCTCCCCTTCGGCCCAGTGCCCCTTGGGTTTTCACTAAAGTGATAGTGATGGTCGCAGCTCATCTGCGCAGATCGGGTGTTCCAGTCTTCCCCTATCTCGGCGACTGGCTTTTGAAGGGGGCACGCCCCAGGTGGTTGTCTCCCACCTCCAGACTACGGTGGACCTCCAACATGCACTGGGGTTCACTATCAACGTGTCACACCTGAGTCCCTCTTAGTCGCTCCTTTTCATCTTAGCTGTTCTGGACACAGTGCAGTTTCAGGCTTATCCTCCCATGTAGCTTGTCCGGTACATTCGGTCTATGATACGATGTTTCAGCCTCTATCCCAGATTTCGGTGAGAATGAGACTGCGGCTGCTGGGCCTCATGGCCTCCTGCATCCTGCTGGTTGATAGAGCCAGATGGCTTTTGAGGGCTCTGCAGTGGGACCTGGAGTTCCAGTGGGAGCCGCATTAGGGGAATCTTTCCGACTACATGGTGGGGACTGCGCAACAACTGCAGTGGTGGTAAACAAACCAAGATTGGGTCAGAGGCAGATCCCTCTCACTTTCCCCAACCAGACCTTACGGTGGTGACTGATGCATCACTTCTGAGTTGGGGCGGTTAACTGGGGGAGGCGGAGATCAGAGGAGTCTGGTCTCCGGCAGAGTCCGGTCTCCATATCAACCTGTTGGAGCTCCTGGCAATTCGCTTGGCACAAAAGGCATTCCTTCCCTCCCTCAAGGGGAAGGCAGTGCAGGTGTTCACAGACAACACCACCGCCATGTGGTACTGCAACAAACAAGGCGGGGTGAGGTGTGGACCCTTTGTAAAGAGGCTCTTCGCCTTTGGACATGGGTGGAACATTAGGGCTTAACCGTGGTGGTTCAACGCCTGGGGTTCTCTGAACACTAGGGTGGACAAACTCAGCAATCTGGCCTTGGTGGATCACAAATGGCGTCTTCACTCAGAGGTGCTGTGAGGTCTTTTTCAGTAGTGGGGAGAGCCTTGGTTAGATCTGCTCGCCACCGAACAGAACGTGCAATGTCAACACTTCTGCACGTTGGAGTTTCCAAGGTGGCACTCGCTCTGTGACGTTTTTCGTCACAAGTGGAGCTGCTGCCTCCTGTACGCCTTTCCGTCTGTACCACTCCTGCTCAGAGTGCTGTAGAAGAACAGGTGGGACCAGGCCCAACTCAATCTTGTGTCACCGGACTGGGCAATAAGATTCTGGTACTCTGAGCTCCTGAGCATGGCCATCGATCCCTGATCAGACTGCCCCTTCAGGAGGATCTCCTGTCGCAGCAGCAGGGGACGGTCCTCCACCTGAACCTGTCCAGCCTCCACCTCCTTGCATGGAGATTGAGCGGTGGCAGTTGACCACTTTCGACCTTCCTCCTGCAGTTTGTAATGTCATCTTGGCAGCCAGGCATCCCTCCACTAAAACTGTATACGCCTGTCGATGGAATAAGTTTGTGGCATGGTGCACAGCAAAAGCTGCGGATTTCCATTCTGCCCTTCTTTGAGGTTCTTTTATTCCTTCTTTCTTTGGCACAGCAGTGCTCTGCTCTGGGCACTCTTAAAGGCTTCCTGGCAGCCATTTCTGCATTTCTTCGGCTGCCAGATAAGCCCTCTTTGTTCAATTCCCCTATTGTAAGTCGCTTCTTTAAAGGTATTATTCATCTCTTTCCTCATCTCCTTTCATAATGCCTCAGTGGGACTTGAACCTTGTCTTGACTTACCTTATGTGCGCTCCCTTTGAGCCTCTTCACAGCTGTCCTCTCAGGCTTCTCACTCTGAAGACTGCCTTTCTTGTTGCCATCACCTCTGCTCGCAGAGTGAGTGAACTTCAGACCTTTTCTTCTAAGCCTCCTTTCCTTTCAGTCCATCCGGACAAGGTGGTGCTCCGAACGAGATCCTTTTTCCTTGCCTAAAGTAGTCACTCCCTTACACATCGGGCAGACTATTACTCTGCCCACATTTTTCGCGCCTCCGCACCCTTCCAAGGAGGAGGAGAGACTTCACCGTCGCGACCCAAAACATGTGCTGTCCTTCTACCTTGACCATGCTAAAGATTTCAGGGTGGATGATCAACTCTTCGTTGGCTATGTCGTTGCCAAAAAAGGTCAGGCTGTTCAGAAGTGTACCATCTCTCGATGGGTAGTCCTTTGTAATCAAGATTTGTTACGGTTTGGCTAAAAAAGAATCTCCAGTGGGGCTGCTCGCTCATTCCACTAGAGCTACGGCAGCAACCACTGCTTTGTTGCGTGGAGTTCCACTCATCGATATCTGCCAAGCGGCCACGTGGGCTTCTAGGCACACGTTTACCAGACATTACTGCCTGGATAGTCAAGTCCAGATGGACGGATACTTTGCCCATTCTGTTCCCCACGATTTTCTGGTGTGAACTTGCTTCGCAGACTGTCCTCCGGGGATGGTATTGCTGGACTGTCTATTCTAAGATAGGGAATCTACAACTAATAGTCTCTTTCAGATGAACAAGTTACTTAAGTTTGGTAACAATGTATCTGTAAGAGACATATATTAGTTATCAATTCCTTATCGCCCCACCAATTCTCCGCACTCTGCGAACTGACTCCTAGGGTTAGGGACACCATTATTGGGCCCTAGTGTGGCACACCACTGGTCAGTGTCTTTCATGGCTCTGTGCTTCTGGCATGGAAAGTTGCATCAGAACTGACGTCAGCGTGCAGGGGCAGTGTCTAAGTGTGTAACAAGACGTCATCCCGGCGACCATGACGATGGACTTGGAGTCGACCGACGCCACCTACCGATGCGCAGTGGTATTGCTGAAGAAAAAATTCATCCACCGGATCCAGTGTGACGCCTGGGGGTAATTCTAAGGTAAGGAATCTATAACTAATATATGTCTCTTACAGATACATCGTTATCGAAGGTAAGTAACTTGTTCTGTTAATATACTGATGGTATTCATTACTGTGAATAAATTACATCTAAGATGTAGCCAAACACAATGAGAACATGTAGCTCAGGAATGAAAAGATACATTATTAAAGTCTACAAAAATGACATGTCTAATGAAGTTAACGTGAATAATTTAATTCTGCATCGTTCAGCATCTTGCTAAAGCGTATGTTTATTTAAGACCGATCGAAATAAAGGCAATGCAGAAATGAGGCCTAGTTTAGCTTGACAATGTAAATACGACAGAAATGGATGCTTAATACAAAAAATAATCATGCTCATCATGCTACACACTAATTTGAACGTTTAATGAAAGGCACATTTTCCATTTTTCCTTTTTTTGAGGCATTCCTCGTTTTAATATTTTCACAGGCTTATTACATATTTTAAGCTCATTTAACATGCTCCATCAAGTTCCTTTAGGGAATCTGGCCAGCACGTCGAGAATAGAAGCAGCGGGTCAATTCTTCAAAAATTAAAGGAAGTTGACTTGGATCCTCACTAAATCACTCTTTAAAACGACATATCAAATCTCAAGGATTAAATAATATCCCCACTGAGATCACTTTGGTGGCAGCATTTGTATTTGCAAAACATGTAGTAGGGTATAAAATATAGTCAGATAGATTACCCCGTTATTTGGGAAATGGCTAATCCAGTTGACCACATCTGTTTTTCTCAACCTGTTGTACTTGATGCCTTATCCAAACAGTTTTTTCCCCGTCATCTTTTTATTATCGGTATATATGGCCCCACTGGTTAAAATGCCCCTCCATGCCCCAGAATAAATAAAATGGTAATAAGTTGGTGACAGCAGCAGGGAGTAGGGTGGGCTTCCTCTGCACTTTTCATAGCACGCATATGTTTTGGGGCGGCCGTCTTGCTACGGCCAGCCAGACATGCGCACTTTAAAACCTCTAACCCAGCTGTCTAAATACATCTGGGTTAGATTAAGGGCAGGGCTTTAGTGTCCATGGGAGTGGCTAGTGAGTCCGCTCCCTCCAATCAGGGTGCTGCTTTCAGAGCATGAGAGCAGCGCCAGGATTGGTTAAGGCACTTCTCAGGAGCATGAGTTGCAGGAGGAAGACGTGCAGCGAGGAAGGGGTCGGAGTTGGATGTGTAGCAAGTAAGTGTGTTCTTTTTGTTACCCATCACCCATTTGCCTGCCTACCACTCCCCGTAGATGCCAGCCGCCACTGCCAGTGCAGCCCACACATGCAGCAAATTTGTGTGGATCTCCTAGTCATATCGACTTTAATATTATCAGGGCCCTCAGTTATGTTACTAAAGTAATGTAACAATGCACACACTATTTTTTTCTGACTATCTAACCTGGGCTGACTAATCTCTTTATGAAAGTCCAGGTGGGCCCTACGTTCAGTGAGAAAGTGCCAATAAGCTATAAAGTATGTTGCCCTTTTGTCTAGATAGCTGAATCTAAAGTGTTTTGCAGATTTCGGAAGGGTAGGTACTGATCATTAAAGGAGCGAGAAATTCCTCTGTTAGTCTTGACGTCAGCCAGGCAAGTCATCACGTAAATAATGAATCTGGGCTCAGGGCCAGCACCTACATAAACATTGTTCAAACTGGTTTTGAGGCCAATACCTCAGAAGTATCGCCTGAGGGGACAGTTACAAAAGCCATGCATTTGTGTTATGATACCCGTTGAAGACAGGTTGTCTTTCAGCACAATGAGAAATTCAAGAGCTCTTTAACAGCTCAGCTCGGGAAGGCCCTTGGTAATCTCATGTTTGTCAAGTATGTTCTTATTGCTCACAGATTAGTGATGGAGGGAAGCTAGGCCCGAAGCACATTTTATAGTGTTCGCAATTGATGCTATATTATTGGAGGTTACTTTTAAGGCTGTCTGTTAACTCTGTGCAGGTTGCTGTAACTGATTATTTCACATACTGTATGATAGCCACCCCCTCCAATTGTTAACGTTGTTTTTCTATTGGAAATTTTAACATTCTTTCAGTGTTTGAGGTAGTCTTGTGTTCCCATGAAAGAGGACGTTACTTAGCAGTTTGGTTGGACTGCCCATTTTGGAACAGTGCAAAGACTAATTTGCATGTGATCAGTCCCTGTCTGGAATAGCACATTGAAGAAAAAAATATATAATTTGCTCAAAGCATTTTTCAGAGGGTAATATTAGAACAAACATTTATGTCCAACAATATTGGTTTCGGTGAGTCGTCCTAAGTGGCATAGACTTTGACAACTATGGGATCTGTAGCTTGCTGTGATGTATGTAGTTGAGTAGCATCTCCCCGTGCGGTGCACTAAGGCCACATTGGTCTGGATTTGCTTGTTCTGTTAGGCTATTTAAATAACGTATCTGTTTTCCATATTGTCAACTGTTTTGACTTCCCACTGTTCATGTTACCTTGCTCAAAAGAGTGAGTCTGTAATCTGTGCAGTTAGAAGCACATTATACCTTTTGACTGCTAATACTGAAAATGCCTTTCGACCTGATAGTTCCTTTGTGTGTTGAGAGATTGTTAGTTTTACCTTCCTGGCAGAATGTAGGAATCTGTTAGGCCTGTGCAAATTAATTTGGGTTCTTGTTCAGAGGAAATGTAGTGGCAGCTGTGCCTATTGCCCCAAAGCAACAAATACAGTTTTTTCTTTCCAAATCACTAAAGTCCTTTGGTCTAATACACAACCGAACTCTATGCCTTCACTGCAAAAGTATAGAATTTTTGCAAAATAATATGTCCAGTGTTTAGTTATTGAAACTTTTCACATTATGTGTAGGTCACCTGCATTATTGTCGCTTATTTAGGGCTCATCACACGTTTTGCAATTCTGGTCCGAAGTACCCCTCGGACCATGTTCTCATTATAGACCAGCCAGAACTCTTAGATCCTCTGCTGTCCTGTTGCCGCGCATTCCCAGGTTGTCGTTCCAGGTTGGGATGCGTTTCATTTTCTCTACTGGCCGCTAAGGCTTGGAATCATCTCCTTGTGAACCTGCGCTGCACCAGCAATGAGATACTGCTCAGTATACTTCTTAAAACGAGGTTATTTGCTACTTTAAGCTGTTGCCTGGTTTGCTTTATCTTTCTATAGCACTGGTACACTCCTTGGCCTCGCCTTAGCGCTTCACAAATCCAGTCAATCATTCCTTCATTGGAACCTCTTGGCTCAACATCTCCTCCCAATACCTATGCGACATATGCTTTGCTGGGCTCACACAACTCAGTATACATTACCAGGGAAAGGCCTAGCATATTGAAGAAACTCAATGGAACATTAATCCCTTTACTCTAACCCGTCCCGCCCGACCTGAAATCTTGAATCGCTATGGGAAGACTTACTGGCACAAGAAGGCAGTGCATCTGATGGTCAATCATATAGGATTGGCTTCTCTGTAGTCCTTGCAAAAGAGACATGCTAGAGTCACACAGATCCGATTTACATCCATGAATGATGAATATGCAGACACCCGTAGTGGTCTGCGGAGTTAACAGAGTTTCACTCCACGGAGTTCCGTCCACGAAGTGGTACTTGCTCAATATCCGAATTAAAGCAGCAACAAGGTCAAATTTCAGTTTACAACTTTACACAATAATTCATGGAGAAAATGCTATCACTGCATTTAACTAATATGAATTTTGCGAACCCTGTTGGGAGGCCGTAAGATTGCAGAGCGGAGTGTGTAGAAAAAAAAACCTGCGCAGCTGCAAAGTATATGTATATATTTCACCAGTTTTGCAGCGTGAATCTTTCTGGATTCACTATGCTGTGCATATTCCGCAATCTGGTGGTTGGGTCCGGAATCGTAGTCTTTCCTCTCTTTTTTTTTTTTTTTTTTTTTGTCGTAGCCCAGGTGGGCGTCGACGTCCCACCATTTGGTGTACCTTCGGTGACGTCGGCGTGCTTCCGGCGGAAGCTACCACCCTTGGGCGCCATCTTCAGATTCTTTTTTCCGCCGTTGGGTCTGGATCGTCGCGTGAAGCTCCAGAAGTTTTGGAGGCGAAAAGGAGAAAATATAGCAAATCTTCAACAGAGAAGACCTGAGAAGATCGGGAGAAGAGGACCTTTAGAGAAGAGACGACGAAGAAAGGAGAGAATTTCGAAATCTTCGACGTCCTTGGAGGAATGCGCACACAGGGGGCCCCCTGAGCGCAGGGATGTACAAGACGCCCTTTAAATTCTGCAAGAACTGCCACCTCAAGTTCGCACAGAAAGACCAGCACCCAGTCTGCAACCTCTGCCTGCCTATCGACCACGAGAGCAGAGACTGCAACGCCTGCTCCGTCTTCAAGCCGAAGACACTTCGAGTTCGAGAAAGACAGAGGACGGAATGCAGGGCAAGGGCCAAGCCCTGACGCTTTACGAACTTGGCCTCTCCACAGACGACGAGGACAACATCGCCAAAGGCCCAGATGACTTCACGGTCGCTGAGACCAATAAGAAAACGCCTGATAAGGTAGGAGAGTCTACGACCCCGAAAACTCCCACAGGGCCTCGAAAACCAGAGGCAGACTCTCGAAAGTCTGAGCCCAGAGCCTCGAAAGGAGCACCGGCGCTGAACAAATCGACGACCGAAGCTGCATCCTCCGAAAAAGAGCCCAGCGGATCCTCCGAGAAGGACTCCCGGAGGCCGAAGACCAGCGAAAAGCAAAGGTCATCGAAGCAGGCCCCCGAAAAAGGGCCTTCGACTTCAACTTCGACGTCGAAAGAAAAGGAGCCGAAGAAAGCTTCGACGTCGACGGCGCCGCCGAAAAGGGCGGCCGAAACGCTCGACGACGAAGAGGCCGCAGAGATGCAGAGAAAGAGAAAGAGGCTCGAGGCCGAAATGGAGAATATCCTTCAAAGAAAGAAGGATTTCAGTGAAAAAATGAGGAGTTACAAGATCCCCTCGAAGCCGACATCGAGCGTCGCTGTGGCACAGGAGCTCGAGGAGTTCGACGTCGAAGAGCCGCCGAAAACTCCGGAACCTTCGGAGCACGAAGAGGAGGAAGACCTCTACTACACAGAAGGGGATTACGGGGAGCAGCAGTCAAGCTACGGCTCGGGTTCCTCGACGGCCCAAGACCAGGAATGGCAGGACATCGAGGCCGAAAACCCAGAGGAGGCGGTAGAAACATACCCCTCGAGGCCTTCACCACCGGATGACATTGGGGCATACAATGAGGTGATCAGAAAGGCAGCAGCAGCTTATGGAGTTAAGATGGAGGAGGAGAAGCCAGAAGCAGACTTCCTGCTCGAGACATTGCTCCCCATACAGACAAGAAGTCAGTTCCTGCCCATGCTCAAGAGTATCACAGACCAGGGGAAGGAAGCCTTCAAGGATCCGGCTACGTGCAGATCAGTAACGCCGAGGACGGAGAAAAAATACATATTCTCCTCCCAAGACCCGGCTTGCATCAAGGGATCCGTCACAGCAGATTCTATAATCGCTGCAACGGCCAGGAAAAGGGCAAACGTCCCAACAACGTCTGGACCCCCACCTGACAAAGAAAGCAGGAGGATGGATCTAACTGGCAGGAAAATTGAGAGGAACGTCGCAGCACACTGGCGGATGGTGAACTCCAACGCACTCCTGAATAGGCATCAATACCAGCACTGGGATGAGATGGGACAGTTGCTCAAGAACCTCCCGGAACAATACCGTGAGAGGGCATCACACCTTGTGGAAGAGGGGAAGAGCATAGCCAATTTGTGCCTGAAGACAGCCTTGGATGGGGCAGAAACATCCAGCAGACTGATGGCTATAGGCATCACTGAGAGAAGGCAAGCCTGGCTCAGGATCTCAGGCTTCAAGGCTGAGGTCCAGAACAACATCCTGAACATACCCTTCAACGGGGAATCACTGTTCGGAGCCCCAGTGGATGAGAAGCTCACCCAATTGAAGAAGGACAACGAGACAGCAAGGTCCATGGGGGCCCTGCAGTTCAGGGGGATGAGAAGAGGCACCCCTACGCGGAGACCGAACAGCAGAGGTGGAAGTCAGCGAGGAGATTCTCACCAGAGTTTCCACCAGGGGCAACAGAGTGACAACCAAGGCCACCAGGGCCAGCAGAGGCAAGGCTGGAACTACCAAAGCAGGGGCCAGTCCTTTTGGTCAAGAGGAAATGGACGGGGCCAGAGAAGGAGAGGCAGTGAACAACCACCCTCTAAGTGACTTGACACGGGAGAAGGTGCTCCACCACCCAAACCCTCCGGGGGAGGAGCACGGAAAAACAAAGAGGAGAGGGCTACACGGACAAGACACAAACGAACATGTAACGCCGGTAGGAGGAAGATTGAGATTTTTTCTCCAGCAGTGGAGAAAAATAACAACAGACAAGTGGATACTCAATATTATGCAGTTCGGATACTGCATAGAGTTGGAAAAGAGGCCACCAAACAGAAAACCAAAGAAAAGACAGCACTCGGGAAGAGAGCTGCAACTACTTCAAGAGGAAGCCAAAGAACTCCTCCTCAAAGCGGCCATCGAACGAGTCCCTTTCAAAGAACGAAACCAGGGAGTGTACTCAAACTACTTCCTAGTGCCAAAAGTGGACGAAAGTCTAAGACCCATCCTGGACCTACGGTTCCTAAACAAATACGTCAAAACTCAAAAATTCAAAATGACGTCCCTACAAGAGGTAATCCCACAGATAAAGGCAGGGGACTTCTTGTCCACCATAGACCTCAAAGACGCGTACCTGCACATCCCCATGAACAGGCAGCACAAGCACATGCTAAGGTTCACAGTAAACGAGGATCACTACCAATTCACAACCCTCGCTTTCGGCCTAAAGTCCGCACCAAGGGTGTTCACCAAATGCCTCGCGGCAGTGGCCGCACACCTAAGAAGAGAGGGGATACACGTATACCCCTACCTCGACGACTGGCTGGTAAAGGCAAGCTCTTACAGGACATGCAAAGAGCATGCAGAACAGGTGACAAGAACACTAGCAAGCCTGGGTTTCTCCATACACTGGGGAAAATGCTCAATAGAACCAGAGCAAGTGAAGATCTTCCTTGGAGCCCAGATCGACACCGTCCGATGCAGAGTCTTACCGAGCGAAAAGAGAACGCTCAGCCTACTGAGGGAGAAACGTCACTACCAGAAGGGGCGATCTCCGACAGTGAGGACTGTGAGCAAGATCTTGGGGATGATGGCATCATGCATACACTTGGTCCCCAATGTACGCCTACAGATGAGACCACCCCAAGAGTGGCTACAACAGCAATGGTCACAAGCTACAGGAAGTTGGGAGGATCTAGTGGTTGTAACGCACAGGGTGCAGGAGGAGATAAGGTGGTGGACCAGGGAGAGAATAACAGAAGGAAAACCTCTAACACCACCGGACCCAACAGTGACCATCACCACAGACGCATCCCAGAAGGGGTGGGGCGCACACATGAACAGGCTCAGAGTGAGGGGTCTGTGGAGCCCTACAGATACAGTCAGGCACATTAACTACCTGGAACTGAAAACTGTGTTGCTAGCCCTCAAGGCTTTCCAGAAGCACCTGTACAACCAGAAGGTGCTAATACAAACGGACAACACCACAACGATGTTTTACATAAACAAACAGGGGGAACTCAGTCGTTCCCTCTGTCAAACCTGGCACAGGAGATCTGGAAATGGGCTATACCACTAAAAATAGACCTGCTAGCCATACACCTGCCAGGGAAGGACAATGTGGAAGCAGATTGGCTCAGCAGGCAGACTTCAGCGTCCCCCGAGTGGGAACTCAATACTCAGGAAACAGAGAGACTATTCAGGAAATGGGGCACGCCAACAATAGACCTATTTGCAACACACCGGAATGCAAAATGCCAGTACTTTGCATCCAGGCAACAAGAGGCACTGTCCCAGGGGAATGCCCTATGGATAAGCTGGTCGAAAACATTTGCCTACGCTTTTCCCCCGATACCCCTGATCCCGAGGGTTCTCAACAAATGCATGAAGAGCAACATGACGCTCATCCTTGTGGCACCACAATGGGCCAGACAGACCTGGTTTTCTCAGATAATGGAGATGGCGCAGGGGCCACCACACAAGTTCCCAAAAAGAAGAGACCTACTCTCCATGGAAAACGGAGAAATCCTACACCCAGAGCCAGAGAGCCTCAACCTCTCAGCCTGGCTCCTGAGGACTTAGAATTCGCACACCTAAAACTACCAGAGAGCACCCTGCGGGTGCTACGAGAGGCAAGAAGGCCCAGCACACACAAGTGCTATGGGAAAAATGGAAAAGATTCACTCAATGGTGTTGCAAGAAACAGCTCCAAAGGAAACTAACAAAGGAATCCACGGTGCTAAGATACCTCACGCACCTAATTAAGGCTAAGCTAAGCTCATCCTCGCTGAGGGTGCACCTGGCAGCGATTGTGGCATACACAAGAGGAGAAACAGGGAGAAGTTTTTTCACATCCCAAGTCGTAAAAAGATTCATGGAAGGAGCTAAAAGAATAGCGCAGCCAAAAAGAATGCCGCCACCGGCATGGAACCTAAATGTGGTACTGACGGAGCTCATGAAAGCACCTTTCGAACCCATCCACAAAGCATCACTGCAAATGTTAACAATGAAGACGGCCTTTCTGGTAGCAATCACCTCGCTACGGAGGGTGAGAGAACTGCAGGCACTCACACTGCAAGAACCCTACATCCAGATACACAGTGACAGGGTCGTGATGAGAACAGACCCACACTTCATGCCAAAAGTGGTGTCAAGGTTCCACATGAACCAGAGTATTCAGATACCTAGCTTCTTCCAAAACCCCACTACAAGCGCAGAGAGGTCACTCCACACCCTAGACGCTAGAAGGGCTGTGATGCACTACATCGAGAGAACGAAGGAACACAGGAAAACAAAACAGTTCTTCGTATCCTTCGCAAACAGTTACATGGGCAAACCAGTCACTAAAAACACCATAGCGCGATGGATCGCACAGACAAAACAATTCTGCCACAAACCAGCTGGCCAGGAGCTAACTGGAGGGGCACAGGCCCACTCCACCAGGAGAAAGGAGCAACAATTGCGTTTCTGGCCAACACACCAATCCAGGACATATGCCTGGCGGCAACATGGGCTTCAGTGCACACTTTCACTAAGCACTATTGCGTGGATGTACAGATGAACAAAGAAGCACAAGTAGGACAGAAAGTGCTTCAACATATATTCAACAACCAACGCTCATCTTCCACCCAACCGCCACAAAAGTGGAGAAAACCGCTACAAAATCTATGCACAGCATAGTGAATCCAGAAAGATTCACGCTGCAAAACGAATAGTTTCTTACCTGTCGGTGTAGTTTTGCAGCTTGAAGATCTTTCTGGATTCACTAGCGAACCCACCCGCCTCCGCCAGAAAGATGAGGCTGGAGAAGAAGGTGGTAACACATAGAAAGAAAGAAAGTCGAAACTTAGAAGATACGTGAAAAGATACGTGAAAAGAATTACGTTGAAAAATGGATTAACAAACAAAGCCATGGATTCACTACAAAGACAGAAAAGGAGAAAGAGACAGAAAAAAGAATCCGAAGATGGTGCCCACGGGTGGTAGCTTCCGCCGGAAGCACGCCGACGTCACCGAAGGTACACCAAATGGTGGGACGTCGACGCCCACCTGGGCTACGACAAAAAAAAAAAAAAAAAGAGAGGAAAGACTACGATTCCGGACCCAACCACCAGATTGCGGAATATGCACAGCATAGTGAATCCAGAAAGATCTTCAAGCTGCAAAACTACACCGACAGGTAAGAAACTATTCGTTTTTGATGGTCAGTGCGACCAGCTTTAAGGGAAAGCGTCTTGACTTCAACACCTGAAGGGGCCTTATGAAGGGAGATATTTTCAAGTACAGCAGAGCGACATGACCGTGGCAGAACTCAAGCCCGGCAAATCTCAAGACTGCAGCCATGTCGGATTCTCCACGCCGGGCAGGAAAGGCTATACATAGAATGTTGTAATGATTTTTCTGTTTGTATGTTTAATTTTTATAATGATGATTTTTCTCATTTTACCATTACAAACTTTGGTATATTATTTGAAGTAATGGATAATTTTCTCTCTTCACATAGAATATTTTTTATACAGGAGAGTTGTTTTCTAATCTGTGGAGATTTTAAAGCTGTGTTAACCATCAAAAGCTTTGATTTGGAGTCTCAAATGTGTGCTCAACCCGACCTGTCATTTGACTCTAACAGGGGGCAAAAGTTGGCCAATTTTATTTTGGAAAGGGACCTAATTAGTACCCACAAACAGTCAATCTGAAAACCATTCTATACTGCCTATTTTTTCGGTCGTGGCTGTTTCACGGTCATTGACCATAGTTTGATATTCAGATATCAGATTCATTTAATCAATAAACTTGAGACCATTAATCTTTGTGCTGGTGACCATAATCTCATTTCTGTGACTATTGATTGCTCTTTGATCCCTATTACAACGTGGCCTGTTGCGGGTGTTCACATGTTTACCGAGGATAACAACAAGAGATTGGTTTGGAAATGGTGAAACCCAACATATTTCCTTGCAGTACTAATCAGTAACCAGTAACCACTTGTATTTGAACTTTGCCTAGCTACGACATCAGGGGTGTTAGTTCAGGCTTTTGTTAACGTATGCTGTATAGTGAAAGATATGCTTCTGAAACCAGTCTCTGCTATGGAGAAGCCAGTTCCTAGATGGTTTAATTCCTGTAGCTCAGCTGCTAACATAAGGTTGAGCAGTGCGTTGTGTTTTATATCCAGGAATAATGACTGGATCAGAGCAAGTAGGGCTCAATGCAAACGTTGTCTTCGCACGAGGAAGGAGACGATTAGGACTAATAACCAAAGCACTCTTTTGGAAGCCAGCTAACTTCAAGATGCCAGACTTTTTTGGTCTACCATAACTCGCATTGGATGCTTTTCCGCAGCAAGAGTCCTTTGAGTTGACATGCCGCTGCTGAACTTAGATACAGCATTTTTCTGCAAATTACTCCTCGCCCAGCATGAGTTTCAACGATTTTAATTGCTGTTCACATTAACAACCATAGCACTCGTTTGTTACAAATCAGGCAGAATGTCCCTTGAGTAGGTAGGCATGTTACAAATCAGGCAGAATGTCCCTCGAGTAGGTAGGCAGTCTGTGCCTGCTCTATTTTACACAGCTACCTCCTTATGTGTTCAGACTCAATTGGGTCTTTAGCGGCTTTTGCAGTCTTTTTCCACCTTTATGACAAATTTGTAGATTGATATCAATTATAGTAAATCCTGTCACATTATTTGGGGCAATAAGAAATTAGATTTGAGACCAAATGTTGGATGGAAATGTCTTGTCTGTGGTTAAGTTTCCTTACCTGGGTATAAACTTTGACTCATCCGGAACCTGGAACAGTAACATTACTGCTAGATGTCTACTATTTGTTCAAATGATTGGTGCTCTTTTTTAGGTCTCGTGGCGATTACAGCGCGAAGCGCTGTCTCGCCAGAGATCTATTGTTACTGACTCTGCTTCCCAGGAGACAGCACCTGGCCGCGTGCATTTCCTCTCGGAGAAGGCGATCGGAGCGGGCCACGCGCACGCCAACGCGCTCGCTGTGGCCAGCTGCTGGCTCCTGGGAAGCTCCAACACCACACACGCATGCGCATACAGAGACACACACACACACACACAAGCGCCCATGCACGCACACATACATACAGAGAACCCCTCCCACCCACGCCGTCGCACACATACACACACGTTCACAGACACGCGCGCACACATCCCCCTCACACCCCACTCACCAGGTTCTTCTCGAGTGCGCCTCAGCAGCCAGCGTGTCATTCTGAGCAACAGGCAGGGGCCGTGGGGCTCTCCACGAGCACGGGAGCCCCTATTTAGGAGCACATGCAGATCGAACATTGCCTGAGTGCTATACTGATTATCAAGGTTAGCTAGTGTTAGAAATACCTTATGACAGGGAGTAACATCGAGTATGTTTCCTATAGCTAAAATGTCAGTGTAGAAGCTGAAATGTTAGTGTAGAAGCAATGAGAGATTACAATTAAGTGGACTATACCCACAGTTTCGCTACTTTTCGTGGAGCAAAAAAGGAAGTGTCTAGTGATATCGGTTTTCTCAAAAAGTCTTGTGGTATGCTTTATGCATAGTCTCTTCTTGTCCAGTTCTGTTCTTGAATTATTTTGCTGAACAGGATTGTAGAAGTGTATTCTAACTTTGAAGACTTGGCACTAGTAAACCTTTTTAATCCTGGTGCTGCCAGCATCATTGGCCCTAACAGAACTTCTGCAGCCCTGCCTTTATTTTTCTTAGCTTCTTCTCATGGTCAAAAGTGTTTCCAGACGGAGGCACAGAGTCATTTGTACCTTATAAACAGTTATGGCAGCCACCAATATGAGTCCATTATTTGTATAGTTTTAAATGAGGGACTCAGTTAGTACATGCCATGTAATTATGTCGATGCCTTGCGAGTGTGTTTGTCTGTATACAAAACAATCAAAAACTCTTCTATTGTTCCTGACCACACAAGTATTTCACCAGTTGCTTAGGAGCCAAGACCAGGTGCCATGTGAATTAGAGAGACTTAAAGCAACTTCTAAAGGTGGTAATACGACGCTATGCCGGTGTTTTTGTTCTTTGGAACTAAGGGCACCATACAACAATTATACATTTGCATACCAGGAGAGGTAAGCTCAATACTTGTTTACTAGCAGCACATTTATTCATCTTACAACCATGAAGTCATAACTACATGCGAGACTTTCAATCAGATCGGCTCTTTCTCACCATCTCTACTGCATCTCACCAAAAGCGAAGTAAACTTCTTACCTAGTGCTATGGTGTTTTATTCTTCCTACTTTCTGCTGAAGTAGCAACTTATTTTTTCCTTAAGTGTTGCGTCTTTCTTTGTGAAGATTAAGTTCAGTGTATTTTATTGTGACGAAAATACAAGAACAGAAGTGAAATATTAACATCTTTTTGTGACATTTGTAATAAAGCTTGAAACATTGAGAAAACATATTTGAACCAGTTGTTGTCGAATGGTTGCACAGATTGATACTGTGGTGCTGCTGAGTGATGCTGTGGTGCTGCTGAGTGATGCTGTGGTGGTGCTGAGTGATGCTGTGGTGGTGGTGGTGCTGAGTGATGCTGTGGTGGTGCTGCTGGTGCTGAGTGATGCTGTGGTGGTGCTGCTGGTGCTGAGTGATGCTGTGGTGGCGCTGAGTAAAACATTAATGCAAAGCATTGTCATTTACAATGCCAGTAACTCAAACTTTAATGCTGCGAGACCTATTGCATTGTAAATGCTTGTAATCTAACAGTACCTAAATAGCACATTTAGCAATATACAATACTCAGTGCATCCCTGTGGCCACCTGTGGTGCCAGGGTTGGGGGTACTAAGATGCTGAATTCCTTCAGGCTGAAGAAAACCGCTTTTGTTGCAGGTTATTACCCCAACAATCCTCTTGTCCACATTTTGTGTGGCACAAGACGCTTGGAATGAGTTATAGTGAGGATTCCATTGGGCTTGCGCCTTAGAAATTGGTTGCAAATTTGGGGCAATCAAAAGGCGATTTTTAATCTACTACTTTTTCTGGACTACTTTAACTGTGACAAGAAGACACATTCCATGGCTTTTGCACATTAAATCTAGTTTTCTAAGCCTGGGCTGTCCAGCCTTATCTGATGGCCCCCAAAAGCATTAGGAAAATCGGATGGGCTTTTCCTGAAAACAGCTTTCCTTGAGGAAAGAATAAGTCCGAGAGCAGTGGTGGAGTCTCAAAAACCCTCAATGGCTGTAAAACATTATTTTTTCACCACACTTAATCCATGGGAATGAGGGCTGCTGTTGAGATTCAGATTCGAAACTATCCGAAATTGTCTATGTCCTGTTAGGTCAGCATTGGGTTACGAATGTACTACCTTGTCCTGTGCCAACACACCTCCCCAACCTTGTTTGCCTTTTGTATTTTTTTGTGGCATTTATATTAAATACACAATGGTTTCTCTTGACAGTATTGAAAAAGTGCCCCTTCACACAAAATAGGCCTGCCTTACTGATTTTACAAAATTTGTCACCCTAACATCTATACAGCGGTTGGATCTTTCTCTAAGTGTGCAGTTCGTTGGAGATCCAGTATGCAATCTCATCAGCTTTGTGATTTTAGCAGTGCTCCTTGTTGTTTTTATGTTCTTTATTGTACCTTGCACTGTTATGATCAATTGTAACTAGGTAACTTGTAGGCCCTGTGTATGACGATGCTGAAGATACATACATTGTATTATTAAGCTATATTAACTGGGTAGCAGTCATACACTCGTAGTATGTAGTCATCTAGAGAAACGTTTTGAGATGGCTTTCTGATTTGCTTATTATAGACCATGGTAATTGTCCCAGCAGTGGTACCATGAGCTTTTACTGAGGATGGATTTTATGATTGCGTATGATATTGATCTTTTGTGATCTTTTTTGCTATTTGCATCTAATAGTATTTATATCTAATGATTTTAGCTATTTATGTTTGTGATGAAATTGATGCATTTTTATGTATTTTATGGTTTATTTTTAAACCACATAAAGTTTGTATTGATTGATTGTACCAGATGATCAAAGAGAGAATGCTAGAGAATACGGCAATGGTATGCGATTGTGGTCGACATCCCAATGTGCAATACTAACACTACCAATGGTTGATACCCAGAATCAAAGATTATTTTCCCCAACATGTTTTTTGAAGCCAACCAAAAGCTTGGCAGAGTAACCCAAAGCATGTGAAGTTACAATTGCTTTAAGTTGCAAAACTATTTTAACAGATAAGTCATTTGTTGCAGGTTTTTCATATACTAGGTTTGAAGTTTTTTTCATTTTCAAAGACTGGAAAATCATAATTTAAAAAAAATTTGTGTGTACTCTTGTGTCAGGTTCTGCTCACTCTTGTTTCTAGGTGTGACTGACGAATTTGAAGCTTAAAATTGTGCTAATTAATTGATGTCCACAGACGCTTGATTTAAATTTGAGTAACATTTGTTGTCATTTAGTGTAAAATATCTTAAGAAGAAACAACAGAAATTCACTTCAGTCCCTTTTGAGTGTTGATGCACGTCTTCCGGTGCCAACATCCTCTTCATGTCCAGTAAATTCTTTTTTCAGTTTGCATGATATCTCCATTATACCGTTACTCACATACTTTTAACTTGTTTGAAAATAGTATGTGAAGATGATTGCATCATAGTCGACCATTGTGGGTGTATGATTGATGTCACCATGAGTCATACCGCCTCCACTTATGATTGACGCTCTAATTTCAAAACTATTGTTACTGGTAAGTAACGTTGCTTCATATTTGCCTAACAAATTATATCTTTTGGAACCGCTTTTTATATAGCGATCGTGCACAAATGAGTATGTGGGTTCTGTACAATACAACCGACTTACATTAGGTGCATGCATTTAGAAAAATGCTGTAGCCACATATGTAATGATGTGCCAATCTTCACGCATTTCCCAAATCTCCAGTTATACAAATCAGATGTCAGGAACCCATGAAGGGCGTTCGGAATCACAGGTACATGAAGATTGGTTTATTTCTGATCCGAAGTGCTTGAAGATCAGTTTGTTTCTTACTAAATCCCCAACAGACAGCTCTCAAATAACAAACAGTTTGTGAGAACCACAAACATTCTAACGATAAAACCAAGGTGTAAGTGAGGAAGATACCCAACAGGGGCCAAAAAAGGGAAAGAAATAAAGTGCCATAAATACATTTTCTAAACGCACAATCACACTTATCAAGATTGCAACAGTGTATTCCTGAAAAAGAAGGGTGAAGTAAAGCAGAATATACCACTTGAGTCTTGTAGAGGGACGTTGACAGAAATCGGAAGAACGAGCCCCAGCATTGTTAATTTATGACAGGCTTGTGAGTTTCAGAAGAGCTTTAATGAAGCTGGTCTATAGCAGTAGAGTGTATATTAATGCTATTGGCTTCACACATGGTTATTACGTTATCAGAAGGGAGATCAGAGTTCTCTATTTAGTGTTTTGACCAGACAGGGACGGATGTTCGTCTATAAGCTTAATTTCTTAATGCAAGTGTGTGTTTGTAAAGTAAAGTCCACATTTGTAAAGCGCACAATCACCCGTAAGGGTCTCTAGGCGCTGGGGGCCGTCGGGAAGATTAAGCGAGCTATTGCCCAGAGTCACATGGTGCTGGGCTAACCTGCCGCCGGAGCCGGGGATCGAACCGTGGTCCCCAGATTCCAGCGTCAGTCGCCCTGGCCGCGGCGCCACACCTCTCCCACTTTGTGGGATGATGTCGTCTCTTACAAAGTTCAGAACAAAGAAAATATTTGAAATATTATTTGTAAAGCATGTATCTAGCAAAAGTGCTGCAAAGGTAAAGATACTTACTGTCAGTGAGTGTTGACAGGAGTAGTTGGTTCCACTAGCAGAAGTGTTCTGTTACTGGTTTGTGACACAGTGCTCTTTAAAGAGGTGTACCTTTAACTGTTTCTTAAATTGGAAGAGGGTTGTGGTGGTCCCGATGGATACAGGAATTTTGTTCCAGATCCTGGGAGTACAAACTAAGGAAAAGGATACTCTCCTGCGTTCACATTCCGACCGTTTCCTTATTTTCTGCCAAATCTTTTAGCTTGCAATTGTAATGAATTAATTTGATTGTAGGTTTTGTGTCCCCATTTCCCAGAAAAAAAGCGGATATGTTTTCTTCCCATGCAGGTTTAAGAGGGGTTGTCTTATATCTGTTTTCTGCCTAATACATTAACTTTCATAAAAGTAAAATGCTATTGGAAGAACCCTCATGAACACAAAGTGCATGCTTTTTGTAATAAGGCTATTTACACCTCTTTTGTTTGGATCTGCTGGCTCCTCAGGTTATCCATCACTACGGATAGAGAAGAATGACCTGAAAAGTGTCACCCTCATGGAGGCCAAGGCAAAAGTGAAAGATATTGCCATTTCCAGGGAGCGGGTCACTCTACAAGATGTTCTGCAAGAGGGTACGATACTTGCTATTTTTTTTTATACCTGGGTCTTGATTCAACGTAAAAATACTGAGGCACTTTCTAATTTTTAAATGTATCATTTAACTGGAAGCAGTACAGTGTGCATCTATGAGAACTCCATAGCCTTGTCAAACGATTAAATAATTCAAATAAACATCCCCTTTTCGCCTGAATACCTTAAATGTGATAGTTGATCGAACTACTTTTTTTTAACATCTTTGCTCTGATTTGTAAGATTCTCTGACTCCCATTTTACACAAGGGGGTGATCAGAAATCCTCCTTTGTATCCCTTGCTTTTAAAACGTACTTGATCCCTTTCAATTTCTTCAACCTAATTATAAGGAGACTGTTGCACCACCCAAGAAGTTCCGTACACCATTGCAAATAATTTAATAGTGAACACACACTCAATGCAAGTATCTTGTGTATGGGATTACGTGCGATATCTGAAATTTTAGCGAGGCCTTGGGTTAAAATAAAAAACAAAACACAGGCTGATTCAAAAGACCTTTCTGTACGTTTTGTCCTTGGATTTTCCACTGTAGGCAGTGCATAGTTCTTAAACCTTGTAGGTCTGCAATTGTCCTGCAAACTTCTAACTTGCCAGCATTAACACTTTTGCAACATGAATCCTTTTCTGGATTCTCTTGCTTTGTATTATTCCTTAATGTAGTGGTCAAGTACGGAATTGTGACCTCCTTTGTGCTTTTTCGACCACCATTTGGTCGGGAGTGAATCCTCTCTAAGCTGTAAGACGTGTGCCACATACTTTTTTTTTTCCTCCAGATTTAAATAGCGCAAACTCGACCCGAAGGTATTGGAACGCTTTACATGAGCATCAGTTACCTTACACAAGGACACATTAATTTTTTTGGGCAGGCACGGAGAGATGTAAGTAATTTGCCCAGAATCACAGTTTGTGGAGTCGACCCGAGGCTTGAACCTTGGTTTCCCAGCTGCCAGGTCGGCACACTAGCCGGTAGACCACATCCTCTTCCCCAATGCACGTTCCTGTGCATTGTTGCCTTCTTCTGATTCTTTTTTTCGTTGTTGGGTCTGGACGCTAGATGGAGGAGCTCAGTGAAAAATTTGAAGAACACATCTGATAGTTGAAGGGAAACACAGGGAAGCACTGACTATCACCGAACACCATAGAGTTTCGAGGCATCAGAGGACCCCCTTCTCAGCCCTAGGAGGTCCCATCAGACCAGAAACAAGTGGCTGGAGAATGCACTGAGGTGAGATGGAGAATACCCCCTTTAGGGTCTGCATAAACTCTGACCACAATTTTGCACAAAAGACCCACATGAGATCTGCACTTGTCTGCCCAAGGACCGTATTTCTGAAAGCTGCGAGGCTTGTGCTGAATTCTAACCCAAGACACTGAAGCACACTATTTTATGGCTGAGCAGAAGAAACAACAGTGTTTGAAGAATCTGTGCCTGTCAAGCGAGGAAAAGGGGGCAGAACCAGAGGACCTGAGATGGTGCGAGGAGGAGAGTCGTACCCCAAGGAGGGTGTGATCGAGGGGCTGGAGGCAACATGAAGGGCGGCAAAGAAACCTGAGCACCGAAAAACTTGAAGGTAAGTAAACAAGCCCCAGAGGCACACTGACTGAGTCTGCTAAGTGCAGCCCGGTGCGGCCATTGAAATCTTTGTCACTTGAAGGACGGCCTAAATCGAAGGAGCCACAAGTGTCCAAGCAAAAAGACAACGAAAAGGGAAAACCTTCTGAAAACCTCCTCAACATCCGTAGGTGTCAGAAAAAAATGACTTGATAAAGGACGGCACTGCTGCCGACCAATGCTGAACAGAAGGGCTTCCAAGTTGAGCAGAAGAAATAATGGATCTCAACACTAAATCCCCAGGAGAAGGTGTAAACAACTATCCGCCAAGACTCGCTACCAGTGCAATGGGCTAATCAAGAGAGCAGCTGACAGCTGTTGGATTTAATTGGATGTGGAGGAGGGTTCCTGCTTTCTCCTAGAGAAACAAATGCCATTCCAGAAGGCGACCCTCTACCTACCCATGCTACCAAGCATCCTCGACCAACAAAAGGCCTGTCTGGAACCAGCAACCGTGAAGGCGGTTACTCCGTGCATCAAGCAGTACACACACTTATTTCAGGACCCCATTCATATAAATGGCACTGTGCCAGCTGATTCTATCATAGTGGCAACAACAATGCACTAACATCAGGTGGCTCACTGTCACAGATTAAAAGGTTCACTAACCTTGAAGCTGGATACAGCAGGAGCGATGCTAAGGTACCTTTTTCCCCTTCTATGGCAGCACCTGTGAGTATATGGATGTAACTCCACAGATTATACCATAACTGGGGACAGGGTAAAAAGGGACAAATGAAATTAAGTTGTGGCAGCAAAAACACTTAGTGGCGTGCATCTGAAGTTGTTGTCTTCACTTCTCTACGCGCCCCATGTTTCCTGTAGTTAAGACAGAACATAAGGTGAGTGGAACCCTGCCCCTCCCTCATGCATATAAACTAGTCATCAAAAGATACATATATCACTTCACTTACATGATATACTGCCACAATCAATCCAGGCAAAAACGGCACAAAAGGTAAAAAATAAAGGAATGAAAATAATTAAGGTATTTTAGCTTCTCCCAATGTCTGAGATAGTGCAATCACTTTATGGCACAACCCTCCTGGTAGGGACAATGAAAGAATCAAATGAATTGTGCTTAGCTGTCTAGTAGCAGTTCTAGTGGTTGCTTATCGTTCTCAGTAAAGCCTGCAGAGAATAATCGAGTGGATAAGCTGCTTTAGATCCAATCAAAAATGAAACCCATAAAACTCTAAGGTAGCCGGCTGACCGTTCCGAACCAGTCAACGGCTCAAAAATGGATAAAAATATAACATAAGGATTTCGCGCTCCAGCGCGTCCTCCCTCCTCACTTCCAGCAGCCTTGTAAAGCACCGAACCTTTCACGGCACTCCAGCTCGAGCCGGGCTTCTCTAAACATGGGCGTTTCAGTCTGCAGAGGCGCAGACACAAAAAAAACTCCCAACGGCACCATCGTTCTCTAACACGAGAACTGAGGTAAAGATTCACAAGACGGGCCAGTAAGCGCGGTAGCGCTCCAGCGCGAGCACCAGCGCGAACGCGTCGACAAGGCAAGTCTTGGCAGCCAAAAACTCCGCTGCGGGACACACGAGATAATCCAATCCTGGAAGATGCAAAAAAATAGCAACACAGGGAACAAGCTCTTCCTCAGGAACGTTCACTATCGGCCACAGGTGACAAGCACCAGAGAGAGGGTGGAGGGAGTTTAGATAGGGAGAGAAAGAGTAGTAGGACTTGCGCTGCAGGTATTCTGGGATTTGAAGTCCCACATTCATTCCCCATGCAAACAGCCTATCGCCTAAGTGTGACACTCACCACCACACAGAATGAGCAATAAGCTTGTCCTAGTGAGCAGGAAGATGAACAGAGGCCACAACTAAATGGATGATTACCAACTCCAACACCTTCCTCAACCACTATGGGCACGAACAATGCGATGAGATGGAAGCTCCCATGCCGCCGCTCCCAGAAGAATACAAAGAGGGCAGAAGCGTTAATGCAAGAGGGTACGAACAACACCAAATCATGTCTAAACTCTGCATTTGACACAGCCAACACATCAAGCAGACAAATGTGCATGGGAAAACACGAAGGCACGTATAATTGAGAGCCTCATTGTTGAAGACAGAGGTACAGGCCTCGTGCATCAAGATGCTTTTACTGGGGACTCTTCGGGCAAGCAGTGAACGGAGACTGTGGAAGGTTAGGAAGGACAACGAATCGGCAAAGGCAATAGGTGACTTACAATTCCAGAAATTCTATAAACAAAGGAACATGTTTACCAGAAGACCCTCGGGTAGAGGAGGCTACCATGACAGAGCCGTCCCCAACAACGACAGGGGTTTGGGCAACAAACGGACAACCACCCACACAGCCCATCATGGCAATAGCCAGCACGACAACCTTTCACGGAAGAGGAAGGAGGAGAGGTCCACCCAGAAGAGGGGAGACCAGTCAAGCAAGTTACTCACAGGCGACACCCCCAACACAAAAAACCTGTGGAGGGAGAGAAAAGGGGTATTACTCCAGGAGTGGAGGTCAATCCCCTCCGACAAGGGGATACTGAATATAATAAAATATGGCTGCTGAATAGAACTCATTAAAAGACCAACTCCTGCACCACTTATGAGTAGACCACTGTGAGGGGTGCAACTGAATGTGCAAGAACTCCTCAAAAAGTGAGTGATAAAGTTCCTCAGTGGGAGACCGGAAGAGTCATCTGCTCTGCATAATTTTAGAACCAAAACAGCACCTAACCCTAATAACAATTCTGAACCTCCGATACAAGTTCATAAAGTCACAACTCTTAGATGACAACACGGCATGTGGTAATACCGTGACTAAGGGAATGAAAACTTCATGGCCACGATAGACCGAAAGGATTCCTACCTACATATACCAATGAATCAAGGACTTGGACATTACCGCAGATTTATCATAAACATGGTACACTAGTGTTCAGGGTGCTGCTGTTCGGCATGAAAACCACACCAAGGGTGTTGACGAAATGCCTGGCAGCAGTAGCTAGCTGTCCACCTCAAAAGCCTGGGCATACACATCAATCCATACCTGGACGACTAGTAAGCAAAGGCAAACTCAAGACTCAAGTGCCATCAGGACATAGTCTTCCCCACCGAGTACTAGCTGGGTTTCACCATAAATACGGAAAGCTGTCCCACAACCAGAACAGCAGTAGGTGTTTATTCTGGTATTGTGCCCCTTCCTCCAGGCACCTTCAGTGTTGTCCTCGCTTTCCTGCCGCTGCTGCCCCTGCGGCCCCGCCCACCGATCCAGCCCGCTCCCGCCCTACTCCCCTTCTTATGGCGACCGCTGCGGGGGAGCGCGTGTGAAGCCTTGACCACTGGTTCAAGGTCAGCACTCTCCCCAGCAGCCTCACCTGCACGCCGCAATTCTGACTGCCTCCCAGCTCCTAGGTTCGAGCCAGCAGTCCGCCCGGCGGTTACTGCTCCTGCCTCCTGCGCTCGCCGTATTTTTCTCACCTCCTCTCCTGTGCCCCATATTGTGTGCGCGTTGAGTTTTTTTTCGTTTTGTACTTTATTCTGGTATTGTGCCCCTTCCTCCAGGCTCCTTCAGTGTTGCTTGCGCTTTCCCGCCGCTGCTGCCCCTGCGGCCCTGCTCACCGATCCAGCCCGCACCCGCCCCCTCCCTGCTCCCGGCCCCCTCCCCTTCTTATGGCGACCCCAGTGCGGTCGCGCAGCGGACACGCGCAGCGGTCGCGCCTAAGGCAAGCCTGTCTGCGCCCGTCCACGCCTGGACTGCTCCCAGCGCCAGAACCCCTACGAACACAACCACAACGCCCAACTCTGCTACAATGCCAACACCCTCCACGCACTCAACACCAGTCGAACTCACTCCTGCTTCCAAGCCGCCCTGAAGCGCACCCAAGGACCCTTCTCCTGCCGGAACTGCAGCTTCACCAGCAACAGACCCGCCAATCCACCCACCAGGACAGGACGCAACCACCTCAGATGCATACTCCTGAACACCCGCTCCGCACGCAAACAGGCCATCGACCTCTGGGATCTGCTCGACACATCCTCCCCCGACATTGCTTTCCTGACTGAGACCTGGATGAACGACTCCTGGGATACCCGACGTCGCCATAGCCATCCCGATGACTACAAGATTACCCGCAGAGACTGCACCAACGGAGTAGGATATGGAATCGCCATCATTCACAAGTCCACCCTCAAGATCTCAACCAACTCCGACGACACCCTCAGCACCGCCGAACACCTGTACTTCCAGATCCACACTGATCCCAGCACCACCCTCAGAGGAACTCTGAAATACAGGCCCTCCGGACCCCGGGCATAGACTAGCGATTCCATCGCCGATTTAATCAGCATGCACGCACTTACGTCCACGGACTACATCCTCCTCGGGGACCTGAACTTCCAGCTCGAGAAAACCAATGACACCAACTCCACCACCCTGATGGACAACCTCGACAACCTCTGACTCAAACAGCTAGTCACAACTCCCACCCACTCCGTTGGACACACGCTTGATCCCATTTTTTCTGCAAGCCCCCACGTCTCCTTCAGCCACACCAACGACATCCACTGGACCGATCACCGCTGCGTCCATCTCTCCTTCCAGAGTCTACCACGCACCACCGCACCCAACAGATTCCCCGCCGCTGCTGGAGCAAAATCACTGAAGACCAGCTACACACGCCCTCGCCCGGAACCCACCCACAGACCCCACCAATCCCGACGCCAGCAGCCTCAGGCGGTGGATCGAAGACTGCGCCAACACCCTCGCCCCGATCAAGAATCCCTCCAACAGCCGCAAGAACAAGACTGCCGGCTGGTTCACCTCGTACCTCCAGACCTCCAAACAAAACTGCCGTAATCTGGAAAGGAAATGGCCCCACGAACAAACACCAGAAAACCAAACAGCCCAGAAGAACGCCATACGCCAGCATCATTACCTCATCAGATCCGCCCAAAAAAACTCCTTCAAGGACCGCCTCGACAACAACGCACACAACCGCAAAGAGCTCTTCAACGTTGTGAAGGAACTCTCCAACGCCAGCACCAACGACATCCCACCTTCACAAGGCCTGTGCGACTCACTGGCCTCCTTCTTCCACTGCAAAATCACAAGACATCCACGACAGCTTCGACAACCAGGCCTCCACAGCCCGCGATACCCCCGTCCCCTCGGCCACCGCCCACGGCGACTCCAACGTCACCTGGACCATCATCAACGACGACATCATCAAAACCATGAGCACCATCCACTCCGGCTCTCCGTCAGACCCGTGCCCCCACCACATCTTCAACAAAGCCAGCACCACCTCCGCACCTCAACTCCGCAAAGCCATCAACATCTCCTTCGAAACCACAACCTTCCCGGAGAGCTGGAAGCATGCCGAGATCAACGCCCTGCTCAAGAAGCCCTAAGCAGACCCCAAGGACCTCAAGAACTTCCGGTCCATCTCCCTTCTCCCGTTCCCGGCGAAGGTTGTAGTGTGGTTCCTATATTCCCAATAGGCTCTGCGCATTGGAATAATATAAACAGCAGTGTAGACGTAGGACTGAGGTCATCTAGGTCTCTACTGACTATATTAGACGTAATTAGTTTTGCCAGCTAGCTCAGAGGTCACTAGAAACTTTCTCGAGTAAACAAGGTGTTAACTTCCCTGAATAGACAAGAAGGGATTAGCTTCTGACAACCGCATAAACATGACAACTTTGCTCCCTCAGAATAAAGAGTATATCTCTAGATTCGTGTGAAAACAATAGACAACTATTTCACTCAATCGTGCGTACTTAGTTTCACCAGAGTGCAGAGAAATAGAGACGGGCGTTTTCAATAAAAAGGTGTTCTTTATTGAGCAGTCTTCTTTCTCATGCAAGAGAAATGAATTGCCACAATTGCAATACTTATAGTAAAGTAAAGTGCGTACAGTAAAAGGAGTATTATGAAATAATACTGTAAAAGCATTGATATGGTTTCTTAGCCATATGATACTTTAAAACGGATAAAATATATACATACATAAAACATTGACTAACGTACTCAACTGATGCTTCTAAGATACGCCTACCCCGGTGTACCTGACCTAAGCCTAATACGTGGGAAGGAGTAAGTAAGTTGCAGTTTAAGTAAAGTTGGTTTTTTGCCAAGAATCTGAATCAAGAATTCTCTTAAGGGTTTAGTCGGCTCCGTACCATGGTTCTAGAATGAAGGAGGTCTTGTATCTCGTGTCTCAGGACTCGATCTCCCAGCAACCCGCAAGGTTGACTGGAAACACCGGAGCTGGATTTCTCGGCAAGAGAAAAGACAGCTTCTCTCTGTGTGTCAAGTGGGAGGGTCGGCTTCCTTCGGCTCTCGCATCAGCTGGGCTTCGGGCAAGTAGATAGCCGCTCTGCTCCAAACCACCGTGTGTTTGCTTAAGCCAACATTGGTATATTTATACCTGAAAGGTGCCGTGTTTGACGTAAGGTTGGACATAAGACGTCACTAAGAACTAACAGTTCTTTCTGGACTCCAGGAGTTCTTGTGCAAATCAAATCAAAAGCAGGGGGAATTCCCGGGCTGCTGGAGGCTTGGTTTGTTTAAAGAACGCGTTGTACTTTCTAGGAGTCTATGGGAGTAGCCTTGCCGTATTTGGACTGCATGGGCTATGACTAGATATGGACGTGATTCCTATGACTTTATAAGGATATGTTTTGTTATAACTACATAAAGGCATCAATCGGGGATATCTTGATTAGGGTCCTAGATAGATTCACAACAAGGTCATCGAGAAAACAGTCAACAAATAGCTGACCCACTACCTCGAGGAGAACAACATCCTGGACCCATCACAGTCCGGGTTCCGCAGCAACTACAGCACCGAGACGGCCCACATCGCCGCCACCGATGACATCAGGGCCCTACTGGACAATGGCGAGACCGCAGCCCTCATCCTCCTGGAACTGTAAGCCGCCTTTAACACTGTCTGCCACCACACCCTACGCACCCGCATCCACAATGCAGGAATCCGAGGCAAAGCCCTGGACTGGACCACCTCCTTCCTCTCCGGCAAAACACAGAGCGTCCGCCTCCCTCCCTTATGATCCAAAGCCCCCAAGATCATCTGCAGCGTACCTCAAGGATCCTCCCTCAGCCCGGGGCTGTTCAACATATACATGGCCCCACTCGCCCATGTCGCCAGACTTCACAACCTCAACATCATCTCCTACGCCAACGTCACACAACTGATCCTCTCACTCACCAAGGACCCTGTCACCGCCAAAACCAACCTCCTCGAAGGTCTGAAAGCCGTTGCTGAATGGATGAAGAACAGCTGTCTGAAGCTGAACTCGGGCAAAACGGAGGTCCTCATCCTCTGCTCCTCACCCTCAGCCTGGGACGACTCCTGGTGGCCGACTGCCCTGGGAGCTGCTCCAACACCCACCGACCACGCACGCAACCTGGGATTCGTCCTCAACTCCACACTCCATGACTAAGCAAGTCCACGCCACCTCATCCTCCTACTTCAGCATCCTCCGCATGCTCCGAAAGATCTACAAGTGGATCCCCGCCGACACTAGAAGAACGGTCACCCAGGCCCTCGTCAGCAGCGGAATGGACTACGGAAACGCCCTCTCCGCGGGAACCCCGGCCAAACTACTTAAACGACTGCAATGCATACAGAACGCCTCTGCCCGCCTGGTCCTCAACATCCCTCGCTGCAGTCACATCACACCCCACCTGAGAGACCTGCACTGGTTCCCCGTCAACAAGAGGATCACCTTCAAGCTCCTCACCAATGCACACAAAGCCCTCCACAACACCGGCCCGGCATACCTAAACAAACGGCTCACCTTCTACACCCTGAACCGCCAACACCGCTCCGCCGACTTCGCCCTCGTCACCGTCCCCCGCATCAGGAGAACGACCACAGGTGGCAGATCATTCTCCCACCTTGCTGCCAAGTCCTGGAACACCCTCCCCATCCTCCTACGGCAGACCGAAGACCTTCTAACCTTCTGGAGGCTGCTCAAGACCTGGCTGTTCGAGCAGTAGCAGCACCCCCCCCTCCCCTGCCCAGCGCCTTGAGACCTTCACGGGTGAGTAGCACGCTTTACAAATGTCTTGATTGATTGTTTCTAGCTGCAAACCTAACCTGGAGGACAACACAGCCCTAACCAGTGCCCAAGAGAGTGTAAGCAGTAGCAGAACAAACTCTCCTTTACCTGTTGTCAGTCTCTGGTAGTGAGGACTACAATTAATGTAATTGGCTTGATGGCCTCATGCATTACCCTCATACTGCAAGCAAGGCTACATAGGCTGCAAATTCAGGAGTGACTCAACTACAGATGGTTGCTGGCTGTTGGAAGTTGGAAGGATCTAGTGTTTGTCACTGCAATAGTTCAGAATAAGATGGTCTAGTGCAACAATGAAAATGTAACCCTGGGGAGACTCTTCCAGATGCTAACCCCTTCTTCAACCATAACTACAAAAGCATCCAGCACAAGGTGGGAGGCACACATAAACTATCTCAGGACCAGATGTCTCTTGAGCTACACACAGGTGGCAACACACATAAATCTCCTCGAACTAAAGCCAGTGTTCCTAGCCTTGATAGTCTTCCGAGCACACAAGAAGAGGAAAACTGTGTTGATACAGATGGACTGCACAACAACTTTCTGCCTGCCTAAACACGTAGGGACAGGAGCTTTCCAACTATTATAGCTTGCACAAGACCTATGGGAATAGGAAATATAAACCGCTAGAACCCTGGTAGCAAGAACACTTCCCAGGCATATAAAGCAGTGAAGAAGACCAACTAAGCATCCCACAGGTGGGAGCTAAAGCTGGAAGTACTGGACGATATTTTCAGGAATTGAAGCATACCAAGCATAGACCTCTTCATAAATCCAATGAATACAAAATGCCAAGACTGCACCCAGATACCACACCACCATTTAAAGGGGAATGCCCTGTCGATAGACTGGTCAGGAACATTTGGTTATGCCTTTCCACCGATTCCCCTGATCCCAAGAGTGCTAGACAAGTTCAGTAAAATTGACATGTCACTCATCCTCCTAGCCCCACAATGTGCCTGACCGATCTGTTACTCAGTACTTGTAGAGATTTTGCATTGAGAGAACACTCATAAAAAACACAGAAGATCTGCTGTTAGCTCACGGATGCCTAAAGGGTCTCCCAGAACCGGCCACACTCCACCTGGCAGCCTGGTACTTATAATTCAGCCATCTCCATCTCCCTTACATGATAATGGAAATCCTCAAAGAGGCAAGAAAACTGAGCACACAAAAGTACTAAACTGCAAAATGGAACACATACATGCACTGGCTCCAAGGATCGCTGAAGGTTAGAAACCAGAATGGAGGACAACACCATACTGATGTACCTCACCTACCTAATGGTAAAGGATTAATCTACGTGTCACTAAAGATTCACCTATTTGCTGTCATGGCTTATGCCAGAAGACTCACAATTAATGGTTTCTTCAATGTAGCAGTGGTGAAGAGATTCCTGGAGGCGTCAAAGAAGGTATCCCCACACATAGTAGATTCAACATCATTGTGCAACTTGAACATTGTGCTCCTACAACTGATGACCGAGCCCTTCAAGACTATGCACAAGGCAGACCTCAAGTTCCTAAAACTAAAGATGGCCTTACTGATAACCATCACTTCACTGTGCAAAGTCAGCAAATTACAATTTCTCATCATATTTGAACCCAATCTTCAAATTCATAAAGACAAGGTTGTTTTCCGAACCAATCCAGTTTCACGTCATCCAAAACAGTTTGCTTTCTTTCAAGAGGCAAAGACAGGCCGAATGGACTCTGCACATTGAACGTGTTCAGGACACTTCTATACTACCTACAGGAGGTAACGAAGTGCTAAAATTATCTGTCTTTGTCATTAATACAATTGAAGAGTGCCGAAGTACGTCATGTCCATCATTTATCAATTGACTATTAGTGGATATGCACTTTTATGCCATTTATCAGCAGCTGCTTCAACATTTTGGGGGAAGGGCGGCAGCACTGAGCCTCAGCCGCGAGGGTTGAAGTTCTGTCCTGCTGCTGTCCCTGGACCATCCTACTGAGGCTCTGCACACTGGGCCACCTTCTGCACTTAAATCTTAAGGTAGTAGGACAAGCAGTCACATGCTTCGCAGGAAGGCAGTGTGTAGGTGGTCCATCTCGGAGCTTAACGATCAACCAGCAGACCCACTAAAGTGAATGTCCAGCCTAGTGTTTAACTTTGGAAGAAAAAAAAAAAGAGTACTACTGATGGATAATTTAATCCACAGATGTATCACTTTGGAATGTCTTGTGTGTGAGACTGGATCCAGAAGATTTAAACCACATTGTGCCAATGCAACAGTGGGTGGGGCAGTGCGGCTCCATATTAACTTAGTTCGGCCCTTTAAGTGATGGAGATGCATATAAGCACCATCCCTGTGTGTCAGCATCTGTTTCTTTTTTTCCTTGCCTTCATATGCAAATTCAGAGCTCGCTCACTCCCAACTTTTTCGACATTTGTAAACAGATTTTTAATAAAAAAATATATTTTTCTGTGTACAAGGGAATTAGCTCCCTTCCTAAAATGACAGGGTTTAAACATTGTAGGGACTATCACCAACAGACATCTGTGACCGATCCCCACGAGGTGCGTCTCTGGTGATTGGGTTTGGTGCACAACTATGTCACTGAACACCGAAAGAAGTCTTGAAAGTCCTGATCCCGCTCAAATGGGACTGACCCATTCCCATACGAGGCTAATCCAGCAACAGGTCCTTATTGCATTCCAAGTCTTCTGCAATTTTGCTCCCTGTCCCCCTGTCGGGTTACCAATCAGAATGGCACCCCAAGTTTCAGGATAAATCAGTGACGTTGCAACAGGGCTCCAAAGAGGTCATGATGCGTATTTTCGGCAATTTTCTTTGTCCCTCTGGCACGCTTTTGGGCTCCAAGGATCTGTGGCGGTCTCTAGGAGGGATACTGCTGGCGGATTTACCCTTTGTGTTTACCTCTTGAATCTACCTTGGATTCCGTTCTGATGCTGGAGCTGCCTTCCAATTCGGCATCAAAATACATACCGGTCTTCTGGACACAGATGCTGAATCTCGCACTGCCAGCAGAAGTCTCTGCTCCGATAATCCTATCAGACTTCTCTCCAAATTGATCTTGGCCCTGGCTAAGGTTGCACATTGACATTCCCAGCCCTAATTCAATCAAACTCCAATAGAACCACGCATATTTTGTTTCAGGCACTGACCATAGCCAGTCAGCCTTTAGAGACGACAGTGGAGGTGAGGATGATTATTTTCCCTAATACTATGTTTATGACGACTATTAATGGACTTGTAGATGTCCAGTGAGTTGGACACTGGGTTGTGTTCTCTCTAGAACTTCAGCGGATGAGAGTGCCTCCTTTGCTGCTGTATTGAGAGACAGTGGAGGTATTGTATTTACAACTGCCAACTATAGATGTCAAAACTAACGTAGTAACAGACGATTTGTTACCTGGGCAAACTACATCTGACCTTTACTCCCATTTAATAAAGCCCTCACCTGGTCTAAGCAACCACATGCCGGTGCTAGGCAGATCTGACGTCTTGTCACAGCCCCCTACACATGAAAGTTTGTTGTTTCAGGCTTCCACCTGGAGCGTGAAACCCAATTTATTCCCTATGACTCCCCCAGAGAGTCAAAACAAATCAAGGCATTTAGGAAGCGTCTGTTTTCCTCATCCAGTCTAGCCTTCTGATAAGTCAGTGCCAACTGTTATGCTAAGGAGATCTACTCATGCTTTATGGGATATGGTTGGTGAAATTTTGCTGGCAGTACCCCAAAGAATTTCAGGCCAAACTGGCTCATCCCATCCATGATGATCAGGATGCCACAAAATACATATCCAAATGGACACTACTAACTTCTTGGGCATAGGAGTTGGCACTAGTGTGGTGCTTCAGCGGCATGCTTGGATGAGTTCCATGGGCTTCTCTGGGGACGTGCAAACCTTCTCTGATAGTCGTGCAATTCAATGGATCTTGCCACTTTGATTAGCAGACCAATTTACTGTTGGAATGCTTTAAAGAAAGCCGGGCCACATCAATTTACTTGGGCCTTTCTACCCCTCTGAGCCAGTATCCTCAACTGTTTGACCCCTTTTGTGGATACTCCAGAGTGCTGGCTTACCTCCAACGTCAAGGATTTCCCCCTATGCAATAGGCAGTACGAGTCCTGTTGGGTGGGAATCAAGCAGACAACATCCAGGCCACTGGGGCAACAAACCTTCCAGTCCCCCCTGCCCCCCCCCCCCCACCTCTAGGAAAATACCCTGAAAATCTCCTTATTTTTCCTTTAATGGTACATGACCACCCTGTGGGAGGCAGGATCAGATATTTCTGCAAAGGTTGCCTTGTTATTACATCAAACAGGTGGGTCCTTCAGATCGTCCAACAACGCTAAGCCCTGCCATTCCTATTTGCCCAGCCTCATCATCTACCCACATCAGAACATCTTTCAAAGGAGTACCTGTCCATTTTGCTCCAAGATGTGTTGGCTCTTTTGGCTAAAGGAGCCACAGAGAGGTTCTGGGCCCCCGGAAATAGTGACTGGCTATTATTCCAGGTATTTCCTTGTGTTGAAGGAAGACTGAGGCCTTCGTCCAACTTTGTCTCTTCCCTCTGAACGCCTTCTTGAGGTTGTACAAATTAAAGATGCTCTAACTGGCCAATGTTATATCTGCAATAGATCCAGGTGACTAGATGGTGGCCAAGGCTGTGCAAGACACCTACTTTCATGCACATGTCCTGCAGTCCCACAGACACTACTTGGGGCACAGGAGCATTTCCCATCTGCTGTGCTCCCCTTCTGCATTTGTGAAGGTGATGGTGGTGGTCGCAGTACATCTTTGGAGTTTGGGGATACTAATTTTCCACCACTTTGACAACAGGCTGATGAACACGGTCTCACCACTAAGCATAGTAGATCACCTTAGGACTGCGAACCTCCTGACATCATTGGGGTTCACTATCAACATGCTGAAGTCACACCTGACTCTTTTACAGAGGATGTCTTTCATTAGAGTCATCCTCATACAGTTGTCAGGCCTTTCCTCTGCTACAAAGAGTCCAGGACATTCCTGCTATGATTCTGATGTTTTATTCTCAGTGAGAGTGACTCTGAGGCTTCTCGGCCTTTTTGTATCCTGCTTGTCGACTTTGCCAGGTGGCATATGCGGGCTCTGCAGTGAAACCCGGAGACTTAATGGGCCCAGCACAAGAGGAGCCTGTCAGACTACATCCAGGTGTCGGATGAGACTGCGAAAGATCTGCATTGGTGGCTCAACTGAAGTTGGACCAGCAGCAGACCTCTTTCCCTGCCGCATCCAGAAGTGATAGTGGTGTTGGATGGGTCACTGCAGGGATGAGGAAATCATCTGTGAGAGGTGAAAATCAGATGTCTAGATCTTCAGTGGAGACCCATTTCCACATTATCCTGTCGGAGTTACGTGCTATTGCCTGGAGCTGGAGTTTCTAGGAAGGCTCTCTGAGACACATTCCTGAAAGAGTGGAGCATGGGCCTGTTTGCTTCTGCTGCTTCTGCCTTCCCTGCCCAGACTGCAGAAGATCAAGAATGACTGAATCAAAGTCATCCTAGTGGTTTTGTGTTGGGAGACGAGTGTGGCACCTGAAACTTATGGTCATGAGCTACTGTCCTCCAATCATGCTTCCACTTAGGCAGGATCCCCTTTCACAGAAGCAGGGCAGGGACCTGCACCCAAATCTGTGCACTATGCACTGCCATGTGGGGAGATTGAGTGGTGGCCTTTGACAGTGTTCAACTTTCCTTCCAAGGTTGTTGATGTCATTCTTTCTGTCTGGCATCCCTCTACAAAGTCCGTCTATGCCGGGCGATGAGGCAAGTTTGTAGCTTAGTATGACACCTGCAATATTGACATGCTACAGACCAAATAGTAGATGTCTTGGCATTTGTTTTATCCCAGGCCTGTCAGAGACTTGCAGTGGGCATGGTTAAAGATCATTTGTTGGCCCTTTGTGCCTTTTTACATTTACCGGACAAGTCGTTCCTGTCCACATCCCCTTTTGTGATGAGGTTTCTAAAAATACTGAATGAGTTGTTTTATCCCAAACCCTTTTTGATGCCACAGTGGAATTTTAATTTGGTTCTCAATTTTCTCATGTGCTCACCATTGGAACATATGCACAACTGTCCACAACGTCTCCTGACTCTGCAGAAAGTGTTGTGGATCGCATGAGTGACTTTAAAGCTCTCCCTATGCAGCCACCGCACACCACCTTATTGTGTAGTTCACACTAATCCATACGACCTGCACGTTTGTTGGACAACATAAACCATGGGTGAGGTGCCTAGACTGATGCAGAACAACAGTGCTCACAGTGCCACCACAAGCCCCCCTAACCTTACCTGGGAGCGAATGGTTTCTGGCAACCACTGAACATGAACCCTGACCTCTCAGGAATCGTGGAAACAGATCAGAACCTTTCGCTTATTCACACAGGCTTACTTGTGCTCAGGGAAATCTACTGAGAATACACAGTGGACGTTTTCAATATATTTATTGAACCAACATTATAGTTTAATAGAATACATGTGCTGCGATAATCAGTAGATGGAAGCAGATGAAAATGATTACAAGCACCAAAAGAGTAAATAGATACATTTCTACCATGGTGCTAAAACAGTGTATATATGCAGACATATAAACAAAGCAGTAATCTAGTGTACTCCTACTATGCAGACCCTACCCTTGAGTGTACCTAGGGTGTGTGTAGGTGTGAAGCCAAGAATCCCCCCCCCAAAAGGCGATCCCACCCCATTACTTGCAAGGAGAGAATGTAGGAGCCAGTCCTGGTCCTGAACTGGAAACCCCATCATGGAGATGCCAGACCACTGCCTGGTGAAGTCTCAGCTTGCAGGGATCCTCGGTGTCAGCTGAAGTGCCTCGTCTGCCTTGCGATGTCCGTATGGATCAGTGATGTTGTGGCTATGTAGATATCCCTGTCACCTCGTGGATGAAGATAGAACGACTTTTGTACATAGTGTGTAGAAGGGCCTTGTCCATGACGTTCGAGGCATCGTGATAATGTTGTGCAGAGCTAGATGTGTAAACAAAGTAGTCTCAGAGAAACTAATCCAGCATTGTCGTGCACACAAATATGTGCAAAAGGTCATGGCAGAAATGTTATTGTGACAAATAGGACAATTTAAGAGATGAGCCTCTTCGCTACATTGTCCTAATCCGGGCTCATGACCTTTTTTCCTCAGTCAAAGGGGTGCTGAGGACCATGGCTGCCCATTTTGCCTAAAGTTGTGGTTGCTTTTTGTACTGGGCAATGCCTCCCTTTCCTAACGTTCTTTGTCCCTCTTCACCCCTTGAAAGAGGAAAGACTTCATGGGCTGGACCCCAAAACAGATTTAAGCTTTTACATCGATCCTGCCAAAGACCACAGGGTCAACTATAAGCTCATTGTGGGATTCTCTAGAGCAAACAAAGGCAATGCGGTGCAGAAAAAGACTTTGTCAAGGTGGATAGTACTCTGCATCAGGCTCTGCTGTGCACTGGCCAAAAAACAGTTTATGGCAGAATAAAGGGCTCATTCTACCAGGGTAAAGACTAATACACAGACTGTCTGTCCTGGGCATCTGTCAAACCTCTACATGGGTATCCGGATACATATTCACAAAGCACTGCTGCTGTGACTGCAAGGGCTGAGGAGAATGTGGTCGTGTCCTTTTGGTCCTAAGGATTTTTTTGTCTGAGCCATTCCACAAACCCACCACCCTGGGGGCTACAGCTTTGGTATCTACTCTGAAGGTGAGGAATTTGTGTTTGAAATATCCATCAAAATAACAGGTTACTTCCCTTCGGAAACACTTTCTGGTAAATTTTCGATCAAACTGTAGTTTAATCACTTCACTCCCGCCTCACTGTTTTGTGGAATAGTTTATTTACATCGGAAAAAGTTCCTCTAGTTAGAGATCAACCTATTGGTACCTTTGATACTTGTTGGGCTCCTCTTCCAGTGGCGTGGACAGAGTTTAGAAAGAAAATGAAGTTGAGGTGCAGGGTTCACATTTGTAGATCAAAACAAAGTCGACATGTAGCCGCACTACGCCACCTCCCAGAACAAGCAATACTAAAGGTTAGGATCTTGTTCTTTAATCGTACTGTTGTACTTAATAATATATGCTTTAATACTCATGCAAGTCAGTGTCTTGGCATCTGTCTCTTGTATATGCTGCACTCACCCTGATCCCCCTGTTCCCCTGCCAAGCTCTCTCCTTTGGTTCTGCTACCCCACTTCCCCAGTCTCTAGAGATTGTCAGGAGAGGCATGAATTAGGCCCAAGTGCAGTTAATTCACCCACAGTTTACAGTGCCCTCAGTCTCAAGTCTTATTCCTTCATGGTTGAAAGAGTTCTTTCAAGGTCTTTTGAGCACTGCCTTGCACTCTGGCAGCGCTCCCATGCACTCTCCAGAGCCGTGGAGTAACAGTAGTCTTCAGATGTACCTACTCAAGCCTTTATTCTGAGTTTGCAGCTGACTGGATGGAGCAGCTCTACAGTGACTGGTGCAGTCTGTTACCAGATGATTGGAAGTCCTGAAGTAGGTCTGGTCCTGACTGGACAGTAGGTTGGGGGGGGGTCTTATTTTCATCACAATCTGCCATTGTAGACCATGTCCTGGCAACTGGCAGCAGGTGTAGCCCTCCACTGGGCCATCAGCAATTCTGCAGGTGAAGCTCTGCACAGGTCTTCAGTGGTTTGGTAGATGTAGCCCCCTACAGGACTCTTGTGGTCACAATTACAACCAGACAGTGCCTAAGACAATCGCCATTCGTGGTTCCTTGCTAAAACTAAAGGGAGAGTCTGAGGTGGGGATGGGAAGGAGGGTTGGGGCCCTCGTGTACCAGGGTTATGCCAGATGGATCACTCTTGTTTACTTGCTATTCTGTACCTTCTGGGTGCCCCTCAGCCACTGTGGACGTGCTGGACCTCGCACATTGCTGGGCAGTTTCTCTTCTAGTTCCAGACAGACTCCTCCCCTCTCTCTGCAATCAATCAGGCTTCTAGGTGCTTCTGGACAGGCACACAAGTCCAGGACCTCTCATAGTTAGGTAAGCACCTTGGATAAGGATGTGCCAGGGCCAAAATAAATAAAAGCGTAGGATTCCACTTACACCAGTCAGGCATTATGCAAAGAGAAACATCCTTTTACCATGTAATGAACATTCCTATTCCATCTGTCACAGCTCTGAACATAGTTCTGAAAATAAACTTAGTGTGAAAACCAGTTCTGCTATGAAGATAGTATGTGATCATTTTACAATTTTGTTTGATTGTAAATGGTGTTTGCTATATAAAGCACGCCTAGTTTACCACCTTTTGCCCCGAAGCATGATAGTGGAGTGTGGTAATGGACGATAGCTAAGACTTGACAGATGTAAAGTAATTTGGGTCAATAAATATTAAAGCTAAATGCATGTCAGAATAATGCAACCATTCCAAAGCAGCACCACTACTTAACACCAAATGTACCATATCAACATAATGCAAGATTCCAATAAAATTCAACATACTGAATGAAACAACACCATTTAACATCCCAACACAACAATACTACACACAAGACCACATAAATATAGCATATAACAAAAATGACAATACTCAATAACACAACTGCGCCAATAAAGCATAGTACAATACCACTGAATACCACAGAAGCAATGCATGATACCCTTTCAACAAGAAAAGAAAGACCCCCAATGCAGCTAGACAACACAACAGGTTACAACAGCAAAATACTCAACACAATACACTAGAAAAATATAATATAGTACAGCAATCAAGAGCCACACTACACATCAAAATCAGAGCAAAAACAACAGTAGATCACAGCAATGCAATTGTTTTGTGTAATTGTGTTGTGTGACGTACTAAAGAATCTCACTATGCAGGTTGACAACCAAAAACATACTGCAGTGACTAAAACCACCTCAACATACTAAGTGGAGCACAATAAATGTCACTGCTTTCCCAGCGGTTTTTGAGTTTTCTGTTGGACCACAATCGTAATGTGGCAGATAAATCAAGAGCATCAGTATGTCTGTTAAAATGCTTTCAAGGAGAATACGTTTTTCATTACTAATCACTTTAATAGGTCCATAATTACAAAAGTAGAGTTGTGAAAAATTGTGAGAAATGTATTTTTTGAAGCTGCAACATATAAATGTGTCATCACTGCTGGTCTTTGAAGTGCAGATTGCAGAGGGTTTGTAATTCTTACGGTAATGTTCCAGGACACCCCATTCAATAAGAGATTTGGTAGGTGCTACAATATTTTCTATTTTGGTGCCTAAGTTCCCATTAGTGGCATGTGGTTGTTTGCTTATGTTTTGTTCATTGAAGACACAAGTGACTAATACCCCTCCACGCCTCCCAAAGCCTGTAATGTAGTATTTGTTGAGGACACAGCTTCTTCAGACTAAAAAAGCAAGCATTGGCGAAGCCAATAGGTCTCGCCTATGCAAGTACTATTGCCTTTGGCAATGTGTTTTACACATGTTATACACCAGTGTGGTTACTGTTCAGCATGGATAAAAGTTGGTGGTGTTGAGTCGAGTTGGGTGGAGATGGGTAGATTTGGGAAAATTGGAGTAGATTAGAGTGGGGTAGATTTAGGTAGATTGGAGTGGGGTAGATTGGGAAAGAATGGTGTGGGGTACAATGAATTGGGGTAGATTAGAATAGAGTGGAGTGAGGTAGATGGGATTTGAGTGGGGTACTGTGGCGTAGATTGGGGGTGGAAGTGGGGTGGAGTGAGGCGGATTAGGGTAGATTAGAGTAGAATGTACTAGGTTGGGGTAGTTTGGTGTAGATTGGGCTGCGGTGGGGCAGATTGGGCTGCGGTGGGGCAGATTGGCGTGGATTGGATTGTGGTTGATTGGCGTGGATTGGATTGCGGTTGATTGGCGTGGATTGGATTGTGGTTGATTGGCGTGGATTGGATTGTGGTTGATTGACGTGTTGTAAATAAAACAGCGGTATTATTAAGCATTAGCTGAAGCCATAATGCATCAGTCCAAATATCTAGTATAGGGATTTCATTTTGTATTTCGAGTCCACCATTTTCATGCCCTACATTGCCATGTACTCAATGTTCTGATTGTCCTACCTCTCTGCCAGTTACACTGTGGATTCTACCTAGCAACAGTTATTATTAGTCCTTCTTGAGAGTGTAGCGCATGCTCAGCAGAAGTAACAGTTGTTCCTTATTAGCATAGCCCTCCCATGTTCTAGAAATACCAATTCCAATTCCAAAAATTCTTTATTTCGGCCACAAGTGCCATAAAAGATGCAATAAAAAAACAGTACATACTTTTAAAACACAGTATTTACAATAAAAGTAGAAATGACCTGCTAGGCCTGCATAGGTACAGAATACAAAATAGTGTAAGTCAGGGGGACATTTTCTTCCTTATTATCCATGCTGCCATTAGAAATTTTGAGACCGCAAACACAATATGGCCCAGAGTATTAGTCTTCAAAACCCTGTAAGCCTGTGGGTACTTCCTAAAACCCAAGTTCCGACACAAGGGTGCTATCCAGCGCCTCCTCGGGCTCCGGTAAGCATGACAACAAAACATAATGTGCAGATCATCTTCGTCGTGGGCTTTACAGCATGGACAGAGTTTGTCACCCCCTGCAGACCATTTATAAGTAAAAACTTTGGTGGGTAGTGTACCAAACCTCCATTGCAGGAACAATTTCCTTGCCAAGAGAGGAAAAATAAAATCCATAAAAGGTTCAAATACGTAGGAATTTTTGGATTCTAAAAAACGTCCCGTCAAGGTGCCACTATCATGAGCATTAACCATGGCAGCAAGGTGTTTGTTCTTGTACAGCTGGGCAAGGGTTTTTCGCGAAATCCTTTGGCATCCCTGAGCTGGGTCATCCCATAAGTCTGGCAGGTTCAAGCTAAACAGTTCCGACTTGATAAATGCCAGCCAGGGAATTTTGCTGTTGGCATTCAGCCTCATGACGTGAATAAGGTCCTGTCTATAGTAATGCAGTTCCTCGGTGGTCCAAATCCGATGCCAGAACTTCACAGGCTTGGACAGAAGATCCTCAGCAATAGAAGGAAGGCCCAGGTCGAGTCTTAAGGGGAGGAGTGGCGTACCTTGCGAAAGCGCAAGTAGGCGTCTGAGAAAACAATTTTCCACCCCTGCCATGACCTTGCCTGCTTTGTGACCCCACAGCTCACTGCCATAAGAGGCTGCTGCCTTCGCTTGTGACCTGTAAGTTTCCAGGGCCGGGCTTACAGGCTTAAAGGAGGACTTATTGGCCACCTTCAGGAGTGCGCCCGACAGCTGGGAGAGTTTCAGCCTAGATCTAGCTACCTGGGAGTCCCATGACAGGTTTTCTTGCAATGATACCCCCAGATATATAAAGGTCGAGACCCTCTCAAGAGTGGTATCCCCCAGTGTAGGGTTGGGTCTGGTTTTGGTGGGGGGGGTTGAAGATCATGAACTTAGTTTTTCCCGTGTTCACCTCCAACCCATGCTGGCGACAAAAAATGCCAAAACCGTCCACAATCCTCTGTATCCCCATAGGGGATTTGGAAAGCAGGAGGGTGTCGTCGGCAAACATTATTGCCGGGACCCTCCTGCCTGCCAGGAGCGGGGCGTCATTGTCTTTAACAGCGTCAAGATGTTGAATGACGCTGTTGATGTACAGACAGAACAGGGTCGGGGCCAGGACACAACCCTGTCTGACGCCTCGGCGGACCGGGAATTTGCCCGAAAGCTTTCCATCCCTCCCACACCTTACTTGTGCAAAGTTGTTCTCATGCAACCTGATGATGATACTAAGAAGGTGGGGGGGTACTCCTAGGTTGTTCAGAACCTCCCATAGCTTGCCTCTAGGGACGAGGTCAAAGGCTGACCTCAGGTCCACGAAGACCATGTACAACCGTCCTCCCTCCAGCGTGACCGTCTTCCAATATAGGAGAAGGAGGCGGAAAATTTGGTCCATGGTCGACGTGTTCTTCCTGAAGCCAGCCTGAAGGGGGCTCATGATGTCGTTGTCCTCCACCCAGTCTGTAAGATGGTTTAAAATGAGGCGCGCAAAAAGCTTTTGGGGGACATCAATTAGGCTAATGGGCCTGTAATTGGCGGGGAGCAGAGTAGATCCCTTCTTGTGGATTGGAACAATCTCTGCCCCCAGCCATGACCCGGGGATCGCCATACCTCCTAAGATGGCATTAAAAAGGATAAGAAGGTATGGGCCCCAGATATCCGGGTGATGCCTAAAGAGGTCCCCGGGTAACCTATCCAGGCCTGGCGCCTTCCCCAATGGTAAATGCTCCAGGGCAACTTCCACTTCCCCCAAGGATAGTTCCATACCAGAAACCTGGGAGCCCGGAGGGACTTGGAAAACTATGTCAGGGCAAGAGTCAGTGTCATGATAAAGTACCCCGAAATAGGCCTCCCAAGCCGCGGGGGCAATATTAGGTTCGATTGCTTTATTGAGCTCCCCTGTCCCATTGTTTACAAGGGCCCAAAATTTCCGGGAATCCCTGGCTTTTAGGGCATCATGGAGATCCTGCCAGTGGTTCCAGTCCCACTCGGCCCTGGCAGTCACCATCACTGATTTATAGTATTTCCTGAGGTCACATACCTTGGCCTTATTGGACCCCTCTTTAATTGCAGCAATAAGCTCAGATTTTGCTGCCCTACAGGAGGAGGTATACCAGGTGGGAACATGAGTCTTTTTCTTTCGAGTAGGCACCCCCGGGTGGAAAACCTCAGCCAGATCCCTCACTAGGTCCTGGTGTATATTACCCAGTTTCTCATTAAATTCTGGGATCCTTGGCTCAACCAGAAGTGCGTCCACCTCCATGAACCTTGGGAGTGCCCGCTCATATAGATTGATAATGGCCTCTTCTGAGCTCACCAGCTTCCCCCACTTGACCCGGCGCCTATTTGTCGTGAGGCGCAGTTCCCCCACGTCTTCCCCTCGCTCTACTAGGGATACAGCCGTCGAGGGGAGAGGGCACTGGATGTTTAGACAGAGGGCATTGTGATCACTATCTGCCCTGTTTAACACCACAAAGTCAAGTACTTTTGGCCAGAGTGTAATGTCCACCATGATGTAATTTAGCCTCGACTCATGGCCCCTTCTGTTGAAGGTGCACACTGAGGGGGTATCGGAAGGAGTACGACCATTACAGGCCCTCAGTGCGCAATTCAAGGTGAGGGACATGAGCTGAAGTGCTAGGGGGGACCAGGCTTTGGGGTGGGGAGAGGACGAGGGTGGCACCCCCCAATGATCATCCTCGGCCGTAAGGGCACCATCCAATAACCCCTCCAGAGGTTCAAAGTGGCAATTGAAGTCTCCTCCAAGCACCACCTTGAGGTCTCCTGGAAGTTGGCCCAGAAAGGAGGACAAGTCGTTTATGGTTGGTGATTCATTTAGTGTGGCTACTGGACGCGAGTAGACGTTAACAATGGCCCACGATGATTTGCCGGGCCATGTAAGCCGAACACACTGAATGTCCTGCGAAGACGTGTGGACCTGCTCCGCCCGGCACCCAGTGTGACTCGCAATCCAGATTGCCAAGCCACCCGATGGCCTCCCCCTCCCACTCCATTTGGCAGGGATTTCAAATATTTCGAACCCTCTCCTGGACTGGGTATCCCTCGCCCATGTTTCTTGGAAGAGGAGAATATCACTGCCAGCTATTAGCTGATCCCACTCCGGTAGGCCCTCCTTATTTGCAATTCCTGCCACATTCCAGGAGAGAATTCTCAACCCCTGGTCAGGAGGCAGGCTACCTTGGCTTCCAGAAGGTGGTTGCACAGCGACCAAGGGTAGATTAGTATCTAGGGGGCCAGTGCAACAAACCGCGCTGGCAGAAGGCCCGACCAAGTCCGCCACCCCAGATTGCAGAATGTGGGCAGAGCTGATATTAGGAAAGGGTCCCAGTTGTCCCGCACTATCAGCCGTATCAGCCGTGGCAGGCAGTCGCTCTTTGGCGTTATCATGCCGATTAGGATCAGTCACAGGGGCTGTGCCCGTACCCACGAGACTTTGCACCACCTCATCCAACCTCTTCCCAGGGCCAGAAAAAATTTCCCTGGCTTGTGGTCAATCGACCTGATCCAAGCAGGAAAATCTGTTAGGATGTATAAAATTGGTCTGGGCAGGTGGTAGATAATGCCTAGGTCTGTAACGCGAGCCATCCACAGCAAAGCCTACTCTAGTCCACCCCTTCTTGCTCCCTGTCACCGTGTTACTGTCACTAGGGTAGAAATATAAGAGGGGTACTAACTCAATATTGGACTTATCAGGCCTTACAAGCCAGTTGCAGATGTAGTTTGCAACATGTGGGCTTTTGAAGCTTAGGATGATGCAGTCCCCTATCCTATTCTTTGGGGTAGTACCAATCCATGGTATCCTCCTTACCATCAAGAGCTCGCCTTTCAGGTTCGGAGGCAGCGGCCTATTGATACTAAGCCAACTGATAGCCTTATTACGTAAAGAATCTTGGGTCTCCCTTGTACCACCGGTTAGCTCAGGAACTCCTACCATAATTGCCGTATAGGGGACCGCTTCTGGCGGCAAGTTAACCACCCTGCGCCTATCGGGCGGGGGAGCGATACCACCAGTCGGTGCATTGGTGGCACCCGCTACCCCCCCTGGTTGCGGCGCAGGAGGCGGCTTGGATCTCCTGGGAGCCGGGACAGGGGGCCTAGGCGCTAGAGGTAACAAGGGGCGCGCCTGGGAAGCAGACGCACCGATTGTGCTCAGCGATACCCTATTAGGGGCCTTAGACGTCGCAAGAGACCAAGATCTATTCCAATGTGGATCCCCGGTGGCTGTAGGAACATTTGCAACTGGCCCCGGGCTTTTTCCAATATGATTATTTCCCAGTGACTGAAGTCGATTCTCTATGGCATCCAATCTCACTGCAATGGGGGTTAGCAGATTTTTAATAATAGCTGCGAGTGAGTTAATTATTGTATCTGCACTGTTTGAACTTGCCCCCCCAAAAATGAATGGGCCCGGCGGCAATGGAAGTGAGACCGGGGCAAGAGAGCCCCCGAGATCTGACCTAGAGCCCGCTACGCTAAGATCAGGGGAAAGCGAAATATCTGTGCTATCTTCATGGGTTGATTCGACTATATCAACTCTTGCCCTTTTTGCCCCCTTTGATTCCCTAGACCTTTTCCTTTTTGGCAGATGTTCCACCCCACTGTCTGCAGGTTCTAAAGGGAGCTCAACCTGTCCCGCTTCAAGCATGTCTATTCCCATATTATCCGACGTGGGGGAATGGTTGGTAGTCCCAAGTGGGCGGGGGGAGTTCCTATCCCTCTGTGTTAGGGGAGTTCTTAATTGCTGGAGGACCGACTCAATTGTCTGATCTATACTGTCGAGTAGTGACATGTGGGTAACGTCCAGGGGGATCGGTGTACTAGCATCTGTTGAGGATGTTTCCCCATGGTCCAGAAAGACGCTTTCAGGACCCATCAGGAGGTGAGAGTCTGTAGATGAGTGACAAGTGCTAATTTGGGAGCTCGCTTTTGGGAAGAATTTCTCCAGAGTACTTAAGCCTTGATGGGCCGACTTGCTCCGTAAAGTTCTGGTCGCCATTGCGGGGTAAGTTACAAGGGACACGAGCTGAAAGCGTTAGAGGGGTGGCCCGGTCCGGTCTCTCCCGGCCTCTAACGGCCTAGAACGGCCCGCTCTTTGCCCGGTCTTCGCCCCGGTGACCGCCCCGCGCGCGTCCCGCGGTGCGCGTGAGGAGGTTCACCTAAGTATGATAATGGGGCGTGGCACTGGGAGGGGGCGCGAGGCGCGGCGGGAAGAGGAACCAGCTGGCGTTGACAGATGGACTGCTGGTCCTCGCAGTCCCGCTCGCCTGCGCCTCTCACCTCCGCTGCGGCCGGACTTTGCAGGTAACGTTCCCCCAAGTGGGCGTTGGCTCCCAACCACTCCTGTGGCGAGCAAAGCAGCAAAACAGAACAAACTCCTCACTCGAGCGGCACCCGCGAAGCGGGGGCCGCGAGGAGTAAAGAACACTTCCAGTCAGGGGGGCGTGGCACTGGGAGGGGGCGCGAGGCGCGGCGGGAAGAGGAACCAGCTGGCGTTGACAGATGGACTGCTGGTCCTCGCAGTCCCGCTCGCCTGCGCCTCTCACCTCCGCTGCGGCCGGACTTTGCAGGTAACGTTCCCCCAAGTGGGCGTTGGCTCCCAACCACTCCTGTGGCGAGCAAAGCAGCAAAACAGAACAAACTCCTCACTCTAGAAATACTGTTAGCTCCACCCACTGATATATTTGGAAATGTCCTTACGTGGGGTACTGCTACGCAAAACTTTTCGGATCCAGTCTGACACCTGGGGATATTCTAAGGTAAGGAATCTAACACTAACCTGTGTCTTTCAGATGAATTATTCCATGATTGTTTCCCTTTATTCAATAGATTTTTTAAAACTGGCACGCAGCCAATGTGTTTAGTTCCCGATTCTTTGCCAGATGGAACTTCGTCAGGGCTGTAACATTATAAACAAAACACAACATCAATATGACATAACCCAACATTGACAAAAGAGACATATATATATATATAAAATTCACTGAAAAAACCATAGGTTATAGACCATATATAGTTAGGAATTTGCATTTACAAAACCTTGAAAATTCACTGAAAAAACCATAGGTTAGAGACCATATATAGTTAGCTGGACATTTTATTGACATAAAACCAATGAAATTCCATATATAGTTAGTTGCACTAACTATATATCGCGCACCCGCAATCCACTGCTGATGATGTCACATATTACATCATTCATGACATGGTCAGTGACATCACTGATGACATCACGGATGACATCTCAAATGACATCACTGATGACATCTCAAATGACATCACTGATGACATCATCTAGTGTCTGTGTGTTTTTGTAAAGTTTAAATATGTTTTACATATTGAAGAATGAGTGGATGTATGGAAGACTGAGTGTGTGTGTGGCTGGCTGGGAGGTGTGTGACTCTGTGCATATCAATGTGTACTTGTATCAGTGATTGTATAAGAGAGTAAGTATGTGTTAGTATATGTGTGAAAAGTATGGTGTTCTGTGTTTAACTGTATAGATGAGGAAATCGAAGTGTGATTGATTCTTCACAGGACTGACTAGGTGTATGAGTGCATATGATAGTGTTGTAATAATGAGTGACTGTATGTATGAGTGATTGTATGGGTGAATGAGTGAATGTGTGTGTAGACGTAGGAATCAGTGAGTGCGTATGTAGTAACTGGTATTGGTGTGTCATGATGTCATCAGTGATGTCGTTTGAAATGTCATCAGTGATGTCATTTGAGATGTCATCAGTGATGTCATCAGTGATGTCACTGAAGTATGGTGTTCTGTGTTTAACTGTATAGATGAGGAAATGGAAGTGTAATTGATTCTTTACAGGACTGACTAGGTGTGTGAGTAACTCCATGGATGAGTGGCAGTGTGTGAGTGTCTGCATAGGTGTATGAGTGCATATGATAGTGTTGTAATAATGAGTGACTGTATGTATGAGTGATTGTATGGGTGAATGAGTGAATGTGTGTGTAGACGTAGGAATCAGTGAGTGCGTATGTAGTAACTGGTATTGGTGTGTCATGATGTCATCAGTGATGTCATTTGAGATGTCATCAGTGATGTCATCAGTGATGTCATTTGAGATGTCATCAGTGATGTCACTGACCATGTCATGAATGATGTAATATGTGACATCATCAGCAGTGGATTGCGGGTGCGCGATATATAGTTAGTGCAACTAACTATATATGGAATTTCATTGGTTTTATGTCAATAAAATGTCCAGCTAACTATATATGGTCTCTAACCTATGATTTTTTCAGTGAATTTTCAAGGTTTTGTAAATGCAAATTCCTAACTATATATGGTCTATAACCTATGGTTTTTTTCAGTGAATTTCATTGGTTTTTTAAAAGCTAATATCTATAGCTGTAAAATATATTCTTTATTACGTGACGTATCACGTAGCCACGTGAGACGCCTCATGACGCGTCGCATAACCGTGACGTATCGGCTCTGCAGCGCAAACAAAACCCGTAACGTAAGCGTGCCGGAGCACGCTTACAGATATATATATTTTTTAACCTTAATTAGACAAAATCCACACGTGCACATATCTTGAGGCCTTGCAAAGGCACATCAAACAAACAGTCCCTACAATTTTGCCAAGTTTGCTGGAAATCTATTCCCTTAATTTTTTTTTTACTGTTTCTCTTGGTTTTTCCCTTGTTACGCTTACCGGGACGCTACCCGGTACGCGAACCGGACGCTCCAAAAACACAAGATGGCTGACTCCCGTTACGCTGCCGGTTAGCTGCCCGGTTCGCGTACCGGGAAGCGCCTCTACCGCGAAAAATCGCGGGGGACTTTAATATCCCCCTCATCAATCCTAGGGGATCAGGAGGGGTTTACCTTGCCCCCTTTCCTTCATTTCCCCCTTCTTTTTTCACCACATCTTGTCTCTCGAACCTACCGAGAGACAAGATGGCGGCCGCTCCGGACTGTTTACAATGTTGACAGCTACGCTGCCGGTGAGCTGCCCGGTGAGCTGCCCGGTGAGCTGCCCGGTGAGCTGCCCGGTGAGCTGCCCGGTTCGCGTACCGGGACGCGCCTCTACGGCGTAAAATCGCAAAAAAAAAATATTTTTTATTTTTTGCCCCGCGGGGCACTTTAATATCCCCCTCATCAATCCTAGGGGGTCAGGAGTGGTCTACCTTGCCCCCTTTCCTTCATTTCCCCCTTCGTTTTTCACCACATCTTGTCTCTCGATCGTACCGAGAGACAAGATGGTGGCCGCTCCGGACTGTTTAGAATGTTGACAGACACCGGAGAGCCAATCAGCTTCGCTTCGCGAAGTTCCGTTACGCGTCAGGTACGCGAACCGGGGCGCTAACCGGAGCGCTGTCACAGATATATATATTTTTTTAAACGTTAATTTCTCAAAATCCACTGGAGCACATATATTGAGACATAGCAAAGGCACGTCGGGCAAACCATATCTACAATTTTGCCAAGTTTCATGTAAATCTATTCAGCCGTTCGAGCTAAAAGTGAGTCCAACCGCCCTATGGAAAAATGAATGGGAAAAACGCGTTTTGGGACCCCCCTTTTTTCTCGGCCCCCCCTTGACGAAACCCCCCCAAATTTTCAGGGGCTGCTCAGAAACAAAATGTGCCATTTTCCTGAAAGTTTCAGCCAATTCCGTCCACAAACGCCAAAGTTATTAGACATAGAATTTTCAGAAATCCCATAGAGAAAAAATCCTAACTATATATACCCACTGGCTATCGCCAGTAGGTAATATACATATATAAACATATATAATCTGCATATCTATATAAATATAAATGCATGCATACATATACATATATGCATACATATGCATGTTATTTACATGAAAGTTTTAAAAACACTAATAAAAGCAAAGCTAAAAAGCCACCTCATTACAAACAGAATGGCTTTAACTTAAACGCGGGCGAGATCTATTGCATTTTTAATGCTTGTTTACTTTGGTTCTATCAAGAAGGCATTCAGATGTGTCACACATTTGCCATAAATTCTGAATGTTAGCACTCTAGTTGCTCATTAGATCACTGTAGTAAAGCTAGTGCTCACCAGGGAAGTCTGCTGCTAATCATGGTTTGCAGCCATTTTCCCGCATTTTTTATCCCGCAGACTTTCAGTCCGCATACCAAAATCCCGCAAGGTCATTGACCTCGCATACCATTATCCCGCATTTTTTCAAAACGCATGTGCATTTATCGCGCATGCCTTTACAAAGAATTACATTTTAAAGGCATGCATGGTAAATGCATTTGCGTTGTGAAAACCACGATGACGAGAGAGGTAAGTGGGTTTGTGTTAATTTTTTCGTGTGTTAGTGATTGTGTAGTGTAGTGTTGTGTAGTGTAGTGTTGTGTTAGTGTAGTGTAGAGTTGTGGTGGTTGTTTAGTCTAGGGTCATGCTGGGGGTAGTGTTTTAGGGTTTAGGGTTGTGTTGTAGTGTTTGCGTAGTGTAGGGTCATGCTGGGGGTAGTGTTTTAGGGTTTAGGGTAGTGTTGTAGTGTTTGCGTAGTGTAGGGTCATGCTGGGGGTAGTGTTTTAGGGTTTAGGGTTGTGTTGTAGTGTTTGCGTAGTGTAGGGTCATGCTGGGGCTAGTGTTTTAGGGTTTAGGGTAGTGTTGTAGTGTTTGCGTAGTGTAGGGTCATGCTGGGCGTAGTGTTTTAGGGTTTAGGATAGTGTTGTAGTGTTTGCGTAGTGTAGGGTCATGCTGGGGGTAGTGTTTTAGGGTTTTGGGTAGTGTTGTAGTGTTTGCGTAGTGTAGGGACATGCTGGGGTGTAGTATTTTAGGGTTTAGGATAGTGTTGTAGTGTTTGCGTAGTGTAGGGTCATGCTGGGGGTAGTGTTTTAGGGTTTTGGGTAGTGTTGTAGTGTTTGCGTAGTGTAGGGTCATGCTGGGGGTAGTGTTTTAGGGTTTTGGGTAGTGTTGTAGTGTTTGCGTAAAGTAGGGTCATGCTGGGGGGTAGTGTTTTAGGGTTTTGGGTAGTGTTGTAGTGTTTGCGTAGTGTAGGGTCATGCTGGGGTGTAGTGTTTTAGGGTTTTGGGTAGTGTTGTAGTGTTTGCGTAGTGTAGGGTCATGCTGGGGGTAGTGTTTTAGGGTTTTGGGTAGTGTTGTAGTGTTTGCGTAGTGTAGGGTCATGCTGGGGGTAGTGTTTTAGGGTTTTGGGTAGTGTTGTAGTGTTTGCGTAGTGTAGGGTCATGCTGGGGGGTAGTGTTTTAGGGTTTTGGGTAGTGTTGTAGTGTTTGCGTAGTGTAGGGTCATGCTGGGGGTAGTGTTTTAGGGTTTTGGGTAGTGTTGTAGTGTTTGCGTAGTGTAGGGTCATGCTGGGGGTAGTGTTTTAGGGTTTAGGGTAGTGTTGTAGTGTTTGCGTAGTGTAGGGTCATGCTGGGGGTAGTGTTTTAGGGTTTAGGGTAGTGTTGTAGTGTTTGCGTAGTGTAGGGTCATGCTGGGGGTAGTGTTTTAGGGTTTAGGGTAGTGTTGTAGTGTTTGCGTAGTGTAGGGTCATGCTGGGGGTAGTGTTTTAGGGTTTAGGGTAGTGTTGTAGTGTTTGCGTAGTGTAGGGTCATGCTGGGGTGTAGTGTTTTAGGGTTTTGGGTAGTGTTGTAGTGTTTGCGTAGTGTAGGGTCATGCTGGGGGTAGTGTTTTAGGGTTTAGGGTAGTGTTGTAGTGTTTGCGTAGTGTAGGGTCATGCTGGGGTGTAGTGTTTTAGGGTTTTGGGTAGTGTTGTAGTGTTTGCGTAGTGTAGGGTCATGCTGGGGGTAGTGTTTTAGGGTTTAGGGTAGTGTTGTAGTGTTTGCGTAGTGTAGGGTCATGCTGGGGGTAGTGTTTTAGGGTTTAGGGTTGTGTTGTAGTGTTTGTGTAGTGTAGGGTCATGCCGGGGTGTAGTGTTTTAGGGTTTTGGGTAGTGTTGTAGTGTTTGCGTAGTGTAGGGTCATGCTGGGGGTAGTGTTTTAGGGTTTAGGGTAGTGTTGTAGTGTTTGCGTAGTGTAGGGTCATGCTGGGGGTAGTGTTTTAGGGTTTAGGGTTGTGTTGTAGTGTTTGCATAGTGTAGGGTCATGCTGGGGTGTAGTGGTTTAGGGTTTTGGGTAGTGTTGTAGTGTTTGCATAGTGTAGGGTCATGCTGGGGGTAGTGTTTTAGGGTTTAGGGTAGTGTTGTAGTGTTTGCGTAGTGTAGGGTTATGCTGGGGGTAGTGTTTTAGGGTTTAGGGTTGTGTTGTAGTGTTTGTGTAGTGTAGGGTCATGCTGGGGGTAGTGTTTTAGGGTTTAGGGTAGTGTTGTAGTGTTTGCGTAGTGTAGGGTCATGCTGAGGTGTAGTGTTTTAGGGTTTTGGGTAGTGTTGTAGTGTTTGCGTAGTGTAGGGTCATGCTGGGGGTAGTGTTTTAGGGTTTAGGGTAGTGTTGTAGTGTTTGTGTAGTGTAGGGTCATGCTGGGGGTAGTGTTTTAGGGTTTAGGGTAGTGTTGTACTGTTTGTGTAGTGTAGGGTCATGCTGGGGGCAGTGTTTTAGGGTTTAGGGTAGTTTAGTTGTTTAGTGTATGCTAAAGGCATATTCGTTCTAAAAGTTTTCGTTATTTTAATTTGCGGCCTAATAGTACATGCAGGATTTTTTTTGCGGACTGATGGTATGCGGGATTTCGTCATATATTCGCTAATCATACTTTCTATGGCAAAATGAACCCCCTCATTTTGTTCCTTTTTAAATTAAATGTTTTAAGAGTTACCACTTTATTCCAATCAAGATGGCTTCAGGTGTGCCATACCTTTGTAATAAGTAGGACTGTTAGCACTCTAGTTGTTCTTTAGAACACTCTGGGACATTCTGTCATTGGGCTACAGTTGGGCTACATCTGGCTGATATTTGGGCTACATTTGTTTTTTTTTGTCTCTGGTGGCCATCTTTGGGCTACATTGGGCTACATTGGGCTACATTGGGCTACATTTGGGCTCCAACATATATATAGCCCAATGTAGCCCAATATATATTTTTCAAAGTAAATTTTCGTAAAAACCACTGGAGCCTATATCTTGAGACATAGCAAAGGCACATCGGGCTACCAGTCCCTACAATTTTGCCAAGTTTGGTGTAAATCCATTCAGCCGTTCAGGCTAAAAGTGAGGCCAACCGCCCTATGGAAAATTGCATGGGAAAAACATGTTTTGGGACCCCCCTTTTTTCTCGGCCCCCTCTTGACGAAACCCCCCCAAATTTTCAGGGGCAGCTCAGAAACAAAATGTTCCATTTTCCTGAAAATTTCAGCCAATTCTGTCCTCAAACGCCAAAGTTAGTCGACATAGAATTTTCAAAAATCCCATAGGAAAAAAATCCTAACTATATATACCTACTGGCTATCGCCAGTAGGTAATATATATATATATATATATATATATATATATATATATATATATATATATATATATATATATATATATATATAACCACATAAATAATATAAAATGGCCCAAAACATTTAAATAACAAAAAGATTCAAACACCAAGAGGTTAGCACGTAAATAGCAATAACTGAATATAACCAGAGTCCCAACAATTCACATAACCATCCTTGACGTAAATATTGCATGTTTCACTATGAGAACATGCTACATATTTCTCAAAGAGGACATATAACACACATATAAAAATCATATAGAGAAACATGTTTTGAACACACATAAAAACATGGAATATACACAAATATATATATATATATATATATCTATATATATATATAACATCATTAAAAGATTTTTTTTTTTTTTTTTTTTTTTAGATTTTCAACTAAACCCATGTATCTGAAGGTTTTTATTATATCTAACCACAACAGTATCTAAAACTATGCCATCAGGGACATATCTATATTTATACAAGAGTGCATTTACTGCCAGAAAAAATACAAATAGAGTAGTTTGTGCGATAGAAAATGTTTATCTCTCACCTCCTATCTGTTCTATCGGGAAAATACCCATAGGGGGTGTATATGTTATGAAAATCTAATCATATAGGGCATAAGGTAAGCCTCAAGTTGTGGTATGTACAGAAGGGTATCTGAAAGAAGGGGCAAGAAGAAGGAATAAGTGTAAAAAAGAAACAAAAACAAGGTAACAGGCCTGTTTCTTCTTCTTTGCTTTAGCAGTCTGGTACAACATCCCACAGTCCATCAGGTTTGTACTAATGCCTCTTCAGTTTAGGGAAGGGTAATTGTTGAAGAAGCACATCCTCGGAGAATACTACTTTACAATGCAGTAACAGTACACTTCTGATTGCAGAACCCAGTTACCACTCCCATCCATCATTTACTGTATACATGTTCCTGCTCCACAGCATTTTGGCTAGGTTTGCGCTATAGAATATGAAATACATATACATGATATCTCCTAGGAATTTATCTTTTGAGAGGAAGAATATTATCTTGTCCTCCAATATCCATTAATTGACATTTGTAAGTGATTGCTTGCATGGATGGCTGTTACAGAGCTTATAAAAAATTAAACTCGCAATGCATACATAAGTGGTCAGGAAGCAAGCAAAGTTTAGCAGCTAACCTGCTTTTTTGTTACTATGCAGTGAAATGCATTCTTTGCTCACCCTTCAGAAGCCTGCTCCAAATACTTGAGGTGTATCTGTTTGCTCACTTGCCAATCGATCTTTTTTTACACACTTTAAAGATGAGAAAAACATTGATTTGGTTACATAACCACTATAAATGACTTTGGAACGCATGGACTGCAGCACTCAACTGACATTCCAGCACAAACGTGGTGCTGGACTTCAGCCTGTAATCAATTGACCCTTAAAAGGGAGATTTTACAGAGATGGTTTAGCGATCCAAGGTGCCAGGCGTCTAGAGAAAAACAAAGTGAAAGGTGCATGTTGATGAGAAAAGAAAGTGTAAAAGGGGCTGGATGACTCATTGAAGGGACCCAGGTGGCTTAAATGATGGATGTTGAGGTAAAAGTATATAGATCAGTTTGAGATTTGTATTCTTTGTGCTCTAGCAAGGCTTCATTAATTATTTCAGAGTCACAAAATTCAACATTAAAACTATATTTGTTCCTCCATGATTTTGTCTAGTAATTACAAATGCTCATGTAAATCGACCCATTAGAAATAAGTTGCTTTAGATATAGTGTTTGAAGCCACATATGCACCATTTCTAAGAACTGCAAGTGACGTTTCTTAACCTGTCGGTCAAATCTACTTTATTTTCAATAACCATAAAATAGTACATCAATCATACAAATACATAAAATTATAATAAATTGCTCATTACAGTTAAATACTGTTCACAATAATATTACAGAGGGTCAAAAGACAAAGTGCCCATGTGCCAAAGTACATTCACATAGAAATAAATGGTAAGTCAATATAGACCAAACCGCATAAGCAGCATGCAATACATAAAACCACTTTGAACCTATCAAAAGTCATCATAAATCAATTAACACAATTACATTTCATAACAATCCCACCAGGGCCAGCAAATAAAGTGCATTGGGCAAAATATGTTTCGTTACCATGCAGGAGGCAGTTGATCATTTCCCTACTTTGCCCAAGTGAACTGCAGAGGAAATAGATTTATGAATCATTTGACATACATATTCTGTATTCAGGAGCTGTAGGTGATACAGGGCCGGTCTGCATTTCCTAATGTTCAGGGCCCTTACTAAAGGAACAATAAAATCTCTCTGCGCCTTAGAATATAACTGACAAAAAAATAAAAAGTGGACCATATTCTGTTTTGACAATGAGTCACAGGGACATATATAGAGCTCAGAGTCACGGTAAGCCATTTTTGGGTACGAAACCAGCAGGTGTTCTATACTAAACCTGACGAGATAAAACCTTTCCAAATGACTGAAGGGGAACAATAATTATGGGTCTATGGATTCAGTCCAGATCAATGGGAGATACGCCTCAACTTTTTTACCCAGTTCCATTTAACTCTGACAACCGATACTTTTTCGGTTGAAGTTTTGGGATTTTTGCAGACACTTTGGATTACTAAGTCAATTCACTCTCCCAACTTGTTTTAACTTTTTTCTATATACCTGAGCCATGGAATTTTCTGTGTGTGTATATATATGTATATATATATATATATATATATATATATGTATATATATATATATATATATATATATATATATATATATATATATATATATATATATATATATATAAAATATCTAGGCTCATGCAGTCTAATATTATAGATTAAGTTTAGGTTCTTCTTTGACACACAAAGAATGCCTCGGCATCGTAGGAGCAATTTTTAAAAGACAAGTCAAGGGAATTAAACCGAATTCAATTTTGCATAATATAGATGGTGTAGTTTTGGGCACCAACAAAAGAGGTCTAAGGAAAGAGCTATTTGCTACCTGTGTAGACTGTGAATTACAGAAGCCCCACATTCCTGCCCCATATAGAACAACCGAGCATGAGCGGGTCTTATAGGTGTTAATTAGCGAGTCTATAGGTCTAGAGCCCAGTTTCTTTGCAAGCCTAAATAGTGTTTCTACATTCCGTTCATAGCATCTTTTCCTTGAATCCACAAGGTTAAGCCAGGTTCCTTTCTGATCAAAGGGATTACCTAAATATGAAATTGTTGGAACATAAGACAGTTTATCGCCATTAACCGCTTTCGTGCGGCGCCGATTCCGCCCCTGTGCTGGACATTCCAGAACAGGGTGTGGTCGTGACTGAACCGTTCCGTCATCAGCTCAGCCGTGACTGATGACGGAACGGTTCCGTCACAAGCATCGAAGGGGTTAAAAAAACAGGACTTCAAAGAACGGGAAATGTTCTCTACCACCATGAAGTAAGACTTAGCCATGTTAGTTTTTAAGCCAAGATCACGCAAGAATTAATTGAATCTACTTAAAAGCATTTGCAATGCCAACACCACTTCTAGCCAGCAGAACACAATCATCGGCATGGAGCAGAGCAAGCAAATTTCTAGACCTCACCCTTGGTACGCCAGCCAGAGATGGTTCTCCAAGTCATTGATATAGAAGCAACATTGGAATGGGGCTAACACACATCCATTGCTTACTCCACAATTAATTTTATTTGGGAGAAGAGTTCACAATAGGCTCCATATCGAACTCTGCCACTTAAATCCAAATGCATCTGCACTAAACAATGGACCAGTGGGGCATCTATCCCCATATCTAACATTTTCGTCCACAATTTCCCTCTGTGCACCCATTCAAAGGCAGATGTTTGGTCCATGAAACCTAGATAGAGTGCTCCGTTCTTAGATATCGTATACTTGCTTTAAATAAGTGGAGAATCTGAAAGAGACACATTAGTGATAGATTCCTTACCTTAGAATATCCCAGACGTCAGACTGGATCCAGAAAGTTTTTTCATCAGCAGCACCCTTCTGCGTCGGAAGGTGGCGTCGTGCGGCTCCGCGTCCGTCGCTGGCGTTGTAGGCGCAGAGATGACATCATGGAGACTACTTAGGCGCCACCCATGCGCGCTGACATCAGTTCTTTCTTTTCCTGCGCCTGCAAGCGCAGATCCGGTTAAAGCGCGTACCTTAGTCACTTTATGACTGACTTTTTGTCTCCACTTTTTTTAGTCTTTTGACTCCTGGTGCCATGTAGGGATGCCTGGGTTTAAATCCTGCGGGGCCTGTCGCCGTACGATGTCGGTGGACGACCCCCATGGGTCTCTACTGTCTGGAGCGCGACCATGACTCCCGGTCCTGTTCGGACTGTCTGGCCATGGCTCCGAAGGCCTGGCGAGAGCGGTCCCGTAAGCTGCTGGCAGCCCGCCAGCAGCCTCCGTGCCGTTTGAGGTCCAGGGGTCGATCGAGGGACTGACCGCGGAGCCATCATCATCGCTCCTCGGGGTCGAAGTCTTCACACCACACTCTGAATCAGCTTAGAGACGTCATAAGAAGAAGTCGAAGAAGCACTTACGCTCTCTGACGTCACCATGTCGGTCTCCGGATGCGGACGAGGGGGCCGGGGGTACCTCCCCCATGACTCCATTGGAGCCTGCGAGTCCCGCGGCCTACCAACCTTATTCGGGCCGTTGGCAACTCCTGCCCAGGTGCAAGATTTTCTTGCTGCCATGGACCGCCTTTTCAGACCTCGGGCTCCCGCTGGCGCGCCTTCGGGCCCCGCGGTCACAGCTGAGGGCCCTCCCTTGCCGTGGGCTCCGCGGCCGGTGCCACCACTGGCTCCGGCCCTGGAGCCGCAAGGTCCTCTGTCTGCAGCCCCGGCGCTTTCCGCGGCTCCGTTCCTGGTGCCGCACTGGGTTCCGTTCGTCCCTCCTCTGCCCTTGCCCGGGTTTCCGGACAATTTTGCTCTGGGTTGGGACCCTAATTGGGACATGGAGCCGGATCAGCGCCGACCGGCGCTGTTGGACCATTTATATTCCCCTGTCCCTCCCCCAATGCCGCAGCCTGTGCCACGGGCAGTGGAGGAAGGGGGCGACTGGGAGGGGTCTGAGGACCCTCTTGCACGGCAGTGTGAGTCGGAACAGGAATGGACAGAAGAGTTGGAGGATGCATGTGGCCTTGACCTCTCCTCTGAACCTGGTTTCTTTCTCCTCCTGCTGTTGCCATGGAGGAGGGCGCAACATACACTGTGGTGCTCCGTAGAGCAGCTGAGGCCCTTGACCTGCCTACGGTGACCCTCAAAACTAACCTCCTCACTTAAGTCCTTCAGCCAGCAGCAAGCTCTATGGAGCCCCTGCTACCGTTCAATGAAGCGTTAAGTGATGTGTTGATGGGCACCTGGTCTAGACCAGCCACGGGGGTTCCTGTGGATAAGAACGTAGCCAGGCGTCCTCGCCCAGCCCCTGGTGACCCTGCCTTTTTGACAACCCACCCAACTCCTCAGAGCCTGGTCTTCCTGGCCTCCACTTCCCAAAGCACGTTCCCTACCTCCCCGCCTGATAAGGAATCTAAGAAGCTGGAACAGTTTGACAAGAAACTGTTTTCCTCTGCCAGCTTAGGGCTGCTGTCGGTGAACACTGCATGCCTCTTGGGCTGCTACTCTCAACCTGTGTGGGACACGGTTGCGCGGACGCTGCCTCAGTGTCCGAAGGAGGTTCGGGCAGTGCTTTCCCAAACTGTTGCTGAGGGGAAAGATGCAGCGAAGTTCGCCATCAGGTGTGGAGTGGACACTGCGGACTTACTGGGTAGGGCGATTTCCACGGCATTCGCCCTCCGTCGCCACGCCTGGTTGCTGTCCACAGGGTTTTACGGAGATGTTCAAAGCTCTTATGGACATGCCCTTTGATGGTACTCACCTGTTTGGCGATAAGGCAGATGGTGCGCTGGAGTATTTTAAGGACTCCCGGGCTACGGCCAAGTCCTTGGGTCTCTCCACCACGCGCCCGGCCACGTCTGCTTTTCATTTCTTTCGTGGCCACGGAAGGGGCCCCCGACACGTTCGTTCAACCAGAAGCCTGCACAGAACCAACCTCTGCACAGCCGCGGATGTGGCTCCCGCCGCGGTGGAACAGGGGGCCAGCATGCTGGTCAGTCTATCTCCGCTCCCACAGCATCCGCCTCAAAGCCTTCCTAGTCCGAGCTTTGGGGTGCACCCCACGCCGGTGGGCGGCAGCATTCACCATCACCTCTCCCATTGGCATTCTGTCACTTCGGACAGGTGGGTGCTGCAAATCGTCGGAAGGGGCTACTCCATCCCCTTCGAGTCTGCCCCTCCAGCCATCTCAGTTCCACCCCATGTCGTGGCATCACTTTGCGCTTCTCCAACAGGAAGTCACGGTCCTCTTGGCCGAGGGGGCCATCAAGCACGTTCCTGGGCCAGAAGTAGGACGTGGTTGTTAGTACCACTACTTTCTGGTACCAAAGAAGGAGAAAGGGGGCCTGCGCCCCATCTTGGACTTCAGGAACGTCAATTGCTTCCTCCAGAAGAAGTTGTTCAAGATTAGGTCTTGGCTGCCCTTGCCCCTGGTGCCTGGATGGTAGCGTTGGACTTGCAGGATGCATATTTTCATATCACCGTCCTGCCGGCCCACTGGCACTGTGGTTCACGGTAGGCCACAAGCACTTTCAGTTTGCCGTGCTCCCCTTGGGCCTTACCAGCTCCCCTCAGGTGTTCATGAAATTGATGCCGGCGGTCGCAGCTCATCTGCGCAGATCAGGGGTTCCAGTCTTCTCCTATCTCAATGTCTGGTTGTTGAAGGCTGGCTCGCCCCAGGCAGTCATCTCCCACCTCCAGACTTCTGCTGGCATCCTGCAATTGCTGGAGTTCTCCATCAATGTGCCGAAGTTGCACCGGAGTCCCTCTCAGAAGCTCCCCTTCATCGGAGCGGGTCTGGATTCGACACAGTTTCGGGTTTATCCTCCCGAGCAGCGAGTCTGGGATATTCAGGCTATGATTCCGATCTTTCAGCCACTATCCTGGGTTTGTCAGGATGACCCTCCTGGCCTAGGCCTGATGGCCTCCTGCATCCTGCTAATGCAACATGCCAGATGGCCTTGGCGGGCTCTGCCGTGGGACCTGAAGTTTCATTGGGCGCAGCATCAGGGCAACCTATCTGATCATGTCCAGATCTCGGAGGGCACTGCACGACAATTGCAGTGGTGGCTCATGAATCTCGATTGAGTCAATGGCAGATCCCTCTCCCTTCTTCAACCGGAGCACACAGTGGTGACGGATGCGTCCCTCCTGGGATGGGGTGGCGACTTGGGAGAGGTGGACATCAGAGGCCTCTGGTCTCTGGCGGAGTCCCGGCTCCATATCAACCTTTTGGAGCTTCGGGTGATCCGACTTGCACTGAAAGCATTCCTTCCCTCTGTCCGGGGAAGTGTAGTGCGGGTGAACGCCAGGGCGGATGAACTTAGCCGTCGGTGCATGATGGATCAGGAATGGTGTCTGAACTCGTACGTGGCGCAATGTCTCTTTCTGCATTGGCGCACAGCTTGATTAGATCTGTACGCCACCGAAGAGAATGCGCAATGTCATCAGTTCTTCATGTTGGAATTTCCAAGGCGGCACTCGCTCAGCGACGCTTTTCGTCACGAGTGGAGCTGTGGTCTGTTGTACGCCTTTCCGCCTATACCACTTCTGCCCAGAGTGCTGAAGAAGATTCAGCGCAACCGTGCCCAAGTCATCCTTGTGGCTCCGGATTGGGCACGAAGATACTGGTATCCCGAGCTACTCAGCATGGCGATCTATCCCCCGATCCGAATGCCTCTTCTGGAGGATCTTCTGTTGCAGCAGCAGGGGACGGTCCTCCACCCGAACCTGTCCAGCCTCCACCTCCATGCGTGGAGATTGAGCGGCAGCAGTTGAGCACTTACAACCTTCCTCCCGAAGTCTGTGATATAATTCTGGCAGCCAGGCGTCCCTCCACTAAAACGGTAAACACCTGAAGGTGGAACAAATTTGTGGCATGGTGCGCTGCAAAGGCTGTGGAGACCCTTTCTGCCCCTCTTTCCAAGGTCCTTCTGTCCCTTCTCTCTTAGTGCCCAGAGCAGAGCCCTGCTGGGCCTATCAAAGGTTATCCTTCGGCCATCTCCGCCTTTCTACGGCTGCCAGATCAGCCTTCTTTTTTTAAGTACCTGGTTGTTAATCGCTTCTTGAAGGCATTACACACACGTTTCCTCCTGTGCCTTTCATAATGCCTCAATGGGACTTAAATCTTGTTTTGACCTATCCCTTTGAGCCCCTCCATAACTGTCCCTTACGTCTTCTCACTCTAAAGACTGCTTTCCTGGTAGCTATCACCTCTTCCGGAAGAGTGAGTGAGCTCCAGGCTCTTTCTTCTAAACCTCCTTTTCTTTCTGTTCATCCAGACAAGGTGGTTTTGAGGACTCGTCCTTCGTTCTTGCCAAAGGTTGTCACGCCCTTCCTCATTGGCCACTGCATCACTTTGCCCACCTTCTTTCCACCTCCGCATCCTCCACAAGAGGAAGAGAGGCTCCACCGTCATGACCCAAAGTGTGCGCTCTCATTCTACCTGAAGCGCACACAACAGTTCCGGGTGGATGACCAGCTTTTTGTTGACTACATGGGCGCCAAAAAAGGTCGGGCCATGGACAAACAAACCATCTCTCGGTGGGTCGTTCTGTGCATCAGGGCATGTTACTCATTGGCTTAGAAGGAGCCTCCTGTGGGGCTGTGTGCCCATTCTACCAGGGCAACGGCAGCCACTACTGCTTGGGGACTTGGTGTTCCCTTGCAGGACATTTGTCAGGCAGCTACGTGGGCCGCTCTGCACAAGTTTACCAAGCAGTATTGCCTTGACAGCAAGTCTGTGACATTCTGGTGTAATCTTGTTCGCAGACGCCTAAGTATTCTCCGTGACGTCATCTCGGTGCCTACGACGCCAGCGACGGACGCGGAGCCGCACAACGCCACCTTCCGACGCGCAAGGGTACTGCTGACGAAAAAACTTTCCGGATCCAGTCTGACGCCTGGGAATATTCTAAGGTAAGGAATCTATCACCAACGTATCTTACAGATATATTGTTACACAAGTAGTAACTTGTGCATTAGGCACTGCTCAACATGGATATCAGAAAACTTCCCTCTCTCAGCTACCCAGGATTCCAAGCTGCGCAATATGACCCTTCCCATTAACTTACAGGTACAGTTAGTCAGTGAAATTGGGCGATAGAATTTGGGATCTGCCCTATCCCCTTTCTTAGAAATGTGTACTATTATCACATTGGTCCGTGATTTGAGTGGGCCCAGAAGTGCTACACCCTTCAGAATATTTGTTAATACTGGCATCCAGAGATTGTGGTTGGCCAGAAAAAAGATCTGCCGGGACACCATCTGGTACTGACGCTTTATTTGCAGTGGTTTGATTTAGGGCTTTTATGACCCCACATTAACATCTGGGTAACCACCCATAAGCTTTAAAGGCTGTATAGAGCCCACCTCAAGTCTGTATACTGTGGAAAAATGCTCAACCCGTCTCTCAGTGGAAATAACTGCATCAGGGGTGCTATTATGGCTCTCCTGAAAGAAGGGGGCATTAATAGTCTTCCAAAATAGACTTGCATCCTTATTGATGCTGGCTTCAGAGTTTTTTCCCCATGTCTCCTGTCTAATAGTCCTCTTACGACTCACAAGGGCTTGTTTGTAAGAGTGTCGACAGAATCTTACCCTTAAGTTGTCCCTCGGCTTGTGCTTCAGGGCCATTCTAAGATTACTGTGAACCTGTTTGCAGTTGTTGTCAAACCATTTAGAACATTTTCGTGAATTGAATCTTCCGCCCCCCTGCAATGCTGCGTTTATTGACAGTGTTATCAGCATAGGCCGCAAGCGTACAAATCGGAATAATTGGGCTATTCAAACACTCCTCAATTTGGATCCTATTATTCAACATTAATTGTTCCAAAATGACATCTAATTTTACAGTAGACCATTTCCTTAATCTACCCTTATTATTATGGTATGTTATAGGATATAATTTTGGTGCCCCACTAATTTCCTCGTTCTACTCTTAACCTGTTTATCCATGCGCAGTTCACTTCATTTATTTTGCCTTGGTAGGAGGCTGATCTGATCTTGCCACTGTTATTACTCGTAGACTGAAGATCCCAGCATGTCTCAGCGGTGAGCATTTAATTCTGAGTCACCTTCCTGTCTTTAACCTAACCACACAGGGTCTGACTCAAAATCTGTTTTACAGTCATGAATGTGATTTATGTCAGGGAGGGGGCGTGGCAGGCCAAACCACCGTGGCGGACGCGAGTCTCTAGCGCTCCTGCCAAAATCCGCTAATTATCCGGCAAAATGATCCTGAAGAGGTGCCATCTGTGCTAAAAACGCACAGGACTGGTGAGACAGCGAGGGGGCACCCTGGGGGCCTACCGGAGTGTACTGTCAGCGGACGCGGCTGAGGCCCGGGGAAGCCGTGAGACCTAAGAGGAGTTAGCGCGCGAGGAGGCAGAGCGTGGTGAGGGGCTGAAGCCTGCAACTGCACCACTAACAACAGACACCGGGCGCGACCGCTAGCACCAGGAAGGACCCCCCGACCAGCAAAGCTCCATGAGGTACATAGACGGAGAGCGGACCCCCGGGGCTTACAGATACAAAGTGGAGGCCACCCGGGGGCGCCGCAAGCAACCAGCGGTGCCTGGAGACGGTGGTAGCAGCAGGCCGAGAGGAGGCACTGGACCACCGGACGGGTGCCGTTTTATGCATCAGGGGTGTGGACTTTGACCAGCGTGAGGCGCAGGCCCAAGGCAGTAACGCGGAGCGAACTGAGGTGGCCTGTGCAAAGAGCTGGGGCCTAAAATTGATGGGGTGTCCTGCTGCCAGACGGGAGTAGTGGGCTTCTGGTGGGATCTGGCCGGCTGCAGAGAGCCCATGCAGTGCGCATGAGAAATGTGCTGAAGAAGTGATCCCCAGCGACCAGCCCCCGCAGTGGCAGCAGTTGAGGTGGTGCGACCCCTGGGAGACTGCGAAGCAACGCGGATCAGCGGCCATAGTGGAGGTGGGTAGCTTCTGCACGCCACAAACTGATTGTACCGAGACTGGGCTGAGGCCCGGTGGAGCTGAGAGACCTAGGAGGAGGGAGGCAGCACGCTCTGAGGGGCTGAAGCCTGTAACTGCACCCCTAGCAAAAGACACCGTGCGCGACCGCTAGCGCCAGGAAGGACGACAAGACCAGCAAAGCTCCCCGAGGTACATAGACAGAGAGGGGACCCATGGGCGTAGGAGACACTAAATTTCTGGGGGGGACAGGGACAACATTGTGGACTTTCCAGTGACCCTATACAAATCGCCCATTGTGTGAGACCGTACGCGCGTTAAATGTATACAATCGCATAGTTATGAAGAGAAATATTAAGAAAGGCAGGCAAGTAGTGGACTTGGAAGATGTACTGGCTACTCAAATGCGGTACTAAGATGATCCTGCTCAGTTGTCAAATGGTGACAAGTACAAAGAAATGAAACTGAGGGACTTGAGACAATATCTTCACTAGCAGTATCCTGAGCCCAGATACCATCAGGTGAAAAACTCCACATAGTTTTAAGAGCAATAGAGAATTGTGAAACACAGAACTAGGAGAGAGTGTGTGTGAGATGCACGAAGGCTCAAACATGTTGCAGGTAACCTCTAGCCTATAGTCCACCGGTACTCTGCCATAGCCTGCCCTTGCACCCAAAATATGTAAGGGAGTGAGTACCAAATTGCCAATTCCCAGACTTAAAAATCAAATAAAAAATAGTACAAATACTATGTTCATTGTTTGTATGATAGGTGTGACCTCTGCAGGTGGAAATTTTACACATTGAAGAAACACAGTTTTAAAGAATATTGCCTCACAAAGCATTAATAGCCAAGAAACCAGCTAACTCTAACACCACTGGTTGACTTTCAGCTGCACTATGTAAGGCTAGGTTTCAAAGTCCATGCCTATAGTAGAAAACATAAAACTACAAGTACCAGAATGCAAAGGGCTGCTGGCTAAAAAGCCACAAGTGGCCGATAACCTCATCTATAATTGTTGTCCACTTGGAGCTTTAAAATTTAAAGTCACTCAGCTGAAAATATAATTTGTACAGTCTTCAAAAGCATAATTTTTCCTGAAATCCCACTTGTGTCTCTAATTCAAGATGACCCACAGCTGTCACAAACAAACACAAACAGAAAGCTCGGAGGGCATGTGGCACTTGGCACACGTTTTATCAAGAAGATGCCCTAGCAGGCCTGACACTTCTAAAGGTGGCTAGGCGCCGACTGGTGCAGTAAGGTCATGAGGGCTACTCACATTTCAAATGCTGGTTCAAGACTGTGAGTAAATCTCTTGCACTTTTTGCGAATCACAAACACAAGCTCAAGAGGCTTAAGTGGGAAAATCAATTTTTAATTTGGGAACACTGTCAGGCCATTAATGGTAAAAGACTTGATAATGGGGCAACTCAGTTTACACTTGCCACACCTGCAAAAAGAGCCCTCATATTTCTCTCCGGGTTCAGAGTGGTTCTGCCTGAATAAATGTAGCTTACCATTAATGTTATCACCGTACTCTATAATATCATTAGATACACAGTGGTCAAGCCATGGGTCTTCCCTTTTCCTGAAATTGCTCTCAGGTATATTAGTCCACTTAGTTAAGCTGATGTAATGCAAGACTACATATCCCAAGATGCATTAGTGCGCTTAAGGAAAGTCAGGGACTACAAAATAGCGTTTTTCCTGATAGTGTCATCTGGTATTTATTGGGCTTCATTAGTAAAATGGCAAGGCACAGGGAAAGTGCCCTTGCCCCTATGCAGCCCGTGATTCCTAATTTCAAAACCCAGTTCCCACCTGAGCCAACTGTGATCTGCGACTGTCGTGCTTAACCCCTACTCTGATAATACTCCAGTTTCTGGGGGTTCGACATTGACCACTGCTTTCAGCTTATTATGTTTTCAGAGTGGGGGGGAAGTAGGAGAACTGTGGGCAGCGAATCAGAGGCCCAGAATAACCTGAGGATTAGATTTATGGGTGGAGTCAGAGGTGTGGCCAGAAAGAGCAAATCTTCCCTATATTTAGTATTTGTTTAGCATTTCACTGACCAGTTACAAACTACTACGCTATCTAATTCAACCAATAGCCGCACATGCTTATTTAAGGTTTAATATGAGTTATTGACATTAAAATACATTCACAAAGTGGGATATGTTTTCAATCACAGAATGTCCCAAATACACTTAAAAGTGGAATCACAGGCCATTTGTCTCTGAGCCAAGCAGTTTCTGTCATCAGTACTTTTCTCTTTTCCGCAGTTCAAATATGAATAGCAAAATATCCTAGTTTGCAAATGTTTTGTTCATAATTATAGTTGTACCATATTTGCCACATAATTCATCATCTGCTGAATAATCTGACAATTTTAACTAAAAAGTGGTTTGTAGCTCACAGGGATCAAAAATTACTGATTAAATGTGAGGTATGTTGCTGCAAAGTGGAGGGCCCTTTGCAAAGGTTGACTGGTCACCTTTCTCATTGCTGCATTTGTATGTTATATTGGTACTAACGAGGCAAAATCTTTGCAGAGACTGTAGGTATGTGTAAAAATGTCAAAATTCACTTGAAGTAACGTATTCCTTAAATTAATAATTGTTCCCCTAAATTACGAATTTTAACCAAAACTAAAGTCATGTGTTTTTCACATGCATTGTAAAAAAAACTTGTAATGTCTGGCACAGAACATATCCAAACACAACAGCATCTTGGTTTTCTGGATCATTCTATTTTTTCATGTCAGCTGATTTTATTGCTGTTTCACTAGTCACTTCAATGGGATAGGTACTCACGCAGGAAGGACCTCACACTTAGTGGGAGCGTGCTGCTGCAGCCCTTCCTTCTTCAAGCCGGCCACAGACACGGGGGCGAGGAGTCCAAGGTCAGCATATCAATCAGTGCACTGGCTACAGGCAGCTGAGGTGAGAAATAAATAATTCCCGGAGCCTCAGGGTGCTGTGCCACACAAAGAGTTGAAAAGGGCAGAGGCAGGGGGGCGAGTGGCCTCTGAGGTCACCTTATGCTGTGACTATCGGATAGGGTCGGATTGGGATCACAATTTTGCCCGGGCACTGCCTAAAAAAGTGGCCCACATTCGCGGGGCGTGCCCTTTCACGAAATACCATTTGGTTACTCTCAGAGGTGTCATTTGTAGAGAAATTTCTGGTAAATTAAGCATTTTAAAGCTTATAGAGCGAGTAACATTAATAAAGACTAGGAGCACTGCAGTTCTGATAACTGAATACTTACTTGCAATCTTAATGCCCTGCACAATGTAGTTAGATACTCTTTCCCAACCAGCTATGTTGTTGACTCTGATCATCTCAGAAATCTAGTACAAAGTCATGGAGAAAGAATTAGACTGGAATCTCTGGGAATAAAATATGTAATAACAAAAGTAACAGGAAGAGCAACTCTGAACCTCTGCCATGGAGAATAGAACCTCTAATGCCAACAGTGAATATTTTTTTTTACTCGTCAAGAGTACCCTACTCCCTTGACTACAAGTGGTCTCTCTCTCCATTTTACATACTACTGTGGCTAGACAGTGATCTCCAGCTCTGCTGGGTAGTGCCAACGGGAGGGCTGGGGGAAAAAGAGGTAAAGAGAGGTGAAGTAGAACTAGAAATCCGGTAGTGATAGGTGTGATGGGGAAAGACCAAAGGTAAAGACACAAAGATTGGATAGCCGGGAGAAAAGGAACATAGATATAGATAGAGGAAGAAGTAGGTAGGTAATGAGAGTAAGAGGACAGTTCCTCCCCGGCTCCTCCTGTCTCTTCTTGCCCTATCCCAAAGGAAGAGCGAGATGTGAGTCCGGAGGATCCTGCCCTCTGTGTGCCAACAGTTGGATGAAGGAGCCGGGAACTACTCTATGATGATCATCCCTTTCCCGTGATCAAGGGCCTCGGCCGGTCACCTGGTGTGTCGGAGCAGGCGTGGCCTGAATAACCACCCCGCCAGGACTCAACACTCATTTCCCTCTCAGACACTGATGCCAGCCCTTAGCATGCAGCATGTCGGGCAAGCACTATAAGGGGCCAGAGGTTAGGTGCTGCATTACTTCAAGGTGTTCCTGACCCTGCCCTTCTTTGAGGCTCAGCAGTTGCCCATATAAGGTCCATGGGGGTAAAGCCACAGTCAGGTGAGCCACATCAATGAAGGTAGTAAGTGACTCTAGGCAGGCAGTGAGTATGCAGCTTTGCATGGTGCACATGTGGTGTGGCTGGTTTCACAGCATTGTGTAATGTGCTGCAGACGGGTATAATGTGACCTGTTTGTGGACTGGACAGGCAACGGCTTCTGACCAAGTCAGTCAGCAGTGTTACAGAAGAACTGTGTCTTGCACCACAACTACTGCACGCACATTTGCAACCCACACTACTTAGTCAAATCACAAACTAGGCATTCATACACAAACCATACCCATATTTATCCCGCTCTCTCGTTGCCCATTGTCCCTTGTTCAGACCCGACCAGTAGTCTTTCCTGGACTCTATCATGTCCCGTCCCTTCCCGTCTTTCCTGAAGTATTTCTCATCACTCACACAGACAATCTGTTGAGCACCAAAACTCTCTCTGGACCGCTCTCCTGGTCTTCCATCCTATGGACCTTACCTCACCCAGACGCCATCTATACCTCTCTCCCCCTGCCCCCTTCCTGGAGACTACTTCATACCCCAGTCTAAGGATACACAGAGCGAAGCATTGTGAAGCCCACACTAGGGTAAATCCCACTCCACATAATTCCAGTACACTCAAAACCAAATCATTACTATCCACATAATTCCACTGCACACCTTGCCACATAATTCTACGCCACACTATTCCACAACTAGCAATTCGAATCCAACCAACATAATTGCACTCCATAACACATACCACCACTCCATTCCAAAACACATGGGTAAAACACATTGTCATTTACAGCGCCAATAGCTCCAACTCTTGCGAATGCGCAACCTATTGGCATTGCCAATGCTTGTTTTTTATTGCTGTTGTTCTTTTTGAGTTTTATATATTGTGAACCCAACCCAAGGCAAAGGCTATTTAAGCGCTATTCATGAGCACCAATTACAGTACACAAGATCAGATGTTTTATTTAAGGGCCTAGGAGATGAAGTTATTTGCTCAGAATCACAGGATGTTGAGAGCAGACGCCTGGACTCAAACCGGATCCCCCATCTCTGCAACTCTGACCTTCAGGTCACATGTGCCTATGCACACGCAAGCCATGAAAGTGGAGGATATTGTTCTTTGGAAGGACACTGGGGGCAAGGTGACAATGGCCGACACCCTGAGCAATAGGACAACAGGGAGTCCCTTTCACTTAGAAAATTACTAAATCCCCCCTCCAGCCCCCCTTGCCAGAGCAACAGAACTGCCAGGCCCATTTATATTACTAAATTACTCAATCTCCCCCCAGTCCTCCACTGCCTCGGGGCAATGGCCTGACAGGGGAGGGTATAAAGCATAAAACTCCACTGCTGTGCCATCCAGAGGGGCAGGGGTAGCGGTGAGAAGATGGTTCAAGTCCACAACATCACCTGTCCCCCACAGCGAGGCCCCAGCACAAAACCACCCTCCTCCGCCCACCAGTGCACTGAATGAGAAGGCCCATGTGCGAGGTGTCAGATGAAAACACCTTTTCTGGGCTGTGTGGCCCCAGGGGGGCCGAGGTGAGAATGGCTCACTGGCCTGAGGAATACCTGGCCCCCAGGGAGGCCGATTCTCGCATACAGTCCTCAGCTTCCCAGCCCACCATCAGGGCAAAAGGTTGGCAAGGCAGGGGGTCAAAGAGAGACCACAACTAATCATCGCCCAAAGGCCATATCACACGCTCCCCACCGAGGCAGCTTTTCATTATACCTGTCCAGTGTCCTCTGTGGGCTGGGAAATTAACAAGGGGGGAAAAAACGGCCCACAGAGGTCACCAACACACCGGCCCTTCGGCCAATGCCCGATTGCACGCTGTGCCAATCCGCCCCTGCTATCGGATCATTGGCGGCTCACAGACAGGGACCTGGAGAGGCGCCAGGTCAAGTGCAGGGCCATTAGGTCACGCAGCTCCGCTCGCACTTTTTTTCCGCGCGCTAAAGGCCTGCTAATCTCCCTCTCAGGAGGGAGAAGGGAATGCGTTTGTCCCCTGCGTCCCCCCCACTCCAAAATCTGGGGGGGATATGTCCCCCGTGTCCCCCACAGTTCCTACGCCCATGAGGGGACCCCTGGGGCTTTCTGATAGAAAGCTGAGGCCCCCCGGAAGCAGCCGCGAGCAACCAGCAGAGCCTGGAGACGGTTGTAGCAGCAGGCCGGGAGGAGGCACTGGACCACAGGACGGGCGACATTTTATGCATCGGAGGTGAAGAGTGTGATCAGCGTGAGGCACAGGCCCAAGACAGCAACGCAGAGCGAGCAGGGGAGGCCTGTGCCTGAGATGGGACCTGCAGTTGACTGGGCGTTCTGCCGCTAGATGGGAGTAGCAGGCCACTGGTGGGATCCGGGCAGCCGCAGAGAACTCGTGCGGTGCGCGTGAGAAATGCGCTGAAGAGGCGATCTCTAGCGACCAACTCCCGCAGTGGCGGCAGCTGAGGTGGTGCGACCTCTTGGGAGACTGCGAAGACTTCAACCTCCTCCACGCAGACCATCGTAAACTGGCCGAGACGGTTACGGTACATTGTCAAACCATCCAAGAGCTTCAGCCTGCAACCCAGAACCACACTGCTGCACTACAAGACATGATAGACCGCGTACATGCACTCGAAGACAGAGTAGAAGATGCAGAAGGGCGCTCCCGTAGCAAGAATGTTCGCGTGGTGGACCTTCCGGTGGGGGAGGAAGGTAGAAACCCGGAGCAATATGTTGAGCGCTGGCTACGAGACCTGCTGCCTCAGGGGGCATTGTCACCACAATTTGTAGTGGAGAGAGTGCATCGGGGACCGGGGCAGAAGTCCTGACCGGGCGCCAGGCCCCGCCCGTTCCTCTTCAAACTCCTTAACTACAGGGATAGAGACGTGGTGCTGCGCGAAACCCGGTAACTAGGTGACCTTAAAGTCGGTGACAGTCAAGTCATGTTCTTTCCAGACTATACCGTATTGTTTACTTGTTTTCTTTCCACATGTTGTTAGACAGCACCACACACCAGGGGTGTCACCAAGGCGCAAATGGGCACACACAATACCTTAGGAGACGGTTAGGTGGCCGTTGAACACGGGTCCGATTGTGCCGCGCTCCACATTGCGATGACCCGAAGATGGAGGCAATCCATCACATCCCAATCCAGAACTGCGCGCTGCCCTAGACAATCAGCTTAGAGATGACATGAACTAAAATAATAACATGGAGTATAGAGGCATGCACACACTCGCGAGGCGCTTTTTTATATTTTCCTGCCTCCAGCGACATTCAGTGGGTATCACCCTTTTACAGGAGACACACATGACACAGGCGGAGCTTGACAGGCTTCGCAGACATTGGAGAGGACAGAAATACAGCACCGCCTTTTCAGCGCATACACGAGGTACACTGATCTGGGTGCGGGCGGGCACTCAATTCATCTGCGAAGATGTGGTAACAGACCGCGAGGGCAGGTACACCTACGTGCGTGGGAAGTAAATGGTCAAACAATACTGCCTGGGTCGATATATGCCCCCAATATAGATCAACCGTCATTCCGAACATAACTGTTGCACGTCCTGACCCCCTACACCGGGCTCCCTTGGCTGCTGGGTAGGGATATTAACATGGTACTTGATGTTCACTTGGACAGATCTTTTCCCGCTCTCCACATGACTACGGCGGTGTCAAACGCGCAAGCACTCTGGGACTGGCTCTCGAACTGGGCACTACAAGACCTGTGGCTCATCCTCCACCCAACAAACGAATCTACTCCTATTACTCTGCAGTACATGATCTACATGTACGGCTAGACAGGTTGGTGGGTTCCCGGTCTTTGCTTCCGCTAGTTGCGAAAACAGAATATCTAGGGCGGACACACTCCGATCATAATCCCCTTTGATTTCATATTAGTTGGGAAGGAGACCGCCCCCCTGAGCCCACATGGCAACTCCAGCCGAGCGCGCTGGAGGACCCAGAGTTCCGTACATCGCTGGGGACAGCTATTCTTACATACAGACAGTAACAAAGGGACGGCAAGCAACGCGCTAGTAGAGTGGGATGCCCACAAAGTGGCGACCAAGGGACACTGTCTGGGAGCCACATGGAATATACGTAAGACGCTCTCAACCTCGCTTACACAATTGGAAGCCAAGCTGTTACAATACGAACATGAAGGGGAAGGGAGTGGCAGACACTCGAGCCGACTGGAGGAACTCTGCGCCCACCATGCAGAGCTTCTGGAGCGTCTGAGGTGTCACAACTATGCAACACATACAGCCCGAACACACGCTAGACCTGACAGAGCAGGCCGATTGCTAGCTTGGCTGCTGCGGCTGGAGGGCAGCCATTCCCCGATAGGAGCAATACGCACAGCAGAGGGGTCCTTGGTGTACACGCAGCGCGAGATACATCAAGCCATGACCGACCACTACACCCAACTCTACAGATATAGAGGAAGTGGCCCTAGGCATTTCTTGGAGAGATTTTTGGACTCTGTCCAATTGCCCACGGCCTTGGAGGAGCACAAGGAGGTGCTTAACCGGCCCCTCCCCTTAGAAGAGATTGGGGAAGCGATCAAATCCATGGCTTCTGGGAAAACACCTGGGCCGGACTGTCTGCCTGCCGAATACTACAAGGCGTACTGCGAATCCCTGGTGCCATACCTCCAAGCGCTATACAACACGGCACTGGAGGAGGGCACCCTACCACCTTCGATGCGGCCAGCGTATCTGGTCTCCCTGCTTTACCCTACCGACCCCCAGCTAAAAAAACAACGCATCTTGGAGGGATTTTTGTCCTGTTAAAACCATCCTCGCATACCAGAGATCCTCTTCCTGCACATTGGGTTCAAGAACTTAAACACATCATCGCCCCAATATGGACCAATATTATCAACTCTTCCTTTACCACTGGTATTGTTCCAGCTTCCATCCAACTAGGCCAAATTACTCCCATCATCAAAGATACAGCGGTAGATCTTAACGACTTAAACAACCTGCGCCCTATCTCCAACCTTCCCTTCCTATCCAAAGCCCTCGAAAAATGCGTCTTGAAACAGTTGGACAAACACATCGACACATTCAACCTCTTAGACGTTTTCCAATCAGGTTTTAGAAAAGGATGCAGCTATGCTCAACATTATCGATGACTTACATCGGTCCATGGACAAAGGCGAAGCCTCCCTCCTCATTCTTCTTGACCTCTCTGCTGCCTTTGATACTGTTAACCATGTCACTTTACTCAACATTCTCAAAGACCGTTTCGGCTTTGACGGTGATGTTCTCAAGTGGTTCGCCTCCTATTTCCAAAATAGAACCCAACAAATTAAAGTCAGTGGCTTCCTTTCCAAACCTCAACCTGTCTCCTTGGGTGTTCCATTGGGCTCTATCCTTTCTCCAACTCTTTTCAACCTCTTCATGGAACCCCTCACCCTTATTCTTAAACAGGCAAAAATAAGTTATCACCTCGACGCCGATGACACCCAACTATACTACAAGATCAAATCCCATGATGACATCTTACATCTTAATTATGCCTTGACCAAGATTCAATTATGGTGCCATCTAAACCACCTCAAACTAAACCCCAAAAAACAGAAATTATCTTATTCTCCCCCAAGAACAATTCGCTCCCTATTCAACACTGGATCACGGACATTAAAGCTCTAAACTGCTCTCACACTCTCCAACTTGGCCAAATCGCTCGGCATTAGCGTTGACCAGAACCTCAATCTGACTCCCCATATAAAAAACTCGGCAAAAGGTGCTCTCTTCACACTGCATCACCTTAAAAAAATTAAACCGTTCATCCAAGCTGAGGACTTTAAATCAGTTGTACAATCGCTGGTCCTATCTCGAATATACTATGGCAATGCCACGCTCGCTCGCACCCCTAAAGTCCACCTAGCCCCTATCAAATCCGTTCTCAACCTTGCGGCCAGGCTCATTTCTGACTGTAAGCGATACAACCACATCTCTCCTGTTCTCAAAAACCTCAAATGGCTTCCAATCGAAGGCAGATCCACCTACAAGATAGCTTGCATCACTCACAAAGCCCTTCACCAAAATACCCCTTCTTACCTATCAGATAAACTCCAAAAGAACTTTGAGGAGCACTAACGCCCTTGTTCTAATCCTGCCTCAGCAAAAAAAGAAAGCAACTCAATCTCGCTCATTCTCTGGTAACGCTCCGTCCATCTGGAATACTCTTCCCAAAGATCTACGCTCTAACCCTTTTTATCCTTGCTTAAAAAAAAAACCTCAAGCTGCTCCTACTCAATAAATATTGGGGTCCTTAATTATACTTACTGTCTCTGGCCTTGAATTACCACTCTATTCTTTACTTGTATAGGCTCCGCCTCTACCTATAATCTCACCTCACCCCTCCCTCCCACCATTTTATACCCTTATCTCTCGCCTTTCTCCAACTATTGACCAACTATACAATTCCTCTCTGTCCTCCTGATCTAATACCCTCAATTTGCTACTTGTTATTAAACTTCCCATCTGTAAATCACTCTTTTTGTTCAACTGCCGTACCTTATTTCAACAACTGTACCTTATTTTAGCAACTGTACTTAGTTGGACATGTCTTTTGTTTAACCTATCCTGTAAAGCGCTCCGATACTCTTGGGTCCAGCCAGCGCTATATAAAACCTTTTAAATAAAATAAAAAATACATTTGCGCTGGTTGTCACCCAGTTAGTTCACAATGACCAAATTTGTTTTGTGCCAGCACGGAGTACGTCGCTGAACTTGCGGAGATACTTCAGGGTGGCGACTGAAGCCACACGGGAGTGGCCCAGGGCGGGATGTCTTATCCTAGACCTTGAAAAAGCACTTGAGTGCTTAACATGGGCCTACCTGTCGGCGGTGCTGTTGAGATACGGACTGGACATGGGGTTCCTCCAAATGGTCGATTTACTGTACAAAAACCCCATAGTTAGAGTACGGTTAGGCCCATACATCTCCAATGCCTTACCGGTGGGTCGGGGCACCAGGCAAGGGTGCCCCTTGTCCCCGTTACTGTTCACGCTGGCAATTGAGCCCCTAGCAGTGGCGATACGTGCAACACTGGGGGATGGAATACCACTGGGGCATGCGGTCCATCAAGTGTCGCTCTATGCAGACCACCTGTTGGTCTATGTGAAGGACATAGAGAACATATCTGACCAGCTGGCTCATCTGCTCCAGAACTTTGCCACCATTTCGGGACTCCGTGTGAGTGTGGGCAAATCCTGCATTTATTCGTTTGGTGAGGGAAACCTCGACCCGGGGTACACCTTGGTGGCACACAAGTACAGTGGAAGGACTGTACCTTCCGCTATCTGGGGATACAGATATACCGTCAACCGAACGACCTGTTCGACGGTAATCTGGGGAGGTCTGTAACAGCGATTAAATTGCAGGTGCGCTTCTGGAACACACTACCGCTGACGACCACTGTCAGGGTAGCCCTCGCTAAAATGATCATGCTTCCCCGACTCCTGTATTATTTTGCCAATTTACCCCTATTTATTCCAGCGGCCTTCTTTGCTACACTCACTAAACTGTTAAGGGACTTTATCTGGGGCAACGGTCGGCATAGCCTGGCATTAGCGAAATTATATTTGCCAACAGATCAGGGAGGGCTGGCTGCTCCCTGTTTTGAACACTATTACCTTGCCGCCCAATTATAATAGGTAGCCCGCTGGCTCGCAGACTGGGGTCGAGAGGACACGGCAACAGTACTGCCTCCATACTCACTGGAGCAAATAACTAGACTCTTTCACCCTGCTGCCAATGTCATGCTTCCAGCGCCGCTTCTATTAGCGGTAGCATACAAATGCTATCATAGGGCCCTGTATCTCACCAAAACTATTGTCCCCTATGTGCCTGCAATACCACTGGAGGGATCCCCTAGCGGAGAAGGGGTGCTCACAGTCCCTACACTTGCAGAATGGCGGGAGGCTGATATACAAACCCTCTGGGATGTATACAGAGATGGCACGCTCATACCATATGTCTCTGGTGGCGAAGGAGGGGCTTCCACCTGGGCAGTGTTTAGCACACCGCTCCCTAGTGGCGAAACGGACTGCCAAATGGGGGGATATGACCACGGAGCCCAGCCAACACCTAACCATACAGTATCTACACGTTATGGGGTGAGGCAGACACCTTGTTCGCTGGTTTGCGGCATCACTCCGAGCACACACAGCAATAAGCCTAGACCTACTCCGCCGCAAATGGGAACTGGATCTGGGGCGGCAGCTAGTGGATAAGGAATGGGAGAGGATACTAAAAAGCCCGGTGCGTACACCCCGAAACATGAGATTCCACCAAATCCAGTTATTCATTATCCATAGGGCATACCTTGCACCTAAGCTGATCAACAGGTATTTTCACTGCAACGATGCGACGTGACCCAGGTTAGTGAGCAAGGGGCAGGACTGCTACATATGTTATGGAGTTGCCCTAGGCTAGGTACATACTGGCACACAATCAACAGGCTGTTACAGGACTGTACAGGCCGCACTATACCATTTGAATGGCCTGTGCACCACTTCAGGAGGACTCCTGCGGAAAAGGTGACGTCCCGGTTCCTAGATCTGGGACTAGTGGTTGCGAAACATCTCCTAACAAAGAGGTGGAAAGCGCAAAACCTGCCGCACACGTGGGCGTGGCGCTATTCGCTTTTGGCATGGGCTAAGGCGGAGGCAATCACCATTCTGAGGGAAGAAACACTGGGGCGCCGGAAGGAACCCATAGCAGCTCAAAGGAAAGGAATACTCTGTGCGCTACAGCAGATTTAGAGGGGGCACCAGGGAGATACACTGCGAGAACAGATAATGAACACACAAGACTGGATGCACCTTCCACCAACGCACTGCCGTGATATTCCAGTAAGGCTTTACCCGTTGGTTGCGCACCTACACAAAAGTAGTCGCCGCTAATGCACAGACACGATCACTAAGTAAATGATGGATACTGTGGGTGGGGTGTGGGGAGGGTGTGAGGGAGTTAAATGTATATATACCTGTCAATGCTGCTTTTGTTATGGTTTTCTTTGTTCTTGCATATGCCATCTGTTTAAACGCCCAAGGTGAATGAACTGGAAAGGACCTTATGCACTGTCATGATGATAACACTGCTACTCAGTTGTAACCTCTGCCTTCTGTAATATGACTCCCATATCAAAGTTAACTTCGCTCCTGCGTGAGTGCTCCCCTTAACATTTAAGGTACAATCAGTGTGCATGCGAACCCAAAGATAATATAAATCCATTGAAACACCCAGAGGGTTCACCCAGCTCTCTAGGCAGCTGCCTGGAGGTAGTAGCCGAATGAATGAAACTATCTCACCTTAAGCTAAATTGCGACAAGACTGAGCTGATGTTTCTGGGAAAATCTCCATCTCCCTTTTCGGCTCTTCTATGGCCAACTTGCCTCGGCCCGATGCCTGCTCCAAAGCAGCAGATCAAGAGCCTCGGCATGTGGCTGGACAGCTCTCTTTGCTTTAACTATCAAGCTGTCAAGCTTGCCGCTGCCTGCTTTGGCCTGCTGAGGATCTTAAGAAAAGTTCTTTCCCTGCTTCAAGGCGAGAAGGATTATGGTGCAAGCTCTCATACTCTCCCGCCTGGACTACGGGAATGCGTTTTACCTGGCGCCCCGCAGGCAACCATGCAAAAACTTCAAGTAATCCAGAATTGCGCGGCCCGTCAACTGCTCCAAATTCCTCGGACACAATCAGCAAAATCCGCTTTGAGGACCCTGCACTGGCTCCCTATTCGGGCCAGGATTCAGTTCAAGGCCATGTGCCTGGCTCACAGAGCCATCTGGAAATCAGGTCCGGCCATCATACATTCCCTGGTTACCCCTTACCAACCCTCTAGAAATCTTCGTTCCAGCTCTGCCTTCCTTGCCACTACTAGGAAAGTTCATCGTTCCAGGTGGGGCGGACGTTCCTTCTCTCTGAATGCCTCAAACCTCTGGAACTCTCTCCCCCCAATCTGCGTGGCCAACCAAACATACAGGCCTTCCGCAAGCTTCTTAAAACTCACCTGTTTAGCAATGTGCCCTAAATTGATGTGCTTTCACTGTGTGGTCCATAAGCGCTACGAGGCCTCAGGGCAGAAACGCGCTGTACAAATATAACTTCATTCATTCATGTTGGCGAATGATCTCATGCACAACTGTACGTTTACTCATAAGTTGCCTGTCATGACTATGGAAAAACTAAAACCAATAAAAATAGATTTGAACCAAAAAAAAAATGCGGAAAAAAAAGGAATGTGACTTATGTCAGAAACAGAGTCCTCAAACTTCTGGCAGAACGTCAGAACGATTAGAGATAGGATAATCAAATGTTTGCATTCAATGATGTCACTTTTAAATGTTAGTTCCACAAGGCATACCGATTATTCTGCATCCCTAAGTAAAACCAATAAAATATGAACCTAATGTTTCCCTGATACGTGGGCAAGCGAATTGTGAACACTTAGGTGTACCTGTACCGTTCATATTCTACACTTACCTGCTGTTCTAAAGTAACAGATAAATGCACAGGTATGAGTGCCACACAAAGTCCGTAAACCTCAGCCTTAAAAACTGTCAACGCTCCTTCCCCCATGATGCTGTGCACCATGAAATAGGCAGAGTCCCAGCTCCATATCAACCTTCTGGAGCTGCGGGCGATCCGGCTTGCACTGAAGGCATTCCTCCCCTCTGTCCAGGAGAGTGTAGTGCAGGTGTTCACGGACAACAACACCGCCATGTGGTACTGCAACAAACAGGCCGGGGTGGGGTCGTGGACCCTATGCCAGGAGGCTCTGCGCCTCTGGCAGTGGCTGGAACATCAGGGCGTGACCCTGGTGGTTCAACATCTGGCAGGTTCCCTGAACGCCAGGGCGGACAAACTCAGCCGACGGTGCATGATGGATCACGAATGGCGTCTGAACTCGGACGTGGCGCAAGGCCCCTTTCAGCAGTGGGGAGAGCCTTGGTTAGATCTATTCGCCACAGAAGAGAACGCCCAATGTCATCAGTTCTGCGCGTTGGAATTTACAAGGCGGCACTCGCTCGGAGACGCTTTTCGCCGCGAGTGGAGCTGCGGTCTGTTGTACGCCTTTCCGCTTATACCACTTCTGCCCAGAGTGCTGAAGATCAGGCACGACCGGGCCCAAGTTATCCTTGTGGCTCTGGACTGGGCATGAAGATATTGGTATCCAGAGCTACTCAGCATGTCTGTCGATCCCCAGATTCGTCTGCCTCTTCAGGAGGACCTTCTGTCGCAGCAGCAGGGGACGGTCCTCCACCCGAACCTGTCCAGTCTCCACCTCCATGTTTGGAGATTGAGCGGTGGCAGTTGAGGCCATTTGACTTGCCTCCTGAAGTTTGTAATGTGATTCTGGCAGCCAGGCGTCCCTCCACAAAGTCGGTATACGCCTGCAGGTGGAACAGATTTGTGGCATGGTGCACAGCAAAGGCTGTGGATCCTCTTGCTGCCCCTCTTTCTGAGGTTCTCCTCTTCCTTCTTTCTCTTGCCCAGCAGGGCTCTGGTCTGGGCACTATCAAGGGCTACCTTTCTGCCCTTTCCGCCTTCTCGAGGCTACCTGATCAGCCTTCTTTGTTCAAGTCCCCGATTGTCAACAGATTCTTGAAGGGCATCACTCGTATGTTTCCCCCTGTTCCTTTCGTGATGCCCCAGTGGGACTTGAACCAGGTTCTAACTTACCTGATGTGCGCTCCTTTTGAGCCGCTTCATAACTGTCCTATCCGTCTGATTACACTTAAGACTGTTTTCCTGGTTGCCATCACCTCTGCCAGGAGAGTGAGTGAGCTCCAGGCTCTTTCCTCTAAATCTCCTTTCCTTTCTGTCAATCCGGTCAAGGTTGTGTTGCGGACAAGACCCTCTTTCCTGCCCAAGGTAGTCACAGCCTTCCACATCGGGCAGTCCATCACCTTGCCCACCTTCTTTCCGCCTCCGCATCCCTCTAAAGAAGAAGAGCGGCTCCACCGTCTGGACCCAAAACGTGAGCTGTCATACTATCTGGATCGCACACGCCAGTTCCGGGTGGATGACCAACTCTTTGTTGATTACGTGGGCGCTAAGAAGGGGCGGGCGGTGCACAAACGGACCATCTCTCGGTGGGTCGTGTTGTGCATCAAGGCATGCTATTCTTTGGCTAAGAAGGAGCCTCCTGTTGAGGGCCCATTCCACTCGTGCCACGGCGGCTACTACTGCCCTGGGCCGGGGAGTCCCCTTGCAGGACATCTGTCAGGCAGCTACGTGGGCCTCGCTGCACACGTTCGCAAGACAATACTGCCTGGACAGCCAAGTCCGGAGGGATGGCTTCTTTGGCCGTTCTGTCCTTCAGGACTTTCTGGTGTGATCATTGGTTCACCGACCAACCACCGGGATTGGTATTGCTGGGGTATCTATTCTAAGGTAAGGAATCTAATACTAACCTGTTTCTTTCAGTTGCAGAAGTTACTTACCTTCGATATATCGGTGTGTAACAGTAGTTAGTATTAGATTCCTTACCACCCCAACAATCCTTCCCGTTCTGCGAACTGATATCTAGGGTTAAGGTCATCCCCTTTCAGGGCCCTAGTTTCATGGCACCAGTGTTGGTTTTTATCATGGCTCTGCGTTTCTGGCGCAGAAAAGCTGTGTATAAGAACTGACTTCAGCGCGCGAGGGCAGCGTCTAAGTACTCCGGCGACGTCATCCTGGCGCCAACGACGCCGACGACACACGCGGAGCCGCAGACGACGCCTACCGATGTGCAAGGGTACTGCTACGCAAAAGTTTCCGGATCCAGTCTGACGCCTGGGGATATTCTAAGGTAAGGAATCTAATACTAACTACTGTTTCTTACAGATATATCGTTACCGAAGGTAAGTAACTTGTGCAATAGCCTCTTTCCATAATGCCCTCCATCAAAAGGAATATCCTCTGCACCATACTGCAGGCCTGAACCACATCAAACCACACTGCGATGCAGTTCAGTTTGTCATCCATAATGCCTTGTCATAGCATACCAACTACTCTCAAGTAGGTTCTGTTGCCTATTCTTCACTGACTAGTCTGTTCCATCCAGCTGAACACATCACTAATTAGTCTCAAACTAAACTCACACAAGATATTGGACTGGTCTTCAACAGCCACACAACTTGAAGAAATATTTAGGTACTCATCCAGGGGATACTAATCAATATTCATAATCTATGAATAATTCCAGCCCATGTGCGGGATCCCGGAGCATATAGAAAATACATATATATACCTATATATGCATATGTGAAAACATATATCCATGCAGCCTAAGATATTTCCACAATGGCCAAAATGCTGAAAATACATAGATTTGTATAGTAGCACCTATACTCTCCCAACCCCTAAGGAAGAAAGAGAGCAGTAAACATTTGTACTACAACAATGCTTTATTGCCATAGAGAAACCTGTAATTGCAGGCATTTGCCAGTAGGCTGCAGTAGAGTATAAAGAAAACTGACACCTTGCCTTTAAGGCATTAGAGTAGGGGTACCGTGCCTTTAAGACCTGTAGGCGACCACCTGCTCCCATGATGCGCCACAGGTGGCAGTTAGGTCAGTTCTTCTTCTGAGAGGATCCTGGAGCTTGAACTCTTCAGTTTTTTGACTAAAACTGATTTTGAAGAGATTTATTCAAAACATTTGACGTTTTCTGGTTTCTAAAGGCTTCTGCTACTGTTTTTGTGGACTTCCACTAATTTTTTCCAGAATGCCAGCTTTATTCAGGAAGTGTGCTTCCTGTGACAAGAAAATGGCACTGGCAGATCCACAATCGGTGTGTATTGTGTGCCTTCCATCCTCACACAATCCTGACCACCATTGTCAGAAGTTCTCTAGGCGAACCCTGAGCGACATAAAACTCCATGCTCTGCTGGAAAAGGACAAAAGTCATCAGGTGGGTGACCATGGAGGCCCCAGGACATAGTCTTCCAGCAAGCAAGGTCAAAAGCGGCGACGTTCCACCTCTCCTGACCCTAGGAAGAGAAAGGGTATGAGAGAATCACCGTAGACATCGAAGTCGCCGTCGAAGAGGTCCAGACACTCTTCAGGAACACCATCTCGACGTCGGGAGTCTCCACCACATCCAAGTAAGTCGGCGTTGAGGCACCACACTCGGGCTCGAAGGCTGTGGGTTCTGAGAGTCCTAAGTCTCTGTCGACGTCGAGGCTTCCGTCGACGTCGAGACACTCTCCGCCACCCTCGAGGGGGTTAGCGTCGAGAGTAACGACGGCTAACATCTCGCGGCCGGCAGGCGTGCCGCCGTCGAGAGGATCGTTGAGATCCCACCACTCGACGTCAAGGAGAACGACCTCTACACTGCGGCATGGAGGGTCGCCTTCACCACGACGTTATGAAAGATCGCCGTCAACTCCGCATCATGGCAGATCGCCGTCGACTCGGCGCCATAGCAGACCGACGTCGAGGTCTCCGACTCGGCGCCGAAGGTCACCGTCGAGGTCACATCATCGTCGTAGGCGATAGACGTCAAGACCAAAGAGGCCTCACTCACTGCCGATGGTGACTCAGACAACATCGACGTCGGAACACTTGACGTCGAGAGAAGAAGTCACAGGAATTGCGGAGTCCCCGCGGCAGTCAGAATTTGGGTCCAGATCATAGTCAGGAGACCAGTCATCGTCTCCAGGACTGCACATTGTGGAGATCTCACCAGAAGCATCCCCCAAACCTGCGGAGGGGAGGTCCCACAGTTTGTCGCCTCGCTGTCCGCAAGGTGCTGTGTCAGGTGGCCGCAGTAGTCCAGACTCGGATTACTCCCGCACGTATTCGCCATCTGGTCCTATTCCTTGGACAAGCACTACGACTGGACCTTCTAAGTCTCCCCCTAGGAGACCAAGATCGCCTCCCAGACCAAGGGCACCTTCCAGACTAAGATCGCCTTCTACATGTCGGTCTAGGTCCAGGTGTCGTCACAGCCGTCATCACGACAGGCCCCATAAGAGAAAGCGCACAAGATCACCTACATGGTCTTCCTCTACAAGATCGACGGTCCGGGACTACTCTCCGACCTTCTCCTCAATGCCTCCTTCACCGGTGTCGCCCATAGATGACATCTCGACCTTTACAGATCTCGCGGCTCATGGCTACTCCCATGGAGGCTGCTCACGACTCTCTGCCTGGCTGCGCCTCACACGCCTCAAGCCTGATGCCCAGAAGAAAATGCTTAACCTCCCATTCAATGGCTCATCTCTGTTTGGCGATCACGCTGATGACGAGATGACCAAAATGAAGGCTGAGATGGACACTGGCAAGGCTGTTGGTCTCGAGAAGCGCAAGGAGTTCAAGAAATGTTTTCGTCAGGGCGACAAACGTTCGTACCAACAGAGGTTTCAAACCCCTCAATGGTCCACCCAGAACGAGCCAAGATCCCAGTTCCAGCAAAGACGCCCTGGAAGAGGTAGAGTCAATAACAAGCAACAGTCCACCTCCAAGCAGCCTCCCAAGACTGGAGTCGTTGCTTCCTCTGCAACCATTCCCCATTCTGGTGGGAGTGTAGCTTGTCACCTTAAAGCGTGGAAGACTATAACAAGAGACAAATGGGTGCTGAATATTGTGCAGCATGGTTACTTGCTGAGGTTCAAGTCTCATCCTCCGCAAGTGCCCCTGCAATTCGAGCGCCTCCCTCAAATTCAAAGTCAGCTTTGGAAAGACGAAGTTTCTACCCTTCTCGCAAAAAGGGCCATAGAGGAGGCCCCTCCCATGCAAAGAAATCAGGGAGTCTACTCCCGCTACTTTCTAGTCCAAAAGCGAGGAGTAGCCAAAGAGTACAGATCTATCCTCTACCTGCGCCTGCTGAACAGGTTTATCAGAAAGGAAACATTTTGTATGCTAGCTCTGCACTAGATCTTTCCACACCTTCACCAGGGAGACTGGATGTGTGCCATCGACCTGCAGGACGCTTACTTTCATATACCGGTCTCTGTAAAGCATCGAAAATTTCTCAGGTTTCAGATAGCCCATCACCACTACCAGTATCGGGTGCTTCCGTTCGGCCTCAAACCCGCCCCACGGACATTCTCCAAGTGCATGGCGGTGGTGGCTGCCTTCCTCCGCAGGCGGAAGATCTTCGTCTCTCCCTACCTAGACGACTGGCTCCTAAAAAGCTCCACACCTGTTCTGCCTAAGACCCATCTCTCTTACTGTCTCAACCTGATGCATTCTTTGGGGTTGCAGGTCAACTAAATCGGTCCTCAATCACACCCAACGAATACACTATCTGGGCGCCTCCCTGTACTCCGCAGAGGCAAGCGTGTGTCCTTCGGAGGAGAGGTTGTCATCAATGCTTCTGAAGTGCCGCACCCTGCTAGACACCCAAAGTCCTACAGTCGGGTAAGTGCCATCACTACTGGAATCGATGGCCTCGTGCAGCTACATTGTGCCCAATTTACGCCTTCACATGAGGCCTCTGCAGCAGGCACTTGAGGACGAATGGTCTCAGAGGTCAGGCCACTGGGAAGATCGTGTCTCTCTCCACCAAGTTGCCAGAGACTCCATCAGTTGGTGGATGAAACGTTCTCACCTGCTGCAAGGAGTTCCGTTTCATCAGTCGCCTCCATCGCAGACAGTGGTCACAGATGTCTCAATGCACGGCTAGGGTCTCATTTGGACCAGCTTCAGGTACAAGGTCTCTGGTCCGAAACAGAAAGAAGCTATCATATCAACTTCTTGGAGCTCCGGGCTGTCTATCTGGCGCTCAAGTCCCTGTACCAGTCTCTGCAATCTAACCACATTCAAGTTCAGATAGACAACACAACAACGATGTTCTCTCTGGACAAACAAGGAGGCACCAGGTCACAAGTTCTGTCTCTGGAAGCTCAATCCATTTTGCACTGGCTTCTGGCGAGAGCTCTCTCCATCGTTGCAGTTCACCTTCCAGGAATCCTGAATGTTCAGGCGGACGGCCTAAGCAGAGACTTCGTAGAAGCACACGACTGGGTGCTCAACGAAGACGTCGCTCAGGAGGTGTTTCGGCAATGGGGAGTGCCAGACATAGATCTGTTCGCAGACGCAGCAAACGCGGAAATGCCCCGTCTTAGCGTCCAGATTCCCCCAGCTGGGATCACGGGGGAATGCACTTTTGATCAACTGGTCTCAGACATTGCTGTACGCTTTTCCTCCACTGTCTCTGATCCTGGCTGAGATACAGAAATTCTACAGGACCAACACCAAGATGATCCTGATAGCGCCGGAGTGGCCACGCCAGTGGTGGTACCCGGATCTCCTCCAGCTGTCAGAGGTTCCTCACCAGAGGCTGCCCTGCCGCCCAGACTTGCTGACCAAGGACGAGGGGAGGGTGTTTCACCCCAGCCTTCCTTCCCTTCGATTGACAGCATGGCTCCTGAGGTCATCCAGTATGGTCACCTAGACCTTTCAGCTGACTGCATGAACATTCTTAAAGAGGCCCTCTACTAGAAAGTCTTATGCTTTCAAGTGGAAGAATTTCTACATTTGGTGTATGGACAATGCTCTCGATCCAATCCAAGGTCAGGAGCAGGTGATTCTCCCATACTTACTGCACTTGGCAAGGTCAGGCCTGAAGTACCCCTCCATCAGGGTTCACTTAGCGGCAATCACAGCCTATAGGAAGTCTCCTCCTTCCTTATGTCTGTGGTCAAAGATTTCTTAGAGGGGCTTAAGAAAGTGTTTCCACCAGTGAGGTCCCCCTCTCCTCCCTGGGAGCTTAACATCGTACTTACTAAGTTGATGGGTGCACCTTTCGAGCCTATCCATAAGGCATCCTTGCAGCACTTGACCTGGAAAGCTGCCTTTTTGGTAGCCATCACCTCAGCCCGCAGGGTGAGTGAGATACAGGCCCTGTGTTGCAAGGAACCTTGCACAGTGTTTCATGCCAATAGGGTGGTGATGAGAACACATTCAGGCTCCCTGCCTAAGGTGGTCTCAGATTTCCATATCAATCAGACCATCACTCTGCCTACTTTCTTCCCTCAACCAACCACTCCCCCGGAGAGGTCTTTACACTCCCTTGATCTCCGGAGGGTTTTGAAATTTTTCCTGGCTCGAACTCTTCCGCTTAGGAAGTCTGACTGGCTCTTTGTTAATTATGGTACAACTAATACCGGTCTGTCCGCTTCAAAAAGGTCTATCTCGAAATGGATTGTCTCCTGTATAGCTCTGTCTTACCAATTAGCTAATAAAGCTCTACAGGGCAAACCACGTGCACATTCCACTAGAGGGAAAGCTTCTACAACAGCTCTCCTTCGCAACATTCCCATATCTGAGATTTGTAAGGCGGCTACATGGCGTTAAGTGCATACCTTTACCCGCCATTACTGCCTAGATTCAGATTCACAGGCCGATGCCCAAGTGGGACAGGCCTCTTTGAGGAATTTGTTTGCATACCTGCATTATAAATGCAATGTATTTGCTGTGTACAGGGGTGACTGGGCCCAACCATAGGGATTGAGGCCTTTTACTCCTGATGTACTGGGCCCTACTTACTATGGGCCTTGAGCAACTGGGCCAAGTACCCCTTCTGCACTTGACTCTCAGTGGGAGCTATGGATGAGCAGCCAAAGGCTCCATGGTGTGGGAGGGTAGAGGGGACAGTGTGAATACAGGTTAGTGAACACTACTTACAACTCAAGTGCCAATAAATCAATGTCCAGTCAAAAACTTATTTTTTAAATAAAGTATTTTATTTCTAACTCTCCGCATTCAAATAAATGTTGACATGTAAAAACGGTAACACATTTCCCCTTTAGGTCAGGGCTCTAGAGCTTGCGCAGTTGACTCCAGCAACTATCGCATGTGCTCCAGTGCTCCTCCTACACTTTAGGTTCTGCACTTCCCAATGGGGGAAGGGAGTTGGATTCTGATGATTCTGATTAGGATCCTAATGATGTGGTGATGCACCCATGACTTCCTCTTCAGTTCACGGTGGCAGATAAGGCGCAATCCTCAATGCTTTCTTGTGGACCTATGATTCACATAGCTTATCCTTTCTGAGGCCGCAGCGATATTCTCACAGCACTCAATAGCGGCAGCCCCTTCTGCCACTGTTTTGCTGGAACACCACCAAGCAAGCCGCCTGACCTCACTGCAGAGCAGTCCATACTACAGCGGATCCCTGCTGGCATACGGCATCACCTCTAGGGTTCCAATCAGACTTCAGCCCCAATTATCTGGCAGTATCTTCCACAGCAGCCTCGCCTGGTATATGGGGTTGCAGCAGCGAGGACACACAGGTTTACTCTTCCTGCACTGTGCTCATGGCTATCTTCGCATCGGTGCTCTCCTGGAAGATTACCAACTTTAATTTGCCCACGGGCAACGACCCGATAGGTGCAGCAGCCATCTCCTTACACCTCGCACTGGTAGTCCACTCAACATTGCGACCTAAACTGGACCTCACTCCCTCTAATGCTCCCCTCTTCTTCATAGGGCACGTTCTTGAAAAGCAGTCAGGCGCTGGTGCTTCAGGCTCCAGAGCAGGGGGTCTTGCCTGGTGATTTCCCCTTACCCAGCATATAGACTAGCAGGCCTTGGCCCCCAGTTCTGGACACAGGCAGGCTTCTTGCAGAGCTTCCCATTCTCACACAGCTCGTCTGGCTGCTTGGTAGATGACAAATATTTGAAGTCTAAACGTCGCCTTCTTATAGTCCATTTCCAGACACCGAATGTGATTTAGGGTCAGAGTCTTTGAAGTTTTAAGTTGGGGTTCTGCTTCTTTTGAAGTTCACACTTCTCTCTTTCTCTTGATAAGCAATCTGTCACAGCAGGAGAGATTACGAAGCGAATAGTCCCACAGCACAGGCCATGGAAGTGACTAGTTCACACCTGGATATCAGCCTCAGTGATATGTGCATCAAAAGATTAATCCTGGGCTCCCAGCCCTACTCTTTGATTCCCTTATCAGCCCCATCTCCTTCCTGAGATGTGTCCAGACCCCTTCCTTATAATCTCTCACTGAAGCAAAGATCACCCTATGAAGTGCATGGGAAAAGACTGTCTCTCCCTTCTCCAGTGTGTCTCACCCAGCTCACAGGAAAGAGCAATAAATCCAAGGGGGATTCCTCTACAACCTCATGTCCTCGCCTTGCTGGCCTGGGCGTCACAAAATTGGACCCAGTGACGTCCATGCAATGTACCGTTACAGGCACACTTGCATTCTATGTAAACAGAACACACACTATCCAGCACTGTTACCTCCATGCTTTTTGCCACCACAGACAACATTGCACTCAGCGCATACATTCAGTCTGACCATGCTGTTAATTACTGTAGCCTCTCTGTATTGTCATGGTGTACTAGTTGCAGGTACACACACTGCCAACTTACGCATTCACCATCACTCATGTACCAGTACATACACTCACCATGCACATACTGCACAGCACTGCTCTGTCACTGTACTCTACCCAGGCACACTTGCAACCAGTGCAGAGTCACCACTCCTGCACTGTGCAGCACTTTACTTCTAACCGATGTAGACTGAGGGTGACTTAAGCAAACAGCAGCAGAACTTTTAAAAAGGTGAGTGAGCCGGTAGGCCTTCTCCAGTGACACAGGTTAAAAAGGACCTGTTCTTTCCTACTGATCCTTACTCTGTATTCTGCCACCACTTTGTTCATGCTTCTTAACTCCTGAAGAAGGCAATATCCTTCCACCACTATGGGGGTAGCACTCTGGGAGCCCCTCCCAGGCCAACAAAACCGTAATCCGTGAACATACCTATGTGACGGCGCACCCGCTTGATCCATGTCTGTCTAGGACAACAACAAAATCAGTATCCGGGATCCAGACAATAATACAGTTGGGTACTTAAGGCAGGGGTGCATGCCCATTGCCATGTAGAGGACTGTTCCGTTTCAACAGCAAGTTACAAATGCTTTGGCTTTCACCTCCTGCGCACACTCTACTAAAGTCAAAGTAACTTTAATTGCTTTTTCAGGTAGATACTGAAGAGTGGGTCTGAGGGTTATATGACACCCATTTGGCTTGCATGCTCTTAATGCTTTAAAAGCAAAGTGCAGTTCAGAAAGAGACTTTTTGTTACCTGTTTGTATAGATGCTCCCTTTCTTCTTCCTTGATTTTCTTCCTTATACTATCGGATCTACCAATTGTTTGGTACTAGATGAGAGGCTGGGCTTAGTAGCAAGATAGTTAGTTACCTTTAAGGTCACTTGGTCACTCCTAATCTAAAGCGCAATCTGAGTCAACCCTAACTCCACACCACCTACATGTCTGACATTTGTTAATTTTATTACATTTATAGAATCCTTTTAATAAAGTAATTGGCTGTAGGCTGTAGGCACCACTGTTACAGTGCAGCTTCTATTAGCTACCACTGACTGGCTACCTATTAAGAGAGATAGTACAAATTCAATATAAAGTTGATTTTGCTCTAGTTAGTAGTAACTTTAGCTCACCACCGCTTACTCTGACCTCTTTCCGCAAACCATCTTTTGAGTATTAGCCAATAAAATGGTTTATTATATTGAGCATGCATGAAACTATTTCATTTTGTGAAACACCCAGCTTCTCCCCAAAAGGAAAGCCACAAAAGGAAATGAAAGCACAAATTATTTACATTTTTTGTGAAGTTAGAGATTAGTCTTTTTAATACTGATTATTCTCTGAGGGAAGTCATTAATCTTTGGTTCAACAATGAACCAAACATCTTTGTGTGTGGATAGCCAGATCTTAGTAAGCTTTCGGAATCCTCTGGATTAGTCAGCTTGTTTCAGGAGGCAGTGTTGTTTAAACGTAGCTATTTACTAATATTTGGTTATCTTTGTCTGAAAAGCTTCGTAAGGGTATGTATACTACCCTTTTTAGGAAGATGCATCTACATGTTAAAGGCTTAGTCACATCAAATCCATGTAAATTATGTAGACAGACGAGGCCACATTTTTGAATGATTTATATTTCAGCTGTCATCAGGTTCTGTTGAGCCATGGTGCCTATTTCCCTATTAATAAGCAGAAACATCATATTGTAAGGGAACTGTGATGCAAGCCTTAAAGAACACCACCATCAATTAAGGTGTGACACTTCTGACTAAGAACTCTACTAAATCTTGCTGCTTCTTTTTCAGGTACTTTTGGTAGAATATTTAATGGGATTCTTGTGGATGAAAAAGACCCCAGCAAAGAGAAGCGCGTCTTTGTTAAAACAGTCAAAGGTGAGATTTATACCACATTCTTTTCATGGATTAGTCTCCTCACAACATCAGCGTCAAGCTAAACCTTTTACCTTCTGGCCATTTGTATAAACTGAAGCAAGTAGTTTTTCTGTATTCAGAGTTGAGAAATCAATTCCAGAGTTTATCTCTGAGTTACTGCAATGTCCCAACTTGCAAGCTGTTATTGATGAGCAAGAATTTGTTGAACCCAAAATATAATTTCTGACCATTAAATCGTGGTGTTTTAAACAAATCCCTGCTCTTTTATTGCATTTAATGTATTTGTCCTCTTCATCGTTTCCTTCTCTTCCTTCTATGTGATTGGACCTATTAAACTTGGTTCATTTTTAGGAAATCTACTCAACCCCCATTGATTGATAAGGACAGATATATTTTGCCTTCGATATCCTTGCAGAGGGCCTCTTTGGGAGGAAGAAAGAGCTTGTACATATCAGAAATGAGGGGAAAATGCTCACTGTTAACAAGAATTGTTCAGAAAGCGAAATGTTTCTTTAGTAAGTCCCTATCTCTGGCTTACTGTTAAGATTTAACACATTGATGTAGGCTGCACTCTGTATATTTGAAGATCATCATGTTTCTGATTTATACTTCTAACCACGGTTAAGAATTTCCCCCAGGTTCTGGGCTGGATCCGGGTAATATTACAGCAATGCTCCTGCAGGCTAAGTGGCCCCCTTGCTGCTTTGTGTTAACTGTCTACCACCATGGAGGTGAAGGAAGTGAGCCACATATAAGTGCCACCTTTGAATACTGATATCAGTTTTTCTTTTTGCGCCCTGAGATGCGGATTTGGAGTACCGCTCCAAATGTCTGTTTTCTGCTGATCCCATAATTTGACAGTGAGCCAACAAGGACGTCTATCCCCAGAAGGGGAGGGAGGTGAAATTCTTCAACCCTAGTATAACAAGAGGTTAAAGTTGAAACAAAAGCTCTGTTCCAATTCGTAGTTCTGCTAACGTTCTTTAAGAAGCCAATCCAATGGGGAGCTCATTCCTGCTCAAAGTCTTCGGTAAGTCAAAATAAAAAAATATGCCATAAATGCAAGGAAGCTCTGCGGGGCTTGACTCAACCCTACCACATGCTCTCTATGTCTGGGTAGAAAATTACACGAGCACTACCAGTCAGTACGTAACCACACTCTAATCCTCAGCCTTTGCTTCAACGCCAGTCTCATCAGAGGCTAGAGACCTTATTAGAATCTGATTCTGACGCAGTCCAGGGTATGCAAAATGTCCCCAAAACGTGGAGGAGGAGAAGGAAGAGGATCTGCAACTGCTTCCCCTTCACAATACTGATGACCAGCTATCCAGCATGCAGTAGGCTAGATATTTTTTCGGAGATTGAACTGGACTCTCCACTTGGGCCACAAACAATAAAAAGGGCCTCTTTCGCAGTAGGTTTGCCATGGGCAGCAGACGTGCTAGATTTACAGGTGCCTACTATTGAAACTAAGACAAATATATTACCTGAAATCCTTCAGTCAGGTCCTACCTATTCCCAGTAAAAAAGATTCTTACGAATACTCTGGCCCTTCAGTCAGTCGAGCTGTGGCCGGGCTCTTTTAAACTGGTGATCCAGATTTGATGGCAAGGCAGACTATGCATGAAACTGTGGTGGTTCGGGATTTGACACGTAAAGTAATTGGTAATGGCTTTTTTCCGACGAACCTTCCGTCTTGAAAGTCAAAACATGTTAATGTCTTAGGAAAAAGAAAGCTATCTTCTGGTAGTTGTCTCCTTGAATGTAGTGTGCCTTGTGAGCTAGTAGGTCAATGTTTCTTTATGGACCTGGCTCAAAAGATACATGAGCGAAGTTGCAGCAAAGTTTGTCTTAACTTATGTCTTCCACAATGCAAACTCTGATAGCAGATCTCTTGGCATCAGTGTAGTGCTTAGAATCAATCAATCAGTGTTCTTATAAAATGTGAGTACTCACCTGTGAAGGTCTCAAGAAGCTGAGTGTGTGTGGGGGAGGGGGTGGAAAGAAATCTGCGGTTCAGTCTAGGAGCCAGGTCTTGAGGTCCTTCCTGAATTGCGGCAGCGATGGTGGGTGCCTGAGGTGCAGAGGCAGGGAGTTCCAGGTCTTTGCAGCGAGGTAGGAAAGGATCTTCCTCCAGGTGTGGTTTGGCGGATCCGTGAGATGGTGACCTGGGCCAGTTGGTTGGAGAGATATCTGGTGGGAGGGTAGAAGGAAAGGCAGAGATTGAGGTATGTAGGTCCGACGTTGTGGAGGGCTTTGTAGGCATGTGTGAGGATCGTGAAGGTGATCATTTTGTTGATAGGTTGCCAGTGCAGGTTTCTCAGATGGCTGGTGATGTGACAGTGGCGTGGGAGTTCAGGATGAGACTGGCCGAGGCGTTCTGGATGTACTGCAGTTTCTTGGCACCGCCGGCGCAGATTGCATTGCCTTAGTCTAGTCTACTGCTGATGAGCACTTGTGTGACTTTTTTCTTTGACTCGGTGGGGATCCACGTAAAGATCTTGTGATGCATGCGGAGCATGTGAGAGCAGGGGGACAACACAGCATTAATTTGGCGGTTTATTGAGGGGGAGGAGTCCAAGATGAAGCTTAGGTTGTGAGCCTGGTCTGTGGAGTTTGGGGGGGTTCAGAGAGCTACGGTCCACCAGGAGTCGTCCCAGTCAGAGGGAGTGGAGCACAGGGCGGCTGTGAGTTAGTCTGTGAGGGAGAGAATCAGCTGGGTGTAGTCAGCGTATGAGACGAAGTTGAGTCCATGGCTTCTGACAATTGCTGCAAGCGGGGCCATGTAGGTGTTGAAGAGGGTGGGGCTCAGGGAGGATTCCTGAGGCACTCCGCAGCTGATCTCATTAGGTTCTGAGTTGAACAGTGGAAGTCTGACTCTGTGTTCAGTCGGTGAGGAAGGAGTAGATTCATTCTAGGGCCTTGATGCCTGCGTCGTGGAGTCTGGTGCAGAGGGTGTGGTAGGAGACAGTGATTGCCTGAATAAGATCCACCGGGTTTTCAGGATATGTCCAAGCATCCTTGATGGACATGCCCTTTGATGGCTCCAGATTGTTTGGAGAGAAGGCTGATTCAGTGCTCAAATCATTTAAGGATACCTGAGCCATACTACAATCCTAGGGACTCTTGTCTTCTGCCCAGTAGTTCCACCGACAGTATAGAAAATGTAGGGGTTAATCCAGGGGGCTAGCTTACAGAAAATGTCAGTCCTCCCAACATATTCAGCAACAGCAGACCCAGTCCTCTTGGGGCAGAGGTCCTGGTGCGGCAGCAGAGGCCGATTGCACCAGCAGAGAGAGCTGTCTTCTAACTCTTCCTTTCCTACTGCAGTTGCTGCCAATCTTATTTAAATTGCTCCCACAGGTCCAGTCTCAGCCGGTGAGAGACAAAATCTGCATTCCCCGCTCTAGTCTAGAGATCCATCATATCAGACAGATGAGTCTCTGAATCATTTAAAGGGACTATGCCATGATTTTTGTTTACTCCCTGCCCTGTTCTCACCCCTTACATTCAGCGGACTGTTCTGCAATCTTGCTGCAAGAAGTCAAGCTTCCTCTGGCCAAGGGTTCCTTCGAGCAGTTGCTGGATTAAGAGAGAGGAAACAGGTGCTACTCTACTTGCTCATGCCAATTGAAGGAGGCTTCAGGCCTTGACTAGATCTTCGCCCACTGCCTGCCTTTATAAGGAAAAACAAAAAAAATATACTCATGCCTTTTCATCAGATCTTTTCTGCTTCGGACCCAGGAATCTGGATGATGTCCGTAGACTTGTTGGACACATGTTTTTATTGGCATTTCTTGCTCTCCCACTGGTGTGATATGCAGCTCACCCACTGGTGTGGTATGCAATTCACCCATTGTCAGAATATTTCCAATTTGCCGTTCTCCCTTTTGGCCTTACCTCAGCTTCGCAGGTGTTCACAAAAGTGACGGCAATGGTCACTACCCACCTATACACAAGTTCTTAAACCTTGACAACTGACTGCTTAAGGCGGGCTTACTTCAGTCAGATGTGTTCCACCAAGAGCGGAACTCCTTATGTCTTTGATTCTTACGATCAAACAATTAAAAAGAGTCAGTCCCATCTGAGCCCCATGCCTCTTGATTTCCTTGACTGGAACTGTCCTAGTGACGGTGACCTTTAAAGCTTTTCTAAGCCCACAGCTCTCAGGGTATGATCCTGATGTATCGGCGAGGACGTTTCTGAGGCAACTTGGGCTCCTTGCCTTGTGCATCCTCCTTATCTCTAGCTCCAGTCTTATACATGCCTGCAGTAGAACCTCAGATTTCATTGGTTTGCACATCTGGGCTGCCTCCCAAACGCCATCCAGATCTCGTTGGAGATGACTCCGTATAATTTGTGGTGGTAGAGAAGCTCCAACCTGACCTGCAATAGACCACTCTCTCTCCCCCACCCAGACTAAATGGTTGTGACAGATGCATCATTGTTGACTTGGGAAGCGGGGGCATCACCTGAGCGAAGATGGAAATCAGAGGCCTCTGATTTCCATTAAAGAGCCAGCTCTATATCAATGTTGTGGAGCTCCATACTATTCATCTGCCCTTGAAAATATACCTGCCTTCCATCGGTATGGAGGTAGAGGGGGCTGGAGCAAGTCCTCGTGAACAACACAGCCTCCATGTGGTGCAACAAGCTGATCGGAGTGTGATAGTGGATCATTTGCCTGGAGGTCTTGTGTCTCTAGAGGTGGCCAGACCAGCAGAACATTTTTCTGGAAGACAACCATCTAGCAGATATCTCTAATTGCCAGGGCAGATGAGGAGACCTCTGCTGGTGGTGGATCAGCAGTGGCATCTGCATGCCAAGGGACAGCTACGATCAGTGTTGGTTGTCTTGGTTAGATCTTTTCGCTACTGTCAAATGTGCAGTTTTCAAACTAGTGCACATTTTAATTTCCGACAGAAAAGTTAATAGGAGAAGCATTCCAGCTGAAGTCTCACGTCTACCTCTCCTGCTTTGAGTTCTGAGGAAGAACCAGCCCCCGTTATCACCTTTCACTGATTTTCGAGCGCAAGATACCCAGAATTCTTGAACAATGAGCATTATCCCTCTGATCCGGTTAACATTTTGGGAGAACCTTTTGTCGCAGCAACAGGGGAGACTTCTGTATCTGACTCATTGTAACCTGTATCTCATTGAGTATTAATGAGCACTGGCAAAAAGTCCATCTATAGTAAGCGCTGGGAGAAATTTGTTGCCTTATTTGGCGCTCGCCATTCCTTACCTTCTCCAGGCCAAACTTGCATGTGTATTGTTTGTTTGAATGTTGTTCCAGCCAAGCCTTATAGTGGGAACATGTAATTGTGCTCCGTCGGTCCTTTGGGCTTTTTTGTGTTTACCTGGTCAACTTTCTCCTTGTAAATCACCTGTGTGATAAATGGTATCTAAGGTTAGACTTGCAAATGTCTCCCGAAGCCCATCCTTTGAAGCGATGCACAGCTGCTCATTGGAGCTACAGATGCTCAGAACAGTTTTCCTCATTGCAATCACCTCTAGAGTGAATTGCAGGCCCTCTTGGTGCAACAGCCCTGCACCACCTCCTTCCCATGCAAGTTAGTCCTGAGGACATGAGCTGCCTTCTTACCCGAAGCTGCGAGTCCTTTTCATATCAGCCAATCTATCACTGAAAATGTTTTTTGTGCCATCTAATCTTTCAAGAGGAGAGGCTCTATTGGTTGGGCCCTAAAGGACTTTAAATGTCTACATTGGCTGCACAAGGCGAGTATCTGAGCTGGACATCTGACGTGCATTGGTGCATGTATTTGCTAAACACTGCTGCCTTGACAGGACTATTTTGTCCACTCGCTCCATAAAGAGTTTCTGGTATGAGTCTACCCAGTGTCCCTCCACGTTTGGGGCCAGCGGAGGGTTGGTTGACTGCTGTGATAACTATTCTAAAGGTGAGGAATCTGCAGTTAAAAGTATCCATCTCCTCAGATATCTCACTGTCCTCCCACCTCTCCATTATGTGAGTGGACTCTTGCACATCCTAATAAGGTCCCAAGCTAGAATTTGGCAGTGTTGCCTGCAATTTGTTCATAGTGCCCGCATCGGAGGACACGAAAAAAGAAAGAAAGATTTTAAAATTGACAATGGCGTCCTGCGTGCTGCTGATATGTGGCTTTGCTTTCTCACTTCCATTGTTCAGAGTCACCATAGTTGCACAGCGCCATCCATTGTCACATTGGGGGCATTGTTGTAAGATTCTCCAAATCCACTCTGACACCTGGGGAGTTTCTGTAGGTGAGCAATCTGTAGATAGAGTATCCACTAAGGTAAGTAACTTTTTTGTTTAAAAAAACTACAGTGTATAAATAGGCTGTAGATGCAGAGCACATTCTCAGTGCAAAGATGTCTACGTTTGAAGACATGGCAGTGAGTGGTATAGTCTCTGATTAGTAATATATGATTTGTACCTCTGTTCTAGCTTTTACATAATGTCTCAAGCCATTTCTAGCACAACAGAAAAAAATGTCATACAAGGCTCCAACCTATACCATACAACACTCGGGCCTTACAGATTTCCAAAACTTCCAGGTCTCACCATAGTACCAGTAGGATGCTTCTTGCCTTACAGCTGAGGCCGAAGCTACTCTGTGGAACTCGGAGACAGACTAACTTATCTTAAACCCTCTCCACTGTGTCCTACAGCAAAGAACCTGCTGCCTAGAAATGCCTTGTTCTGGGGTGTTTTTTTCACATTTCTGAACACAATTGAAAAACCTTCAGTTCTCCCTATTGGTATCCATAGGCTCCCATTCACAGTAATTCAAGATAGTGTGTAATGTGTTACATGTACCATGGAATGTAAATGTAACTTTCTTCGGGGGTATGTGCGAAATTAATGTTTGAGAGTGGCATCAAATTAAAAGATCCCTGGTGTCAATTTTGCTTTCTGTTTAATGCTTAGATGGATGTGTTTAAAGCCTGCTGTCAGAAACAAACGATTCTCTGCTCACAGTTGGAAAAACATTGTCTTCAGAAAACAATGAGTATCTAAAGAGATAGATGTTAGGGAGAAGCATCTTCTTTGCCACGCCAGGACATGTCCCAATCGTTTTTATCTTTTTCCCACCTCTTGCCCCAAAGCCGTAATTGTTTTGTAAATGGTTTCAAGACATGAAATTAACTGGTGAAAAGAAAGCCACAGAGGGAAATTAAAAAGTACAACAAATCTGAGTCTGTTCTATGCAAAGCTTAAGATTAGGTGTTTCAGTGCTTAGTATCCTCACAGTTCTCAGAGAGTAGTCCTGAATCTATGGCCCAGAATTGAGCCAGACTTTTATTGCGTGTATGGCGATGCCTGGTTTACCTTTTTGAATAATCTGTAATCGTCTGTTTATTTCAGGAGATAATGTTCCACAAGGTTCTAGCAGAGATTATGCATCAGCCTGAGTTTTTTTCTTTAAAAGTAGTGACTCCTGTATATGCTCTTTGCTTTAAGTTCATGGTATTTTAGCCAGATTGTAGTAATTCCATTTTACTTGGATGAACCTGGGATGTTGATGATGATGATAGACTTTGCGAGTGAGGGCTAGCATATATGCAATTGTGTGTGTGTGGGGGGGGGGGGGTGTGGCTAGGCGCCGAGCATGGCGGTAGTCTAGTAGACGAGCTGAGGACCAGGGACACCAAACATCCTGCTAAGAATCTGCCATGAATGTGAGAAGGAGGTCGAGTAATCAGATAATACCATCGGGAGAGTGGTGGAGCCTGGTGATGTCACCAATGGCATGTAGATCGCCGGAATCGGACATTGTACAGTGTGGACCTGCCGCTGCGGAGATCAGAGGACGCCATCTTGGCCCTGCGGTGAAGAAATAGGAGGAGAGCCGCTGCGGATTGCTGATGCGCTGTGGATGGTGCGGACTGCAGCGGAGCGGCGGCGGAGCGGCGGCGGAGCGGCGGCGTGTCCACGGCCAGCGCTGGATCCTGAGGTCGGAGTGCCTGGCGGACCCGCGACCGGCCTGAGAAGCGGAGGAGGGGGCTGGTTCAGAGGACGCGGTGCATCGGTGAGTGCGGGGCTGCGTGACGGCCCTCGTCCCTGACCCTCTTCCCACCTTGCCGTCCCTGCAGGAGGAGTGTGGGCGAGAAATCGGACCGGCGGCAGTGCCTACTGAACGCCCTTTCACCTTTGGCCAGTATCAAAACAGTGGGGAGGGCAGAGAGTCTCCGATTCCCTGCGGCGACCACGCCCAAGCTGCGCAGGCAGCACTGCCGACGAATATCCCTCAGAGGCTGCGATTACGGCAAAGACTCACACCGCGGCAGTGGAAAAAACGGTTCCTGTGGCGGTGGAGAGCACACCGGAGTGGGACACCTGTCCAGCTACAAGGACACGCGAGGAAGTGTGAATACCTGTAGAGACGCGGCGGGGTGCAGCACGGAATATCTGCTGTATGGTCTACGGTGGTCATTATCGGACACCACAACAGCTCGGAGCAATGGGATGGAACAGGGCAAAATAACCGGACCCAAGCTGCACGAATTTGGTTCAAGAAATGGCGAACAGCATGGATAGCACGCCAGCATCTAATTGCATTCCTCCCACGACGATAACTGCTCCGAAGGATAAATTGGACCTCATATTGCGAGAAGTGAGGGACTCCAGAAAAGCGATAGAGATCCAGATAGGGACCCTGACCACTGGCTTGAATTTGCTCAGGGCGGACCACGCAAAGAAGGCGGATAAAGTGAAAGACAATGCGGCGTCTCTAGCTGAGGTTCTGCCCAGACAGAAACCGTCTAAAACTGATGTGAAGCAACTACAGACACAGGTGGCCACTTTACTGGAACAAGTGGAGGATGCAGAAGGGAGAGCGAGGCGGAACAACATCCGAGTGATTGGTCTGCCGGAGAAATGCGAAGAGTCCGATTCATCAGTTTATATGGAACAGTGGTTTCGAGGCCACGTTACGACAGAGGCACTCTCCACACAATACTGCATAGAGCTTGCTCATAGAATACCCACGGGGAGGCCGAGGCCAGGCGCCCCGCCGCGGCCCATCATAGTAAAACTACTGAACTTCCGAGACCGGGACACTCTTCTGCCGAAGGCCAGGGAAGCTGCGCCGATAAACTTTAAAAATGCAAGAATTTCGTTATATCTGAAATACACTGTGTTGGTTCAGAGACAATGGTCTTCCTTTATGGCAGTAAAATGGCGGCTCAGAGACTTAAATTTGAAATATGCACTACTCTTCCCGGCTAAAAATAATGCACGACCAGAAAGCTTACTTTTTTGAAAGTCCTGGGGATGTGGAGGACTGGCTTGAAGTAATGGAACTAACCACCGCTGCGGAGCTTGCCGCACAAAATGAGGAAGGGGGCCGATCCCACACTGGCGCCTCGATGGGATGCAGGGGCGGAAGATCACGACGGACCACTGCACGGGCACATGTTACCTCACAAATTCGTGGATTTCTTTTTGAAACCATTTCTCCCCAAAGTTAAATCATTCCTTCGTGATGCATCGGATTTCATTAACAAACTTCCAACAATTCCCTTTGTAGAAAATGAAGATTTCTTAGTCACTCTGGGGGATCTGGGTGTACAATAAAGTCACATCCAAAGTGATGGACTAGATGCGATTCAATATTTTCTCGAAGAAAGAGAAAGACCGACCAGAGTGCCAACCGAATTTATAATGCAGCTAGCATCATTGGCATTAAAGAAAAACTACTTTAACTTCAACTGAGAATTTTTCTTTCAAACGAGTGGCGTAGCCATGGGGTGCCCATTGGCTCCAGAATTGGCAGTGCTTTTTATGGCACTCTATGAAGAGATTTGTTTACCAGTCAAACCCGTATATGGAACAAATCTCTAGCTGGAGTCGATACATCGACGACATTTTTATGACATGGAACGGCAATGAAGAAGATCTTAAAAAATTCCATGAATGGCTCAATTCAAGAACACAAGAGATAAAATTTAGCCTGAATTTTTCTAAAGTAAGAATGGCATTCCTTGATGTTGAAGTCTATCCAACAGATGAGGGTCTAGTCACCACCCTATATAAAAAGAAAACCGATAGGAATAAGGCCCTTCATTTTCAAAGCAATCACCCACGCAATCTAAGGGAAAACTTGCCATTCGGGCAATATCTCCGGATTAAAAGAAATTGCCATTTTAAAGATGAATACATGTTTCATGCGAACAACTTGACTGACAATCTAATAGCCAGAGGTTACCCAAAGAAACTACTAAGAAGAACGATGAAGAGAGCATGGTGGATACCCCGAGACACCCTCTTAGAGAAGAGAGAAAAACCCACCCTCAAAAGAGTGGTATGCGTTTCAACATTCTGCCCAAATTCTAATCTTTTCAAAAAGACCATCTTACAGAATTGGCATCTGTGGAAAGTATTGATGAATCACTGAAAGAAAAACCACTTTTTGCTTTTAAAAAAGATCAAAGTGTGTCAAACCACCTAGTACGAGCAGCAATAAAGAAGAAACAGTCAACAGTGGGCTCACTGTTGGGGCTGCCGCCCATACAAGGCCATCATAAATGTGGCTCTTGTATATGCTGCGCAAGTACAGAAGAAGGCACTCTTTTCAAGCACAAACAGAGATTCTGGAAACATGAAAAATTCTCAAATTGCAAATCCCGATATGTCGTGTATGGCATAAAATGCCCATGTGACAAACTATATATCGGCAAGACGAGTCAAGAGGTCAGGTGCCGAATTACGCAACATAAATCGCGTATTAAGAAGAACATGACTACTGCCCCTCTAGTTAACCATTGGCGGATCAATAACCATACTTTGGATGAGTTAAAATGGACAGTGATTGCAAAAGTGGAGAAAGACTCCCGAGGCGGTGACATTGAAGAAAAATTGTCACGAAATGAGGCTATGTTAATAGTCAAATTCAACACAGCCGTGGATGGCCTTAACGAAATTTCAGAAATCTACCGACTCTAAAGACCTAGATATATACCCCAGACACATACTCAGAAACGCCTTTTTATAAATTACAGAAACACCTCGAATCTGATACCGTGGGGCTTGTGGGTGTGCCAGTGACATATGGACCATAGTAGCCAGATCCCCCTCTTGAATATATTTATTATGTTATGCCAAATGAGATTAGCGGTCTCATGTCAAGGATCATTTCCACCTTATGTCAGTGTAATATACGAAAAACTACCAATCCCAGAATCCTCAGATACAGGAAATTAGGAAGACGCCGATACGCGTTAACCGCAACATCGCACTGATGGCGCCAGTCCTCTGAACAACTACACGGAGGCTGGATGGCGTCGAAACCCCTTCTTTTGCTACACAGATCGAGCAAAAAGGTATTTTCAGTCAGAGATCGAGACACCCACCTTTAGGACTGTGTCGCGCGATTTGAAAGGAGACCTAACAGTCCCTTTTGGTTTCAACAGGCGCGAAATTCTGCTTGCAAGTCCTCACCTAAACTTTGGACTCCGGACACGCCTGAACATAAGTAAGATCTCCTTCCCTGTCATTTCGAATTATTTTCAGCACAAGACACAACTAGAGCCCGCACTGACATATAAATATCTTTTCACAACAGATTTTCACTCCCTATGAGCCACAGGTGGCTTTGAAAGCGAAACTTGTGAGTATTTTTGATTGTGCTTTCTAATAGAGTCTCTAAGCAGAATTCACCATGATATTAAGTGTAGTCTGTTTTTGTTGCATCGCAAAGTCCCAAAGAAATCGAGCACCTTGAGGTAGGACTAGGCTCCCCCCCGTTTTGTTTCTGAAGTGGTACAGGATGGGTCCTCTATCAGATTGACTTATGTCTGTTCTTTCCATTTACAGCTACGTGGTCCTGATGAGATTTCCCCCAAACTAGGGGTTATCGAAACGCGTAGACCCTCTCCATATCGCATTAGGAATGTTGTGTTTAAATTAAAACACTGTCTAAAGTTTGAAAAAAATTCTTTCCAATGCTGTGGTGTTGTATAAAACTGAATTGTAAATATTTTGTGTATTAACTAATGTGAAGTATATATTTGTGTGTAGTATTGTTTGTATGAGTGTTTGAATGGGAGAATTTGAATGAGAGAACTGTTGTTGTACGTTAAATGTGGAGTGAAATAAGCAATGTTTTTCAATTAATGTGAAGTATTTCCTATTTGGATGTTTTGATGAAATAATTTGATTAAAATCATTGGATTTATTCCGGACAAACCAGTGTCCTGAGAGTTACTGTTTAGTTCAGTAGGTCGAGTGGCCAGTCTAGACCCAAGTACAATTAGTTGGCAATAGTGGTGCTCGTTTTGGTTTTTGTGATTATCATTCAGGCTTGTCCTTATTGCCCGTGAGCCCAGACCCAGTTTTGGTTACGGCTCATAACAGATACGGCAGAACAAGACGCAGGCGATCATTGCTACGGCCACTTTTACGAATGCCCCTCGAATAGACTCCAAAACCTCCTCGGAAGATGAGGTAACACATGGTTCAGACTCCGAAGGCAGTGTGGCTCTGTTCCCTTCGGCCACTCCGCAGCTGATCACGGAACTGTTTGGTTGATGGACTCGTGCAAGTGCTGTTTTTATATAAGTGTAACTGTGTTAAGTAACCATGTTTGCCCATCTCTAACACTGTTAGATTCTTACAGAAGATAAGTCATTATTATTGGGCCAAGGTACCGTAGAAGCTTAAGAGTAGTAACTTGAAGTAGCATAACACCACATGCAGAGCGCAGGCGCAGCCCCCCATAGGGCGAATGCACTCTTCATGACCATTATGTTCTTATTAGTTCGGTTCTGTGTTATGGCCTGGTATAGTTCGAAAACCAGACCGAGTATTGGAAATGTTGGGGGGTGGGACGATCGCAGAATTCCTATTAGTGCAGATACACTGGAATTATTGGATAACCATGTTGCCACATAAATGGATAAAACGCCTGGTACAATGCATGCGCTGGGTAAATACACCATTGTAACTTGGAACATACGAGGTATGGGCACAATGCACAAACGACATAGAATTAATGCACACTTGCAGCGCGTAAAGCACAGATTGCGTACCTACAGGAGTCACATATGGTGGAAAGTGAGGTGGTGAAACTTAGAAAGAAATGGCGCGGTCAAATTTTCTCAACCTCTTACTCTAACTATGCAAGGGGAACCACGACTTGGATACGGCATGGTGTGCCGTTTGTGGCACATGAACAGAGGATTGATAAATTGGGTACATATGTATTTGTGAAAGGAGCACTAAACGGGCAACTCGTGGTGCTGGGTACAGTGTACGCCCCTAACATTGACCAGGATAAATACTGGGGCACGGTGAGTGGGGCGCTGGCGGGATGGGACACATGCCCCTGGATATTGGGAGGTGATTGTAACACAGTACTGGATGTGCCCTTAGACAGATCGCACCTGCCCTTACGCGGAGCTGGGGTCTTTAAACAGACCGAAGCATTGGTCAGATGGGCAGCAGGGTGGGAACTATGCGATGTCTGGAGGATGAGACATCCAGGGCACAAGGAATATTCCTATTACTCTGCGGTACACGACCTGCACACTAGGATTGATAGAATTTTTTGCTCTAATAGGATAGCCATGCAAGTGCTTAACACCACATACCTGCCCAAGACTTTCTCGGATCATAACCCACAGGAGATGATTATCACCTGGGGCAAAATACCCACCCCGGTCCCTACGTAAAGGTTGTGGCCGCAGTTGTTGGAGGACACAGTATTCCGCAATGATCTCTCACAAACTATAGACCACTATTTCGCGGAAAATAGTAATGCGGTGACGAGTAGGTTGGTGGAGTGGGACGCCTTTAAGTCGGTCATAAGGGGTAAAGCGATCAGTGCGACAGTGGGTGCAAGACAGGAAATCCATAGATCATTAGTAGATTTGGAAGACTTATTGGGCAGGTTGGAGCAGGAGGCAGTGACGAATGACGAAAAGAAGGGCCTGTTACAGGAAGCGCGAATTAGACACGCTGAACTCTCGGAATCACTTAGAGTTATAGATTATCAGGCATATACTCTATGTGCCCACGCGGAAGCAGATAAGGCAGGAACTTTGCTTGCTAGATTGATCCGGGACACCCTTCCTACAGTGGTAATTCGTGAAATTGGCCCTGAGGATAGCACAAGGGTTTCCAGTCAAGGAGATATAAATGATGCATTTAGGAAATATTACGCGCCTCTATATGGAGTGACAAACACTGATACCAGTGAGCAACTGGAGGCTTTCATATCCTCTTTAACATTTCCAATGCTACCGGCCGCGGCACAAAAAGATCTGGTGGGGCCCATTACGCCGCAGGAGATCAAAGGGCCTCCTACGTAATAAGACCCCTGGCATAGACGGGCTCCCCATTGAATTCTACGCCACGTATGCAGAGATATTAGTACCCCAATTAATGGAACTATTTAAAGAAGTTTGGGGCAAAGGTTCCTTACCTCTCACCACAACGCAGGCGCTCGTAATTTCGCTACCGAAACCCGGAAGAGACCATGCGGACATGGCTAACTACTGCCCACTATTGTTATTACCCACTGAATAGAAAATACTAAGTAAAGTGCTGGCCAACAGGTTATTGCCATATCTGTCAAGATTGGTCCACATAGATCAGACCGGATTCCTACCGGCACGGAGCACATCCCTAAATATTACATTATTTGATGACAGAAGTGCCAAAGCGGTTCCCCCATGCGGGCTGTCTTTCATTAGACCTTAGACAGGGGTTTGATTCAATAAGTTGGGAATACATGTTTCAGGTGTTAACGAAATTTGGGATACCAGAAAGGTACATAGCATGGCTGCGCCTATTGTACAAGGCCCCGACAGCGCGCGCCATAACGGATGGACACATATCGGAAGAATATACGATACACAAGGGAAACAGACAGGGCTGTCCATTGTCGCCTCTTAACTTCATTTTGGCATTAGAACCGTTGGCAATAAAAATGAGACCGGACTTTCTGGGATGGGGAATCCCGATAGGGAACACAACACCTTTTCTCGGCCTACGCTGATGATATCATTGTGTATGTCCGAGATCTCCGTTTGCCCCTAACCCCAATATTTGACTTGTATAAACAATTTGAAGGGTTGTCGGTTCTGGCTTTAAACAATGCAAAATCCCATGCATTTTTCTTCACGGAACATGCAGATGAAGTGGAAATAGACTTCGGCGATGCCAAGCTCCAGGTAGTTCAGACCACGTTTAAGTATCTGGGTCTCCAGATATACAGGACAAATGCGGACATGCTGGAATGCAACCTAAATAGAGTGATTAGAGCCCTAAGATCCAGTGTCGCCTTTTGGACGGCACTGCCACTGTCTGTAATGGGGAAAGCATCAATAGCGAAAATGGTTGTTCTGCCACGTTTATTGTATTATTTTACAAATTTACCATTAATAGTGCAGCAGTCCACTTTCAAATTGCTAAATACTCTGTTAATAGATTTACTATGGGGGGAGGGTAGGAGACGTACAAGCTTGAAAAAATGCAAGTGGGTACTCGCACCGGAGGGCTGGGAGTTCCGGACTTCCACGCTTATTGTTACGCTTGCCAATTGCAATGGTTATCATACTGGACGGTGGGTCGTAATCTGCAGGAAATAGGGTACACTGAAGCAGACCTTGATAATGGAGGTCTGCACGCTTTATTATTGCCACAAACTACCGAGAGACCTACCCCCTTGCAAGACACTGCGCTAAAGTGTTGGAAAGCGGCGCTGCGATACACTAATGCTCCCCCTGCATACATAGGCAACATTCCACTGCTGGGGATCCCACTGGCATGCGGCATACTCGCCGCTCGCAAATTATCACCCTGGGCTGAAGCGGGTATCAGCACGGTAGGAGATCTATTTAGTAATGAGACGCTGCGAGACCACAACACCTTTGTGCATGAAACGGGAGCCCCAGCTCACCTGTACTTAACACACGCTGCACTGTTTCAATACGTGAAAAAGCACTGGGCACCGCAGAGGAAGGAACCTTCCAGCAATGAGCTGGTGAAGATGATACACTATATGGGAAGAGGTAGATACCCGATTCGTTGGCTGTACACTAGCATCAGCGTCCACACATGGGTCCCTTTGGAAGAACTGAAGATTGCATGGGCGGGGGATATGGGTAGACATGTCAGAAAAGGAATGGACGGCAGTACGAGAACATCCCAGAAAGGTATCAATGAACTCTAAATTCAAATTTATTCAGACAGTGATACTACATCGTGCTTATTTGTCACAGAGTAGACTGGATAGAATGTTCCCACAAACACAGCATTTATGCCCGAGATGTAAGATAGGAGGGGCAGACTTGATACACATGATATGGGCATGCCCGGTAATAAGGGGATACTGGGACACGATCAGGAAAATAACCGAGACAGCGGCACAACACGAGATTCACGACACTGTGGAGGAATGCATCTTGGGTCTGCACAAACATGTGTTCAAACACAAGGTACAATACAGTTTCATAGACCTTGCATTAATATTAGCTATTAGAACACTTACTATGCGCTGGAAGTCGAGTAAATCCCCTACTATATCGCACTGGTGTGCAGAAATGATACGCTTGAGTAGTGCAGAAGGTGCAGCATTGCACAGGGAAGAAGTAAGAGGACTACGTAAGATACCAATATCGTTAGAGTGGGAGACTATGCTGGAAGAGCTGAAATCAGATGAAATCAGATGATATAGAACACGCTGACTGAAGATTTTATGTATTGAGGTAAAATGTGTTGCCCAGGCCTCGTTCTCATGTGTACTAAATGCGAAGTTGTATGTATACATATACGCACTGCAGGACAATGTAAAAGTAACAATGGTTCTGATAATACGTTACAGCTCAGGATCTGCGATCGGGGAAGTTCGGGGTGGGGGTAGTTAATGGGGATAGTTAGAAGTTGTGAAGTCTTAATATTTCATATACCGTCCAGAGAAAGACATACTATATGAATATACAAATTGTCATTATTGGAGACTATCAAACATGCCATTATAACAATGCTGTACCAAAATATATTATCGAAATACTATTGTAAGTACCGGAAATGAGAAGAAATTCACGTGATACTGATATATGTCGTATGAAAAAAACGGAATAAAATGTGTTAAAAAAAAAAATACAGTTGTGTGTGTCCGAGGAAGCCAGCGCAGTGCCACCATCTCAGAAGAGCTATGCTTTTTACTCTTCTTTCATGAGCATGAGGGCAGCAGCATATTGGACTGTGTAGTTGTCACCAGGATTTGTGGCAGGTATTGATCAATGGTATTGGAATAGTTCAGTCTTGATTATAAAATTGTCTTGACTGCAGGTGAGGGAAAGTTAGGAAAGGAAGGTACCATTATACTTTTTTGTGAGTCATTACTGTTGAAGACGAAGGTTTCAGAACGGCATTGATCTAAGGCAAAAAGTGAAACTCGCCCCCCAAAAAAAAGTACACTGGCAGGTTTTTCAACCTTTGGGATACTTCTCCCAGACAAAGCCTGAAGTCTTTTATTGGTTAAATTGCGTGGCTCTATGCATCTTCTCCCATAGCCCTACAACACAAACAATTGAAGATCTCGCAAATATACACATTGTGTTTAGTTAAGCATAGGCACTTCACATGAAGAAGGCTGTTCAGTACTTTATCTAAGTAGTATGTGTTCAGTGAGATTTCTCGTCTTTTATACCGTATTTATTTTAAATACTTTCATTATCTTGTGAATGCTTGCAAGTACAGGCGATGCATGTATTTCTGCAGGCATTTCTAGTATTTCTCATCTTTTTTGAAAGGGTGGAGACCATGATTGTGAGAGGGTGAGTGGGCTGTACTTAGTATTTAACACTATCTGGATTTTCTGATTTGGGCAAGGCACCCTGAATGATTAGTGGTGTTTAGAGTGGAAGATGAACAACTTGCCAGTGAATAGACCCACTAATGGAAACAGCATAAGCTGAAATTTACTAGGATTAAGGCACAGTCTTTTCTGCCGATTTACTCGACAGGTCTGGTTTCTCGATCTGTTTTCTGTCTCGATCTCAAAGTAAATCACTGTTTAAACTGTAACTGCAGTTCAATTGCTGTTTCTCGCACATGAATATGTACATGATATGGCTTAACACAAGTCATGCGGTGGACTGTCTGCTTGACATTACTTTCTAAGAGGTACTTTACTTTGTGTTGTACACTACATCAATTGCACTATGTGTTCCTTGTCATTTTATCAAATCTATATACAGATTTCACAGTATCTCTCTTCAAAACATAAAACCTTTTATACAAAAAGATGGTGTTCTAGAAGAAACAATAATGCCCATCCTTATAATGGATGAAAGGAGTGCCAGGTTAGACTTCCCTGTAGAAAGGTGAGATTGGAGCCTTATGGAAAGGTTACAGATTGATTGAATGGGTTTAAGAGATTAGCCGGAGGTAAGATACCAGTAATCTTGAAAATAAAAATTACTATGAGATTTTTCTTAAGCAAAAAAGGCCAAATATTTATTGGATTGCAAAGCTTGAGTCGGCAAGTGTAAGCCACAGTGATTAGTGGGATAAAGAAAGATAGGAGTGAGTTGAATACTGTACCATGATTTCAGGCTAAAGACCAATAAAGAAGAGTCATCTCAGCAAGAGGGATAGGATGATGGAGGAGGGACACAGTGAAAGATGGGAAGCTAGAAAAAAGAGAATTTCTGTTTTCTGGTGACAATGTGTTTTAGAGAGTGATTAATCCAGAATTAGACTGAAGTTACAGTTGATGTTTATAGAACGATTGTAGATTTGAAAGCCACAAATATTTGGGAATACAAAAAAGTGATGGATGGAAAGAAATAGTCTCAGCCACTGATAATTTATCAGAGCTGCATTCCTGTCCATCATTATTTTGCACACCATGCCACCTCACTTTAGACCCTGCCATATGCAAAACAGCCTTGACTCTGTTCTAGTTGAAGGAGTCCAGACTGAGCTGCTAGGAATTCAGTACAACACCCTAAGTGCGACTTGTACTCCCAGACGTGGATCCTGTGTTCACTGTGCCACTGGAAGCAAACTACACCAGACTGACAAGCCCCCAACAAGGGCAAAACCAGTCTTGGGTTGCTTGTATTACAGTTCGGGGAAGACCTGGCCTTCCAGTTCGGGCTGGACTGTTTCTATGCATGGAAAAGGCTGATTTGCATATGTTGGCCAAGGCATATAAGGCAAAGAGGAGTAGGATAAATGGGGATAAGAACAAGGAAACACATCTGGAGGAATCCCTTAACAGAGATGAAGTGCAGAAGAGTGCAGGCCGTAACCTTTAATTTTATCCCTCACCGTCCACAGTACACAACACTATGCATCTTTCTGGACATAATCATACTTCACAACTACTCACTGCAAAACACAATACATTATTCCTCAAAGCAAAAAGAGTGACACAATACATTATTCCTCAAAGCAAAATGAGCAACGCAATATACTGCATACAGCACACCCTAATCTACCACACAGTACGACCTATGCTGAGGGAAACCAGCTGTTTAGCTAATAGATTTAGACTCACAGAGATGTAGTGTTTGAAAAAGAAAGGTATTGGAAAGTGATGTAGAGTAGATTAGCATAGTCTAGCTGATCTTTGTAGGTAGCGTGGTGTACAGTATTGTAGAGTGTGATATTGTGGATTGGCATACAGTGTTATAGATAACAATGGCATTGTGCGCTGTGGAATAGAGTGGAGTACTGTATCAGAGTAGAGTGGAGTAAAGTGGGGTGCAGTGGCATACAAAGAGTTGAGTACAGTGTTGTATAGTGGATTAAGGTGCAGTAGAGTGTTGTACAGTGGCATACAGTCTAGTACAGTTTTGTACAATGGAGTGAAGTGGTATAGAGAAAGGAGCAACGTTTTGGAGAGTGGCATACACTGTAACAGAGTAGAGTTTGCATAGAGTACAGTTGTGTGTGAAAAAGTGGAGCTGTGTAGAGTGGATTGTTGTATAGTAAGATAGAGTGCAGCTAAAGTCTTGTACACTGGAGTAGAGCCCAGTGGATGGGTGTAAAGTAATGTGAATTAAAGTACAATAGAGTGTATTGGTGTGTCCTAGAGAAGTGTATTGTATTGTAATTGCATTTATATAGCTCTAACTACCCCTGACGAGGTGTCAAAATGCTTTTTTGGCGAGTAGCACACTACTCCAAAACCCATAAAGGATTAGTGGTGGACTAGTATAGTGAAAAACAAAAGTAATTTTAGTGGTAGATCTGTTAGTCAGTTATTTGGATTGCGAAGGATAGTGGAAGGATAGAAGAGGGAAAAAGTTTGAATTTATATAGCGCTTGCTACCCTTGATGGAGGTGTTGAAGCACTCTTTCAGTGAGTAGCACGCAACTCCAGGAACCATAAAGGATTAGTGGCGAGTTAGTACAGTGAAATATGAAAGTCATTTGAGTGGTGGATATGTTAGTTATTTGAATTGAGAAGGATTGTTGAGGTATGTGTGGCATGGAATGGAGTGTACTGGCGTAGCATCGGTAGTAAACTGTTATAAATTATAATGGGGTCTCCTACAGTAGAGTGGAGTGCTGGGTCATATAGAAAAAATATTGTATAGTGGAATAGAGATGTTGTACTTTGGAGTATACAGGCATAGAGTGGAGTTTAGAGTTGGACAGTGGAGGGTATGGGGATAGAGTGGAGTAGAATGTTGTAGTGTGCCATGAAATGTGGTAGACTTTTATGGAATGGAATTATATAGAGTGGAGGATTCCTGGGCAGCACGCCGCTCGACTACCACGCGGCAGGGAACTACAGCCCCCAGCATCCTCGGCGGTGACACGCCCATCGACACCCATCCACAGAGGCGCATAAAGACCGGAGGTCCCTGCAGGAGAGCGGGGGCCTCGCTGGAGATTTCGGGGGCAGCAACACTTGCCTGCTCACTGGGGGAGACGCTGGGCTGGTTCCTGGGCAGCACGCCGCTCGACTACCACGCGGCAGGGAACTACAGCCCCCAGCATCCTCGGCGGTGACACGCCCATCGACACCCATCCACAGAGGCGCATAAAGACCGGAAGTCCCTCCCGCCTCGCGGGACGCGCGCGGGCGACGCCGGGCGGAGCCCGGGCAGAGGGCGGGCCGTCTGTGGCCGTCCGGGGACGACGAGGGACGGGACGGGCCACTCCCTTTGGTCCGCTCATACTTGATACCACACATAGGCATTTGTACAGGTCAGCGGAGCCCGTGATACTTACTCTTTAAATCCCTACGACTGCCTGCTGGAGGATTGGTAGAAACCAACGCCATACAAAGTTGTGACGATAAGAAAGGAGATCACAGGGGAATGATGCCAACTCACCCCAACACACGCTCGACCGGGATTAAGCCTCCCAAGAGAACTACCCCTAAGCCAACAAAGGGGGAAATAAAGGAGGCAGCCCACGTAAAGGGGAATAAACCCACAGCTATCGATCTAATGCTAAAAAAAGTCACTGGGGAAATTGAACGAATGGAACGGAGCTTATCCTCCTCACCCAATCTCATTGCCATCACTCAAACACCCCCCAGAGACACATTATTGATAGATAGCTTAAACACCCAGGGCAGCATGTCTCAAACAAACTACGACACAGTGGAGGTCCCTTGTGCCCAAACTACAGGGCCACAATCCCCGGAACTTATAGATACGCCCCCCCGGAAAGGAAGGAAGCGAGGAGGGAGGAATAAGGGCCAGCAGAAGCAGAGGAAAGCACCAACAAGAATTAATTCCCCAATAAGCCCTCAAGAGTATAATTCATTAGAAAATAACTTACGAGTGGACATTACTCCCCCAGGGTGGATTGAGCAAGTAGTAATGGATATTAAAACACAGTTAGAATCCTTTATTGCGGCACAACTAAAACCCATTATAAGCAAGGTAGACAAAATAATGTGTGAGTTTTCCAAACAAACCAAGGCATTAGAAAACGCACTTGCAAAAACCTCTGCGGATCACTCACAATCAACGGAGGCAATCACAAATAATAAGGTAAACGCACAGAGGGGTCAGAATAACAACTGTGTTAGCCATGATCAACAGGCTATAGCTCAGATCCATGAGGTCCCCAACTCTGCCCAAAACCCCAAAGGGGGTACAAATGATAACTCTAAAGGGAGACAACAACAGGGTGCGAATAACATTCAGAGGGAGAAACCTCCCATACAACCACTAATGCAATGGAGACAAGATGAGCGCCCACAGAAAGATGGGAATTACAATAGCTGTGATACAGACCTAGATCCCTTTAACAACATTAATCTTCAGGCACCTCACTTAGATTTACCCCCTGAGGCGACCCCCTTCGTAATAATCTTCGCAGGGGTACCTGAAAATAGGCCTAACGAGAGAGAAACACACCCACAATTGCTCTCAAAAATCTCTAAATGGTTGAACATCCACAGACCCCTGAATAGTGGGAAAAGAGGAGAGATTCTAAGTGTAAGAAGGGTAAATTGGGTGGGGGGGAGAGAGAAAGATATTAGAGGAGACTGTATAGTCGCAAACTTCATGGACACCAGTCTGGTAGAGTACATCCTGAAGAATTCCAACAGGAATCAAACCAGCACAATTCGTGCTCTCCCACTTGGATATTTCTATCCAAGGACACGAAATAACAATCGTGGGGAGGACGAGGGTGGATGGTCGCTGGTTAAACCACAGCGCCCACGCAGACCTAGACTAGTAAGCCACCTCGAACAGCCCTACCCCCACCGTGATTACCCCCAATGGAGGAATAGATATGCCCCATTTCAATCTCTAGAGGACATAGATTGACTCAATGTCACTCCACCCACCCCTAAGAACTTTATTGGAAGCCCGACCATTAGTAGCTATCTCGGCCCACAAGTAGGGACCATAGGGGGGAGCGAGGAGAGCATATTAACTAGGGGACTAGACTCACCCCAGCCTCAGAGGGAAAAGGAAAAAACAGCCAAACTAAAATTACCATCAGATGGGGTGGAGAGAGCTACTGAAACCCATGTGGCAATAGGCAAAGGAAAGTGGGAGGGCCTGACTATCCTATCGTGGAATGTCGCAGGGCTGGAAGCCAAACTAAAAAACAAGGAATGGCTAGAATTCACCAAATGCTTTCATGTTATAGCGCTCCAGGAAACATGGGCTAGAGACTCGGGCCCATGCCAACTGGAAGGCTATAAATGTTTCTTTAAACCGGCACAGGGTACTAACTCGGGAAGAGCAAAGGGAGGCCTGGCTCTATATGTAGACTTAGACCTGAAGGGTTCTTGGTCATACAATGACTGTTCCTCAGATAATATACAAGCAGTTAGACTTACTCATCAGGGGGAGTGTCTACTGTTCGTGAATTTTTATAACTCCGGACCAGTGGGGGGAAACTACCCAATCTTAGAGCAACTGGAAAGTGGTCTAATTGAGGAACTAGATCAAAGGATGACGGGGAGTGAACCAACTGTTTTGTTGATGGGGGATTTTAATTGCCACCTATGCCCCAAATTATCCCCCCTAACTCCCGACTGGTCAGGTTGCCCTTTAGAAAAGGGCCCCCACTTCTCACATACTAAAGAGGGTACATTATTGATGAAGCTACTAGAAAACTTTGCCCTTACTATGGTTATGGATTTAGCCGCTTATAAGGCTGGTGAATGCCCAATACCAACCTTTAAGGGTAAAGGTGGGGGCTCCATAATAGATTATGTCATGACATCTGCCTGGGCTAGGGAAAGGATCATAAATACCAGGACAGAGTGGAGTCCCTTTAGTGACCACAACCCTATTATAGTAGAAATTAAAGGGAAAGATCTCATCAAAAATGCATCAGGGGTGATCCAACAAGTGGAAATCAAACCAACAGATCAAGGGAGACGCCTGAGGTGGTCAGTGATTAACCCCCAAGATTTCTATGTTAAATTAGTCAGTGAAGGGAAAGACCACATAGAGGCCTGTCTAGATGTCACAATAGAGGGCAGAGGAGTAGTAGAGGCATTTGAACTCTTAACTAAAATTATAGAGAAACTCCTGACAACCAAGAAGCCCGTAAACTTGCAATCCACGCCTAGATGGTTTGATACTAATTGTTCTAAAGCGTTAAGAGACTTAAAACACAGCCTGAAAATGACACCAAGGGACAAACATGAAATTACTCGCTGTAGACAAAACTACAAAACCCAGGTTAAGATTAGAAAAAGCACTCTCCAAAAGGAAATTTGGGCAGACTTAAGGGAGGCCGGTGAAAACAAGGACTACACCCAGTTCTGGAAAATTATAAATAAACCATGTTTCCACGACTCAACCTCCCCAGTCATCAGCTCAAACATTTTGCCGGAACAATGGATCGCCCATTTCAAATCCCTGTATAACCAGCAGGATGTAGACATTGGTGACGGAATCTGGAGGGGGCCAAGGGCAGAAAAACTCGAATTATCTCTGGATGAAACTCTTAAGGCAATTTTAGGGCTAACACGAAATAAAGCCCCGGGCCCAGATGGAACCCCGCCGGATCTTTTTCTTAGCAATACGGATCTTTGGGCCCTGGTGGTAATGAGAGTATTGAATGCTGCCATCAAAACGGGCCTGCCGAGATCATGGTCCACTGCGGTGATTGTCCCGATCTACAAGAAAGGCTGTAGGGACAGCCCGCAGTGTTATAGACCAATCTCGCTCATCGACGTCTCTGCTAAGGTACTGGGGAGGGCACTTCTCAATCGTCTACAGGATTGGACTGACACACATAATATCCTGGTGGACACCCAGTATGGGTTCAGAGCTGGGAGATCAACCACCGACCAGTGCCTCAACCTGTACCTGCTTACTGCTAAGTACACCAAAGTGTCTGAAGGTACCATGTATATGGGGTTCATGGACTTAGCAGCTGCATTTGATAATGTCAACAGAGTCAAACTATGGTCGATCATGTTTAATCTGGGGATTGATCCGGACCTCATCAACATCTTGAGGGAACTCCACTGGAACACCACTGCCAAGGTCCGCTACAGTGCGGGGGGGGTGAGTACCGATCCCTTCCTGTGCTCGGGCGGGGTCAGGCAGGGGTGTATCCTGGCACCTTTTTTGTTTTCCCTCTATATAAACGGCCTGGAGAGTGATCTTTTAGCACTGGGAACCGATTGTCCAAAGGTGGGCTCACGTCATCTGCCAGTACTTTTGTACGCCGACGACGCCGTCCTCTTGGCCCGGACGGCGGTCGGCTTGCAGCGCCTAATTAAGGGTTTTGCAGATTTTATGAGAAAATTGGACCTATCTGTAAATATGACAAAATCCTTCATTATGATAGTGGGGAAGAAACCCCAGAAGAAATTTGTATTTAAACTGGGGGATCATGTCCTGGACAGCGTTAAAACATTTCCATATCTGGGTCTCTTATTCGACGAGAAGCTAAAGTTCGCCCCGCTGGTTGAGGAGAGGGCGAGGAGACTTGTCTCAGCTAATGGAGCCATATTAAACTTTGCTCGTCGAATGGGAAGGTGGTCCCCAGAGCAGGTGCTGACCCTGTATAGATCAGTCAGCATCTCAAAGACTATTTACGGATCTGAAGTCTGGGGTTTCAGAGATGCTCAACTAATTCAAAGCGAGGAAGAGAAATTTTTAAAAAAACTGTTAAAACTCCCGCTGAGCACTTCCGCTGCAGTAACACACAATGAGCTGGGAATAACATACATAGCGGACTTGATTAGACTGAGACCCATATTGGCTTGGATCAAAATTTGGCTAAATCCTCACGCGGAACTATCAAGACAGATCATCCAGGATTGCTTGTCGAAAGAAAAATCCCTCCAAATCCCCTGGCTGAAATACATTAAAGATACCCTGGGGGAAATAGATGAACAAAGATTATTTCTGGACCCATCCTTGGTGGACATATACACCAGTCACTCGGTACAAGGGCAATTGTTGGATAAATTTAGGGACAGGAGGAGGGAGTTTGACTCTACTAAATCCTCGGTAGTGGCTCATTCACTAGTCTCAAACCAAGTTGGCATGGAACCTTACCTCTTTTTATTGCATAGTCAGCACGAGAGGTTTTTATTGACTCGTTTTAGGCTCAATTTGTTGCACCACAATTTAGCTCACCCAGCAGGGTTTACTCTAACAATTGAGCAGAAGGGTGCCTGCGGCTGCGACAATAGGTCTCCGCAGGACACCCTTCATTTTGTATTATTGTGTCCTTATTTTAAAACACCCCGTCAAAGATTTTTAGTAGGGATTTTAAAAGACTCCAAAATCATCCATGCCAAATCTGCCTTACTGTTTCTGCAAAGAGTCACTGAAATGCGAACCTTATGTGCCATTATAAGCTTTCTTAAAGTCGCTTTTAAACTGAGAAACACTATGGGCTGTTGAAATTGGTAGGCAACGGAGCTATCTATTATGCGATTTGGACTCTTTGTATGTCATTTGCACTCTGGCCCTTTTAGTATCAATAACTCTCCTGTTTAAATGTGATGCCCCTTTCCTCTCTTTTTTAATGAGATGTCGTCGAGAAAGTTTATGATCATGTTTTTTATTATGATGTATTTTCATGATGGTTTTTAACCTTCGAAATAAATAAACAAACTGAAACTGAACTGAGTGGAGGATTGTGTCATACAATGGAGTGGCGTATTGTGGAGTGGTGTACGCTGGTGTGGTGTTGAGTGGATTACCGTAAAGTGGATTAGCATACAGTGGAATACTTCACATTGGAGTGCAGCGATTTCGGGTTTGTTAGCGAAACATGGCTGAAACCACACACCGTTCCTGCCATCACCCTAGCCCTGCCTGAAGGCTATAAAATAGTTCATATGGAAAGAGTAAATAAAGGGGGGGGGAGGAATTGCCATAATTTATGAAGAAAAAAAGCCAGTTTACATTTTGGACCAGTCTAGCGATTCTACAATGGAAATAATGATTTTCCGGATGAATATTGCTTCTCAGGAGAGCTGGAGAGGGGCTTTGGTATACCGACCCCCGGGTCCTTAGAACAACTTCCCCCTCAAATTGATGGAATTGATTGCTCCCCAAGTTGTTGCAAGAAAGAATTTTCTGCTATTAGGCGACTTCAACATTCATAGTGAATGTGAAATTAATAAAGACAGAGTGGCTTATAAAAGAATTATCAACTCTTGGATTAACAAAGTTAAATGAAGGCCCCACCCATTTAGCAGGGCATACTCTAGACATAATTTTTTCAAACTCCCCCACCCTTCAGTGCAAGGCCCCTGAAACCCTATCATGGACTGATCATAGTCTTATTGAATTCAATATTCAAATAGCTCAGGAAAGTCCTGTAGCCAGTACCAATAAAGAGGGTTGGACCAGATGCGGGAACAAGCTCAACCCAGATAATTTTAGCACTACTTTTATTGAACCATGTACTTCAGAATCAGATCACATGGAAGCTGCATTGAACAAGTATAACACTGCCATTTAAGAGGTGGTAAACTCCATAGCCCCTTTAAAACGCACCCCTGTGTTACGTATAGCCAAGCACAATGCTTGGTATACTAGTTCACTTCGTAAGCAGAAAGTAGCCTGTAGAAAGTATGAGAAACAATGGCGCTCCACCCGCAAGGAAGGAGATAAAAGCCGATTTCTGATTACCTTAACAAACTACCATCGCAATTTGAGAACTGCTCGTAAGGAACACTTAGCCCTCCAATTGGCTAATGCAAACAACGATCCGAATGTTTTTTATCGGATATTTGAACCATTCGCTAATCCCAAGGCCTGCGAAAATCCGGTGGTTCCCACTCAGGATCTGTGCAATGATATTAGCAATTTTTATGTGCGGAAAATTGACATTATCTATGCCAAAATTACTGACCCCGGATCTCAGCAGTCAGATACTGAACCTTCTGGAAACAGAGGGCCAAGGGACTCCCTGACTCTGACCTCCTTTTCCCCAATAACACAAGCACAAGTTGAACTGTTGATGAAAGAAGTGAAGTCAGGTTCTCCGGCAGACATTATGCCCGCAAGAATAACAACTCTTCTAACAAAACAGCTTTCCCCAGTGATCACTAAGCTTCTCAATCTATCTCTGCAGAAGGGCGTGGTACCCAGAGAATGGAAAACTGGTCAGGTCATGCCCATTCGCAAAAATAATGGACTCCCACTTTCGGAGCTCTCCAATCTTCGCCCTATTTCTCTTCTCCATATTATGGGCAAGCTCCTGGAAAAACATGTAAACAAGCAAATATCCAATTTTATTGAAAGCGCCGAGAGGTTAGTTCCATCACAATCGGGATTCCGTCCCAAACACAGCACTGAGTCTGCCCTTCTAGAAGTCACAGACAATATCAGAAGGACTCTAGATAAAGGGCACTCCATGATCTTAGTGCTGCTTGACCTCTCAGCAGCTTTCGACACTATCTCGTATAAAATCATGAGACAGCAATTGGAAACAGTAAGACTCCCGGATCAAGCCTTGGAATGGCTAGTTAGCTTCCTAGACACTCAGACCCAGGTAGTAAACCTCAGGAATTTTAGGTCATCTTCGGTAACTCTGTCCAAGGGAGTCCCCCAGGGCTCATGTTTGAGCCCAACTCTTTTTAATATCTATGTGGCTCCCTTGGCAGAACTATTAAGAAGCAGCGGATTCATCCCCGTTTCATACGCGGATGATCTGGAACTGCTGTTTCCATTTGAAAAATTCACGCCGGAGGTGAAAAGGGCATTCTCCATTGGAATGGGAAAAATTTCAAAGTGGATGAAGAATATTTATCTTCAGTGTAACGTAGGAAAGACCGAGATCATGCTGTTTGGAGAGGCCAAGTTATCGTGTTCACCGGATTGGTGGCCATCGGATATGGGTATATCGCCTGCTCCTAAAACAGACATTAAAAACCTAGGGGTCCACTTGGAACAGACTCAGACAATGAAAGCCCATGCTGCCCAAACTGCTGGAGCCTGTTTCAATATATTGAGGATGATACGTCGAATTTTGTCCTTATTACCGGACTCTGCACGTAAGACGATAACCCAGGCACTTGTATTGAGTCGACTAGATTACTGCAATGGTTTATTACTAGTAGCCAATGAATCAGCCTTAGACAGACTTCAGGTCGTGCAGAACACGGCGGCCAGGCTGATTCTGAATGCCCCGGTAAGATCAGCCTCCAAGCCATTGCTCCAGCAATTACATTGGCTGCCCATTCGGAAACGAGTGCAGTTTAAAATCCGTTGCATCATTCACAAGGCATTGTTGAACCAAGGCCCAAAATATATAAAAGATAAATTTTATATATGTCCCCGCACGGTCTTTGCGTTCGGTAGCCAAACACTTACTCAATGTATCAAGAATAAAACGGACCAGACAGGGTGGTAAAGCCCTTTCTGTGCTTGGCCCCAGTAATTGGAATAAGCTAGCTGCTCCGCTCCGCTTAAGTACGGAGTTTTCTGCCTTTAGGAAACAATTAAAAAAATTTCTTTTCAGCGCCTGAGCAATAATTTCCTTTGATAATACATTCCCCAGCGCAGAGATACTCCTCCGGGAGTCGATTCAGACGCTTTATAAGTAAATAAAATAAATAAATAAAGTGGCATCCAGTGGAATGACACAGTGGTGTACAGTAGTGTACAGTGGATTAGCATATGTTGAAATGGTGTTGCGTAGAGTTGAGGAAACTTATACTTTGGAGAGATGTCTTATACAGTGGAGTGGAGTGTCATAGGGTGTTGGAAACCGGATTAGAGTGGAGAAGTGTTGTGCAATAGTGTGCAGGTATAGAGTAAAGAGCACATTTGAACAGTGTAGTGTAGGATGGCATAGAGTGTAGTAGAGTTTTGTAAAGTGTAGTTATATAGATTGAAAGAGAGTACACTAGGTGAATTAGAGTGGAGTGGCATAAAGTAGAATAGGGTAGAGTGCAGTAGCGAGCGGAGACGAGTGGTGTATAGTGGAATGGTATATAGTGTAATAGCTTATAGTGTTGTAGCATACAGTGGAGTGGTATAGAGTGTAATAGCACATAGTGGAGCAGCTTACATAGCACTGGCGTAGACTGGAGTGGCGGAGTGGCGTAGACTGGAGTGGCGTAGACTGGAGTGGCGTAGACTGGAGTGGCGTAGACTGGAGTGGCGTAGACTGGAGTGGCGTAGACTGGAGTGGCGTAGACTGGAGTGGCGTAGACTGGAGTGGCGTAGACTGGAGTGGCGTAGACTGGAGTGGCGTAGACTGGAGTGGCGTAGACTGGAGTGGCGTAGACTGGAGTGGCGTAGACTGGAGTGGCGTAGACTGGAGTGGCGTAGACTGGAGTGGCGTAGACTGGGACGGAGTAGAGTGTAATAGTATACAGTGGAGTGGCGGACACTGAAGAAGCAGAGTGGAGTTGCATACAGTGTAATAATGTAGAGTGGACCGGCATAAAGTGGTGTTGTACAGTGAAGTGGCATACAGTGGAGTGGTGTAGACTGGGAGGGAGTAGAGTGTAATTGTATACAGTGGAGTGGCGGAGACTGGGAGGGAGTAGAGTGTAATTGTATACAGTGGAGTGGCGGAGACTGGGAGGGAGTAGAGTGTAATTGTATACAGTGGAGTGGCGGAGACTGGGAGGGAGTAGAGTGTAATTGTATACAGTGGAGTGGCGGAGACTGGGAGGGAGTAGAGTGTAATTGTATACAGTGGAGTGGCGGAGACTGGGAGGGAGTAGAGTGTAATTGTATACAGTGGAGTGGCGGAGACTGGGAGGGAGTAGAGTGTAATTGTATACAGTGGAGTGGCGGAGACTGGGAGGGAGTAGAGTTTAATAGTATACAGTGGAGTGGCGGACACTGAAGAAGCATAGAGTGGAGTTGCATACAGTGTAATAATGTAGAGTGGACCGGCATAAAGTGGTGTTGTACAGTGAAGTGGCATACAGTGGAGTGGTGTAGACTGTAGTGGCGTACAGTGGTGATGTGTAGATTATAATAGCATACAGTGGCGTACATTGAATTAGGGTCCGATCGAATAATGTAGAATTAAGTGACGTAGAATGGAGCGCTATACACGGGAGTGGGGTACAGTGGAATGGAATGGCGTAGAGTGGAATAGCATATACTGGAGTAGCGTATAGCTGAGATGCATACAATGGAGTGGCGTACACTAAAGAGGCATAGAATCGAGTTGTATACAGTATAGTTCCGTAGTGTAGAGTCGAGTTATGCACAGTGTAATAGTGTAGCGTGGAGTGCCGTGGCGTAGAACAGAGTGTTGTGGAGTGGTGTAGAATGTAATAGTGTATAATAGAGTGGCGTATAATGTACTGGTGTAGACTGGAATGGCGTATAATGTACTGGTATAGACTGGAGTGGCGTATAATTTAGTGGTGTAGACTGGAGTGGTGTACATTGACGTGGGGTAGGGTGTAATATTGTGTCAGGCTCCTCCTTCCAGAATCCTCGGAGTGGTATTGATGCTCTATGGGGGCCCACCTCTTGATAACACCAAGTCTGGAATGAAATATTCACAGACTGTTGGAGTCATCATGCGGGGGAAGGAATGGGTAGGAACAGCTGGGAGGGAGATCTGAGGATGATACAGGAAAACACTATAAGGATATACACCGCAACACTCTTACTCAGTTTTAAACAGGTACATTTCCATATGTCAATTTCTAGAGCACCTCTCACATCCTACCTGAAACAACAAAAGACGTAAAAGAATGATGCCAGAACAGAGCAGGGTGGTTGCATGTTCCTCAGCCTGAAACTATAGGAGAGAAAGGAGAGCAGACAATGTAAACATTTCCTATCTGAATCGATACCTTGGTTAAGTACGCTTAAGGAAACCCTTATATCACCTACCGCAGGTTACACAACATTATGGCCATAGATGAACACTGAGAAACCACACCCTTTTCACAGCACTCTTCTGGAAGAAGAAAACAAGGAACAACCAAATTGCAGGGTACAAGATGGGATAAAGTCAAATCACAGTCTTGCATAACTTCCAAACAAAAGGAGGCCCAGGTATGTTGATGATACTCAATATCCTTGGCATAAAGTAAACGACATACACAGTACCAGTGTTACTCTTCCGTTTTAGGAAAAAAACGATATTCACACAAAGGTCGGGGTAGGGTCCTGAACAAGGTGTTATGCCCCACAAGGCCACATCCAGAGAACGTTTTGTCTTTTTCTCTGGTTGAAACCGGACTGGTTTCTGCCAGCAATAAAATAGAGTAGGTCAAAATAATGCCCCCAAGGATTGCAAGCGTTCCACTGCAAGGGACCGCAACTACCGGTCCTGGCCAACAGAGAAAAGCGATATCTCACTAGGCAGTCCCTGACACCGGTAGCCTCCTCTGCAAGAGCCCTAACCTGGACTTGTCCAACAGAGGAGGAGCGTCGGGGAGAGCAACTAGGCACTAACCCTTTGCCTCTTGCTCAGGAGAGATGCAGTACCAAGAATGTGCAACAGCACTCTTACCGCCTTGTAACGGAGTCCGTAGGAGAAGTCTTCTTCAGCGCAGCGATTAGGATAACCGGCAGCGTCTCTTCTTCGGCCGCCGCCATTTAACTGGCTTCCGACGTCGCCTCGCGATCACGTGGGGCGTGACTCGCTTTGCATGCCGGGGATCATAGTCCTCAGTTCCTTACACTTCCGGGCTCGTGCAGCGGTGCACGCCTCCCCCACTGCTCTTTGAGCAGTGCAAAAAGGAAAATGAAATAACACAATGTTGTTATCATTTTATTTTGCCGTATTGAGGCAGTTTTGCGGACCTGGGCTGCCATCACAGCCAGCATTGAGGGGAGTGGTTGGTGCACTTATGTGCACATGACAGTTTGCCTGCCTGTCTTGGGCCAACCAAACGGTCATGTGCTCTTAGCATGTTCTCCACCTAGCTGTATTGCACAACCTGTTTGGAGAACATGCACAGGCTCCCATTCCCTGTTTGAGCACCGAACCTGGCCGCTGAGACCAATCAGGACACTGCTGTCATGCAGGTCATGACTGGCTAGGGGAGCCTAGGTGCTGCCGGGAGCCAGGAACAGACAGGAGGAGAGGTGGCGGCTGACGTTCGGCAGGTGTCGTCTTTTCTTTCTTTTTTTCCCTTTCTTTCTAAACCCTCATGTACGTTCCCTAGCAGTCGTCACTGGATTATGGTGTGCAGAGTAAAATTGTGCTGCCTTTCATTTCTCCAGCTAATCTGGACGCATGCATCTACATACGTTCACCATTAGACGCATGTGGTGGCCTTGCGTTCCTTTGTAAATCTAACTTAAGCATTGCATTAGTTCTAGTTGGCCATGGTATACAGTGATAACTTTGCAGTATTCTGTAGTGCATGGCAATGAAAAGTCAATGTAGAACGGGGTATGTTTTTTTAGAGAATGGAAAGGCAGACATATTATTTTTCCTACACTCTGGCTGTGTTTAGTGTTAGGGCTTTCGATATAGGTTAGTAGTAGGTACCTACCTATTACCGCTTTATTAAAGTGGAAATAGGTAGGGGAATTTATTTATATTTTTAAATATATTTTTTAATAAGTTTATGCCCATGTACCCCAGTAGTTTCACACAAATTTGTGAAATTCCGCAAAAGTGCCGCAAATATAACTTCAAAAATAGTAACTTTACGTAACTGCAGTTCACAAAAAGGATCATTTCTGCACCATAATGTATATTCCTGCCAAAGTTCATGTAAATCCATGCAGTCATTTTCGCGCTACATCGAATAAATAGTTATGGAAAATGCAATGGTGATAAAACACGTTTTGGGACCACTTTTTATCTTTGAAACCCCTTAACGATTCACCACAAAAATTTACATCATCTCAAAATTTTGAAAATGCTATAGGTCTCGAAAGTTTTGTGGTGATTCGTCAAACAGGTGTAAAGTTATTAGGGAACTAATATGCAAGGAATTTCTCTCTTTGGGAATACTAACTCTAACTACAGAGTGGCAATCTTTCTTTTTATCTGTTGTATTTGTTATTGTTTTGTTACTTTGATTACATAATCTGAAAGAGGCAATTAGTTACAAATTCATTACATTAGAATTACCCCCAGGGGGGCGTGGCCAAGATGGCGGCAGAGTAGGACGTGTTGCGAGTCCCCTCCGGCGCCAGGCCCTGCATAGCTTTGTCCAGCGGCAGCACCCGGAGTCCCTTTGGGCGGTGAATTGCTTCAGACCCCCTTCGGGGTGAGGTCCGGTGCTTGAGCGACTTTCGAGGTCTTTCGAGTTGGGGGCAGTGAGACCTGAGACGGCAACGCTGCCTGGGGCTTGCACGGCGATTCCGGCTGAGGGGTCGACTGCGACAGGAGGCGCTCCGGTGCTACTCGGCGGCCGGAGACGGAGGGGAGAGCCCAAGCTTCCCTGAGGGTGCTGCGGGGATCCACCCGGTCCCGTGCGGAAGTTTGCCTGGCGCCGGACCCTTGGACCCCGCGGGGGGGCGGGGCCTACGGCCCGCGGACTGTTGGAGCGGAGGCGCGGCCGACGGACTAATCGAGGCCGGGGATCGAGGCCTGGTCCGGGAGGTGGTCGGCGCTGCTCCTGGGCCCCGACCTTTGCTCGGTAGCCCGGACCACTGAAGGCGGTAAGGGCGCCATCGAGGGGGTAGTCCCGGCCCCCGTGGGGGGTGTGGCAGCGGACGAGCAGCGGAGTGCGGCGCTACCCTTGCCTGGCCCCGGGGACCCTGGTCGGCCTGTTGCGGAGAATTGTGGAGGGGAGCGCATGTGCGCTGATCAGCCGGAGACCAGCGCAGTGAAGCAGTGGCTGATTCGAGCGCCCTACCGGCGGATAGGCTACCTGACAGCCGGGCCCCGGTGGCGGAGCGGGACCGGTGGGCGGCTTGCAGGGCCACGGCCAGACCTGGACTCGGATCAGGGGGACGTGGGGAGAAAGCGCTGTTCGGGCCTCGCGGCCAGTGGACCTAGCTGACCTACGCTGTTGGGGGGACCTGTTCTCTCTACGCTGCCGTGCATCTCTCCCCTGCACCTCGGGGTATTGGGCCTCCCGGGACTCATCTGGCTCCTCTTGGCTATTGGAGCACCGAAGGAAGACTGGTGGCCTTGTGCGTTGACCTGGCCTGCACTCCGCTCTACTGCGGGAAGCTCTTTCGCCCTCCTACGGGCGTGGGACTGGGACAGCGATGGCCTCTAATTCTCGCAAGTTGAAAGCTGGCAAAGAGGGGACTGCTAAGAATTCTCAGGCTCCGGCCTCCCCGGGCCCGAGTGCATCACCGGGGAGATCTGATGATGAGGCCCCGGCTACTAAGGCCTTCATGAAGGAACTCTTCGCTTCCATCAAGGACGATATATCTGAGCTCCGAACCCAGCTCACGTCGCATCTTCGCGAGGTGCGGAGGGATGTCGACGGTATTGGGGAGAGAGTGGCCACCCTGGAAGATCATGACCTCAGCATGGCCAATGATGTGCATTTGCTGCAACAGGACGTGATCCGTCTCATGGAACAGAACATAGATCTGCAGGCCCATGCTGAAGATCTGGACAACCGTTCCCGCCGGAACAACATCCGCATTCGGGCGGTCCCATGGGACGGTGAAGCAGGAGATCTCCGGGAGTATGTGCAGGCGCTCTTCCTCCAGATTCTGGATGAGGAAGACTTGCAGGCGATCAGGATGGATCGGGTTCATAGAGTGGGATTGCCCAGGCGGAACGGCGGTCCTCCCCCTGACATACTGGTGTGTGTCCACGATTTCCAAGTCAAGGAAAGAATTCTGCGGAAAGCTCGTGACATCCCCTCCCTGCAATTCCGGGATCATCGCCCTCAACTTTATCAAGACTTGGCTGCATCGACACTCCAGAAGAGGCGCGAGTTCCGTCCTGTCACTGCTTATCCTTCGGGACCACAACATCTCCTACTCCTGGGGCCATCCCTTCCGAATTATCTTTCGATGGCAGAATAGGTTGGCACAGATTCGTTCTCTTCGGGAGGCAAAGGAACTCCTGGGGATTGAGGACGAGACTCCGGCGCCCGAACGTCGCAGTCCTTCGCCGCGGAGACGACGCCGTTCCTCGTCTTGGCACAGGGTGGGCCCGGACATGAACTGCGGGAGGCCTGACCGCACAACTAGCCTTCAAGAGCGAGGGAATGCAGTGGCTTCTGTGGCCTCCGCCACGCTTCCGCCGTCGCAGCAGAGCTCTGGAGCGGCCTGATCTTCGAGTCGCTTGCCTTGGTGCCGGAGGGGCACGCACACTCAGGTAACGGGGATATGAATGTACTTTCCGAGAAGACACCCCGGTCTTTGGCCTTGGGAGATCCGTCCCTGGATCCCCACCTACGCCCCCTGAGACACTTCCTATGGGGTATGTTTGCTTCCGGAATCATTTGGTTTGTACGCTGGGTTGTTGGGGAGTTGGGGAGAGGGTGGGGGGTAGGGCGGGGGGGGGGGAATAGGGGGATGGGTGGGTGGGGGTAGGTGTTTGGGGGGGTGGGGGTGGTCATGATAAATGGAGGGCTGTGCACGTACAAGATTGGTCGCGGGCTCGCTGCTATTGGTTTTGGGTGGCGTTTGTTTTTCCGAGCTGGGCCCTGTGGGCTGGTTATCGACTTGGGAGCGGGGAGTGGTCCGGGTGGTTCCCGTCTTGTGGAGGGGTGGGAGGGATGCCTGATGTGCGTGGGAACTGGAGGAATGTGTGCTGGAGAGTTGGGGGCCTGCAGGACGTAGCTACTGGGGAGCAGGGGGGCGTGCTTTGCCTACATGCCTCTTAGCGTGGGTACTTGGAATGTGAAGGGCCTTAACTCCCCACAGAAACGCCAGAAGTTGTGGAAATACCTGCTGGATCATCATCTAGATGTCGTGGGGCTCCAGGAAACCCATCTAGCCCGTAGGGATGAGCTCCGGCTCCGACATAGGCAATACCCCCTCATATATAGGTCTTCCGCTTCTACTAAACACAGGGGGGTGGCTCTTTTATTTCGATCTACTATCCAATTCCAGCCTCTGGGAGTGAGTGGTGATAAAGATGGCAGGTGGCTGATGGTTAAGGGGGTGCTTCATGGACGCCTGTGTACGTTTGTGGTAGTATATGTGCCCAATGCCCAGCAAAATAACTTTCTTCAGGACCTGTTGGATAAGATGGGAGGCTTTGCGGAGGTCAACTAGTTGTTATGGGGGACTTTAATATGGTATGGGATCAGGCCCTAGATGGCTCCCGTGCCCAGAGGACGGAATCTGGTGTCTTCTCCGCCGTGACTAAAAACAGGATGGAGGAGCTGGGACTTATAGATGGCTGGCGTGCAGTAAACACACAGACCAGGGACTACACTTTTTTTTCCCATGTGCACCACACCTACTCCCGCATAGATTATGTTTTCTTGAGTCAAGCCCTCAGGGGAGATGTCCGGGATTCTACGATCTTTCCGCTCTCTGTTTCAGATCATGGACTGTTAACACTCCAGCTTCAGTGGTCGATGGGGGGGACGGATATCGGAAGTGGTACTTTCCGGCAGCTCTAGTGCGGGACGATGCCTCGTGTAAGGAACTAAGGAAAGCCATTAGGGAGTTCTTGACGCTCAATCCGAGCTCGGACACCTCTGTATTTAACACTTGGGACGCATGTAAGGCTTCTCTCAGGGGCACTTGCATAGGACTTAACGCGGCTCTTAACCGAGTGCGTAGGGTGGAAAGGGAGACTTTGGAGGCTGAGCTTGAGAGGTTGGAGCGGGCCCACAAACTGAACCCCTCTCGCGCGACGCTTCGTCCACTGACGGCGGTTAGAGGGAAGCTGAAGGCGCATTACAACAACCGCTCTGAGCTAACTCTCCTACGACTTCGTCGAGGGTCGTACGCTCAGGGGAACAAAGTGGGCCGTCATCTGGCTCGCCAGCTTCGTGAGAAGAGAGAAAAGGAATATATTGGGGGGGATCCGGGACTCGGGAGGCTCGATTCATCATCGGGACGGGGACAAGGCGGATGTCTTTGGGCGATTCTACGAGACGCTTTATAAGGGTGATCCGCTCGATTCGGGAGCGCAAGAGGCCTTTCTGTCGGGCCTCTCACTTCCGCAGATCTCTGTAGATAGCAATGAACAGCTGTCGGCCCCCTTTACTAGGGAAGAGGTGCTTGAGGCGATCAAGGCTTTGAAACCCAATAAAGCCCCGGGTCGGACGGGTACACGGCCTATTTCTACCAGTCGTTTGCCTCCGAGCTTGTCGATTGCCTAGTCTCCCTTTTCAATGGCATGGCTGCCGTTGGGGAGACCTCTGGCACGATGGCCGAGGCCCTGATCACGGTGATCCCCAAGCAGGGGAAGGATCCCTCCTGTTGCACCTCATACCGTCCTATAGCATTGTTGAATGTAGATGCCAAGCTGTACTCCTCTATCATCGCCCGCCGGTTGCAGGATCTGATGCCGGCCATTGTACACCCGGACCAATCCGGTTTCATTAAGGGGCGGCAGACCCATGACAACTTGCGGAGGGTAATACACCTGATAGAGAAAGCTTCCAGATTCCGCATCCCAGCGGTGCTGGTGGGTCTGGATGCGGAAAAGGCCTTCGATCGAGTCGATTGGGGATTCTTGTTTCGCACCCTCTCCGCCTTTGGATTTTCGCGCCAGTTCATCACGATGATCCAGGCGAATTTTAATCGGCCAACCTCGAGGGTGTTGATTAACGGTCATCGGTCGGCTGCGTTTCCTCACTCTAGGGGTACGAGACAGGGGTGCCCCCTTTCCCCGCTCCTCTTTGCCTTGAGTATCGAACCCTTGGCGCTGGCGATCCGGGAGAATGTGCGTATCAAGGGCATACCCTTCACAGGGGAACAGCACAAAATATCCCTCTTCGCGGACGACGTCCTGCTATCCTTAGGAGATCCCGCTCAATCCCAGCCGCCTGTTCACGAGGAACTCTCTCGGTTTGAGGTGGTGGCGGGCTTCCGGGTCAACTTCGACAAGTCTCATGTCCTGAATTTGACCCTGTCCCCTGCAGACGTGGACCGGATGCGCGTGTTGACAACCCTGTCGTGGACGTCCACCTCCCTAATGTACCTGGGGGTGCGCCTCACACCTACTGTGGGCTCCCTCTTTACGGCTAATTTTCCCCCCTTGCTGGCCTCGGTACGCAGCGATCTGGAACGGTGGAAGCCGAAATTCCTCTCGTGGCTTGGCCCGATACATGCTCTTAAAATGGTCCTCCTCCCTAAATTTCTTTATCATTTCCAAGCCCTCCCCATTCCTGTAGACATGGATTTCTTCCGCCGCCTAAAGACGATGATGTTGAAGTTTGTTTGGCAGGGTGGCCGGGCTCGGATACCCTTTATAACACTTCGTCGGCCAAGGGGGGAGGGAGGGGTCGGGCTTCCGGACATGCTCCTGTACTGCAAAGCTGCACAGCTGCGGGTGGTAGTGGAATGGTCCCAACAGCTTTCAGAGAAACACTGGCTACATATGGACCGGGCGGTGGCAGGGAGGTCGATTTGGGACTTGCTTTGGAAGCCCAAACCAGACCGACCAAAGAATGCTTACATCAGCACCCCCACTAGCACGGTTCTGAAGGTATGGGATACGGTTACTTGTGGCGATCGCTGGACCACTTTTCCGTCCCCCTTCACTGCCATCCACTTCAATCCGGCTTTTCCGCCTGCCGTACAGGAGGGCCCATATCGCCAATGGCGCGAGGGTGGATGCCGAGCACTTACGCACTTGTTTCATGGGAACGACCCCCTCACCTTCCACAATTGCATGCGCGATTATGGCCTTCCGACCACAGAGCGCTATCACCACGCCCAGCTCCTTCATTGGGCGACTTCGGCGGGAGTCCGCGAGGCAGCTACTCGTCCGCTTTCCCCCTTCGAGTCCTTCCTGCTTCGCACTTCAGCGATGCGGGGGGCAATCTCCTTCTTATATGGACTGCTTCTGCACACCGCGATCGCCCCGCGCCCTCGATATATGGAGCGGTGGGAGGCTCTCCTGGATCGAGATATTTCTGATACAGAATGGAAGCACCTTTGGAAGGATATAGCAACGCACAACCACTCCGTGAGTCTTAGGGAAGCCCATCTGAAAACCATGTATGATTGGTATCTGTATCCGTCCAGACTACATCGTATTTTCCCTACGTCTTCGGATAGATGCTGGAGGGGATGTGGCCTTCTGGGCGACTTCCACCACATTTGGTGAGATTGCCCAATCATTCGACCCTTCTGGACGGAGATACTTTCTCACATCAAGGAGATATTGGGATACCCGATCTCGGGCTCAGTGGCTCATGTACTACTGGGTCTCCGAGATCCTCTGTTGGAGCATCAGACTAAGGCAGACAAGCGTATTCAGTGGCTATGCCTGGGGCGGCTAAGCTCACGCTGGCAGCGGCATGGAAGAAACCACATGCCCCAGCTGTATCACTGTGGCACTCGAGGCTATGGGGTCCTTTGAGCATGGAGAGAATGTCGGACATCTTTCTGGGAGACTTTAAGAATTTCCTCTTTCGATGGGGATCACTAGTCCGATTTTTGTCATCTGGCTTGCCGTCAGCGGTATGCCCGCCCACACTACGTGCACTACACTTGTTTCAAGTATGAAAGGAATGTATGTCTTCCCTCCTGGATATGGAGGGAGAATGGCTATGTTGTCACCATTGGGGGAGGGTGGGGGTGGGGAGGGAACTGGTTGGGGTTTTGTTTCTGTCCAATGTTGCGACTCTGCTTAGCCTGGGGACTCAGGATTGTTATAGCTTCAGGCACCCTTCTTCTACCGCTATCGGACAGTTTCTTGCGACCATTGGAGAAGGCACGGGCACCAAGACTGATGGAGCCTCTATCGTTACGGGTTGCTCACTGTACTTAATTTCAATGCATTTTATACTCCCTGTGTGGGTTTTGTGGCGGAGCTGTCGCCTATTTCTTTTTCCCCTTTCTTCCCTACCTACTATACTTTGCCTTAAAACAATAAAAACATGTTTTACAAAAAAAAAGAATTACCCCCAGGCGTCAGACTGGATCCGGAGAATTTTTTCGTCAGAAGTACCTTTGCAACTTCGAAAGTTGGCATCAGTCGGCTCTGGTTTGTCGTTGGCGTTGTGGTTTCCTGGATGACGTCGCAGTAGCTACTTAGACGCTGCGCTCGCTGACGACAGTTTTTTCTTTTTCCGCACCAACCAGCGCAGATCCGGAGAGAGCGGTACCTCCAGTCACTTTTTGATTTACTTTTTTGTGACTTTTGTCGACACCGTTTTTGAGTCTATCGACTCTGGTGCATGTAGGAATGCCCAGTTTCAATGCTTGCAGTTCCTGCCGAAAGCTGATGTCTGTGACTGGTCCACATCGCGTGTGCCTGTTGTGCCTGGAGCGCGACCACGACCCCAAGTCGTGCTCCGAATGCCGGACCAAGAATCTGAAGTCTTTGCGGGAGTGGTCCCGAAACCTTTTTGAGGCCCAGCAGTCCGCTCCACGCCGTTTGAGGTCCCAGTCGCTTAGTCACCACCACCACTCATCCTCGAAGTCTTCCCACTCCTCAGGTAAGTCGAAGTACAAGAAGTTGTCAAAGAAGCATCGGCGCTCTTCGACTTCTCCCCATCCGTCGCCCTACGCGACTAGGGATGCGGACGGTGCCCATCCTGTGGCTCCCTTTCTGGGAGCCGGAGCGACCCCTGTCTAGCTTCGAAGATTTTACGAAGCAATGCATATCATATTTGGCTAGCCCGACTCCGCTGGCGTGCCTTCGGGCCCCGTGCACTCAGCTGGGGTCCTGGGCCTTTGACGCCGGTGGCTCCGGCCCTGCAGGGTCCCCTTGGATCCAGGCCTGGATCTGGAACAGCGCTGATCGACCTGATAACACCTCACCCGGCGCCAGTTCCACCGGCACCACGTCCGCAGCAGACGCCTGTTGTAAACCCAGCCGGCATTGACCCAGGCCTCCACCCGGAGTCCGACACGGAACCGGACCAACATTGTCTTACTCCAATTCTGGCGCCGATTGGTACTTTTGTACCCCTGTTCTACCCTGGTGTTTCTTTCAGGCCAGATGGGCAACCAGAGGAGGACGAGGAGGACTGGGAGGGGTCCGGAGACCCTTTAACTGACCAGTTGGATAACCCAGACTGGAAAGAGGAGTTGGGGGAAGCTAGTGGTCTGGATACCTCTCCACACCTTGTCTCCTCCTACTGTGGCTACAGAGGAGGGAGCTTCTTACGCAGTGGTTTTGCATAGGGTGGCTGAGGCTTTCAACCTCGAGCTACCTACGGTGGCACTCAGGACGAACCTCCTGACAGAGGTTCTTCAACCGGCAGGGATCTCTTCGGAGCCCCTGCTGCCATTCAGGGAAGCCCTAACTGACATCCTTTTTGGGCACCTGGTCCAGGCCCAAAACAGGGGCTCCTGTGGATACTGCCCGGCTCCGGGCGACCCCACTCTCCTTTCCCAACACCCCACCACTGAGAGCTTGGTGGTCCAAGGCTTCAGTCTAAAGGCGCATTCCCAAACACACCACCTGATAGGGAATCCAAAAAGATGGACCATCTTGGGAAGATGTTTTCCTCCTCCAGCTTGGGACTGTGGTCAGTAAACACTGCATGTCTGTTGGGCTGTTACACCCACTCTGTGTGGGACACGGTAGCGCAGGTGCTTCCCCAGTGCCCGTAGGAGGCGAGGGTTGTGCTCTCCCGTGCAGTTGCCGAGAGAAGCCGCCGGTTTACCATACGATGTGGGCTAGACACCGCCGATTCACTAGGTAGGACTAGTTCAACGTCCGTAGCCCTTCAACGCTATGCCTGGCTGAGGTTGACTGTTTTTTTCCGGGGATGTCCAGGCTACCCTGATGGACATGCCCTTTGATGGCTGTTGCCGGTTTGGCGACAAAGCAGACAGCGCGTTAGAACGCTTCAAGGACTCCAGTGTTATGGCTGAGTCCTTGGGCCTCTTCACTAACCGTCCTGCACAGTCTGCTTTTTGCCCCTTTCGTGGCGGGGACGTGGGACCGACTGGTGTGGAACTGGGGGCCAGCTAGTGGACCAGTCTACCAGCACCCCCTCTGCAGCAGCCTCCAAACCCTCCTAGTCTGACCTTTCAGTGCCTCCAATCGCCAGTGGGCGGCAGGATTCACAATCACATGGGACAGGTGGGTTTTGCAGATAGTCCGAAGGGGCTACTCCCTCCCCTTCGAGACTACCTCCCCCCCCCCCAGCCATGCCACCTCAGTACCATAGCATGTCAGAGGATCATCTGGCCCTTCTTCAACAGGAAGGTTCGAGGCATGTGGGCTGCTGAATTCATATCTGTGCATAGATCGCCGCCTAGTGTTGGGTCCGGATGATTGCACATTGTTGTCCTGGAAGAGTCTTCGAAGTATCACGAGATAGGTGGCTCCTCCCCTGGACTACAGTGCGCATGGGCATCCTCTCCATCCTCAGATTGTTTTTTTCCGCCATTGGGTTCGGATGTACTTTCTTTACTCCAGTTTGGAAACTTTTCTAAAGACCAAAAGGCCTTTGGGGTCGTCGGTATTGTCATTTCGATCGGTGCCGAGTACTTGTTCCAGTTCTTTTCGAGCAGGACGTCGAAGAGAGCCGCGTGGCCTTTTCGACACCAGAGGCCCGATCGTCGATGGAACGGAGCCCGTTCAAACGATGGCCCCTTTGTAATTCTAAGTACCCACACATCGATGTACACCCGGTGTGCAACAAGTGCCTATCTCCGGAGCACAACGAGGCCAACTGCCTAGCTTGTGCTCGATTCAGGTCAAAGAAGACGCTTCGACTTCGACGCGAGGCAGACGATGACGAGGCCAGCGCCTGGCCCGGTAAATATCTTCGATGAAGGAGACGATGAGGTCGTCAACACTGAGGATCCAGAACAGCAGTCTGATCCCGGTTCAGAGCATGACTCCAACTATTATGAAGACGACGAAGGACACATCGAGGATGAAAACGTCGTCGAGGTAAGGGACGACGCATCGGCCATCAGAGCCGTCGATGACTACTCGAGTGATGAACCAGGCTCAACAGTGAGTACGGGGCCCGAAACAGACACGCAAAGACTTCAAAGGGCTACGGTCGAGGCATCGCCAACGGGCCTTAGCCAAGATCATGACGAACATTCTATAGCCCCGCGTCTCGGCCCGGCTAAGAATATATCACACGAGCCAGCAATCGAACATCACCAGTCACTGGTTAAATCGAAACCGAAAGCCATGGAGTCGAAACCGAAACGGCTAGAGACAGTCTTCGGATCGAAGAGTTCGGATCCGTCGGATTCGACAAAGAAAAAAGGTGTCAGCGACCCTGCTGGGTCACAAATACGGGGTGTCGACCCGAAGATCGGTACGCTGAAGTCCATGCCTAAAGTCAGGCACGTCGAACCGACATGGTCGACGTCAACGGACAGCGACACAAATAAGGGACTCTAGTCTCGGAAGGTTCTCGATCCGAAACAATGAGTCGACAGGCCACAGTTCGTCAAAACCCTCGAGCCGAAGTCCAAGAGCGGCTCGAAGGACCACGTCGAGTCGAGGCTGAAGATTGCGCCTCCAAAGCCACAGGCGCCTAAGTCGACGCAAGGTCAAAAAGATATTGGCGACAAAACAAAGTCGGCCGGACCATTGACGACGCCAGCCCCAAAGAAGGTCAGTCAGTCTACCAATACTATGCCACCGATTAAAATTCGGACTGCCCCCAACCGCCCGGCCTAAGGCGCTCGATCCGAAGACAGGGATCGAAACGTCCAAGAAGGTGTCCATGGGGAAAAGGAGTCATTCTCTGGAGGAGGACATTGTGTACCAAGAGCCCTCCTATGATGAACAGTCGAAGCTCCATATTGACCCCGACTCTGGCAGGCTTACTATTTATCAGTGGAAGATCAGGTCAGAAAATCCTCTTGACACACATAAAATTCTGCTCAAAAAGAAAAGGGATTCTTCCACATCACCTGTCCTTTTTGAGACTGTAAGGTACCGTGGCCAGGACACCTCGGAATACTCACCCACACGCACTGATGAGGATATGGGGTATGACTACAATGAAGAATTTAATTACCCTGTGGACATGGATCAGGATGACCAGTCTCAAGTCTGGACAGACCCTGGCGACCCGGGGGAGTCAGACTATTCCTGACACTCCTTTTTATTCTGTCAAGACTTCGCCAACAGAGTATACAGCTGCGTTTAACGCATTAATAGAAAGGGCAGCACACAATCATGATGTGGAAATGCATGCTGACCCAATTGAAGAAGACTTCCTATTTGACACTTTCTCCACTTCAGAGAAATCAGTCAAAACATTGCCAATGTTGAAGGGTGTCCTTAAACACGCAGGAGACATTTTCAAAGAAACCACAAGAGCAAGGGTTGTTAACCCCAGAATCGAAAGAAAATACAGACCAGCACCTGTGGACCCTACATATATTAAGGGACAGCTGCCATTGGACTCTTTGGTGGTATCCAATGCTCGTAAGCGTGCCAACTCGCAAACCACTGGTAATGCTCCTCCTCCAGACAAGGAGTCTAAGATATTAGAAGCTTCTGGAAAATGGGTGGCTGCTCAAGCAGCTAATATATGGAGAATTTCTAATACACAAGCGCTATTAGCCAGATATGATAGGGCTCATTATGACACACTAGAGCAACTGCTACAACATTTGCCTGATGCCTACAAGGAGGGAGCGGAAACACTGATCCAAGAGGGAAAACTCATATCTAACGCATCCATTAAATGTGCGCTAGACGCAGCAGACACCGCAGCCAGGGCCATCAATACAAGTGTCATGCTCAGGAGACATGCTTGGTTACGCATCTCTGGGTTCAAACCTGAGATTCAAACCACATTATTAAATCAGCCTGTGAACCCTGATTATTTATTTGGTCCGGATGTGGACACAATATTAGAGAAGATTAAAAAGGACACAGAGACAGCCAAGTCTATGGGTGCCATGCAGTCACCACAATTCAGAGGAGGCTCCTTTCGTTGCTCCGGTAACAGAGGAGCTGCACGAGGCCAGGCATCCCAGCTGCACGAGGCCAGGCATCCCAGCAGACTCCATACAATAAAGGGAGCACGCAGACCACCTATAATAAAAACAATAGAGGTGGATACCGTGGCACCAGCAACAAAGGCAGAGGACGAGGGAATAACAACACCAGATCCTCCTCCAATACTAAACAGTGACGTCTTGTCACTGCCCCCAGACCATGTAACACTGGTCGGGGGACGATTACAACAGTTCCTGCCAGTCTGGGAAAGCATTACCACAGACAGGTGGGTGAGACAACTTATCCAGTTCGGCTATTGTCTAGAGCTAACCTCCACTCCACCCAACATACCCCCAAGACACCGTCCTATGTCCGCAGAGCACATACACTTGTCGCAGCAAGAAGTCATCAGCTTGCTGCAAAAAGGGGCCATAGAACTTGTACCTCTTCAGCAACAGGGTACAGGGTATACTCGCTGTACTTCTTAATCCCCAAAAAGGACAGGTCTCTCAGGCCAATACTGGACCTCAGGCCCCTGAACCAATACATCTTGTCAGAACATTTTCACATGCTCACTTTACAGCAGGTTCTACCATTATTCAGTCAGGGAGATTTCCTCGCAACACTAGACCTAAAAGACACATATTTCCACATACCGATACATCCAGCACACAGGAAATATCTCAGGTTTACCATACAGAATCAGCACTACCAGTTCAAGGTCCTGCCTTTTGGGGTTACAACAGCCCCCAGGCTGTTTACCAAGTGCCTAGCGACAGTAGCTGCGCACCTACGGAGGTACCATATTCACGTCTACCCCTATTTGGGCGACTGGCTTATACAAGCAAAGTCAGCCCAGCAATGTGCCAGCCACGTGTCCCGCACTATTCACCTCCTACACAGCCTCGGATTCTCATTAAACTACCCAAAGTCTCATCTTCAACCCGCCCACGTACAACAGTACCTGGGAGCAACAATAGACACTCTTGCAGCAAAAGTGCAGCCAAACTCAGCAAGAATCAACAGCATTCAATTACTGATTCAGAAATTCAGACCCCAACACTCGCTCACGGCAAGGGTGTTTATGCAGTTGATAGGCATGATGGCTTCCTGCATCTTCAATAGTCCCTCACGCGAGGCTACACATGCGTCCGCTTCAGAAGTGCTTAGCACGGCTGTGGAACCAGGCTCAAGGACAATTGAAAGGCCTAGTGTTGGTGACCAGTCATGCATACAACTCTCTGCATTGGTGGAATCCACAAAAGCTTTGCAGGGGACGACCGTTCCAAGAGCCTATTCCACAAATAGTGCTGACGACGGACGCATCTCTCCTGGGTTGGGGAGCGCATGTCCTCCATTACACAGTGCAGGGACTATGGACGACACAGCAAAAGAGGATGCACATCAACCTGCTGGAACTGATGGCAATCTTTATGGCAATGAAGGTGTTCAAAGTACATTTGTGCAACAAAGTCGTGTTGATCCGCACGGACAACATGACTGCCATGTACTACATACAGAAGCAGGGAGGGACACACTCTCCACAGTTGTCACATCTAGCGCAAAGCATGTGGGAGTGGGCCATTCAGAGGAACATATTCCTCATGGCGGAACACCTCCCAGGCAGGGACAACCAGATGGCGGATCTGCTCAGCAGCCACAGCCACCAGTGCTACAACCGTACTTCCAGCAGTGGGGTCACCCAGAGATAGACCTGTTCGCCACAAGGGAAAACGCAAAAGGCCAAAGCTTCGCCGCCAGGTTTCCACACCCGCAGTCTCAGGGCAATGCGATATGGATGAACTGGTCAGGCAGATTTGCGTACGCTTTTCCACCAGCCCCGCTCATACCACTAGTGGCACGCAAACTGCGACAACACTCAATGAACCTCATCCTGGTTGCTCCAACGTGGGCGATGCAACCATGGTACACCACGTTCCTAGAACTTTCCGTGGTGCCTCATCAAAGGCTGCAATTAACACCCAGTCTTTTAAAGCAGAGCCATGGAGACGTTCAGCACCCAGATCCGCAACAGTTAAACCTTGCGATCTGGCTCCTGAAGTCATAGAGTTTGGTTACCTGAACTTGCCTCCTGACTGAATGAATATTATCAAGGAAGCAAGAAGACCTACAACCAGAGCATGCTATGCGGCAAAGTGGAAACGATTTGTCATCTATTGTAACTGTAATGATGTAAATCCGCTAGATGCATCAACTCAAAACATCATATGTTATCTGTTACATTTACACAAATGCAATCTAGCCTACAGTTCCATACATATACATTTAGCTGCGGTGGCAGCTTATCTTCAAAATAGGCGGCACCTTTCACTCTTCAGAGTACTTGCTATTAAAGCTTTCATGGAGGGGCTCAATCGAGTGATTCCTCCAAGACACCCACCTTCACCTGTCTGGACCTCAACGTGGTTCTAACCAGACTGATGGGACCACCTTTTGAACCTCTACACTCGTGTGAAATACAATTCCTAACGTGGAAAGTGGCTTTTTTAGTGGCTATTACATCACTTAGAAGTGTTAGTGAGCTGCAAGCCCTAACTATTCAGGAGCCATTCATCCAAATTCACGCAAATAGGGTAGTGCTACGTACTAACCCTAAATTTATGCCAAAGGTGGTGTCCCAGTTTCACATCAATCAACCAATAGAACTGCCAGTGTTCTTCCCAAATCCAGATTCAGTGGCAGAAAGAGCTCTACATACACTAGACGTTAAGAGAGCTCTCCTGTACTATATAGACAGGACAAAACATTTCAGGAAAACTAAGCAACTGTTTGTTGCCTTTTCACCACGGCATAAAGGCAACCCCATTTCCAAATCAGGTGTAGCCAGATGGATTGTTAAGTGCATACAGATTTGTTATCAGAAGGCTAAACGCACATTAACAGTTCCCCCAAGAGCGCATTCAACACGCAAGTTAGGGGCATCCATGGCTTTCCTGGGAAACATTCCTCTAGAAGAAATCTGTAGAGAAGCCACATGGTCTACCATACATACATTTACCAAACACTACTGTGTAGATGTACACTCCAAGCAGCTGTAGGACAAGCTGTTCTCAAGACTCTTTTTCAGACAGCTGCAGCTGGCACGGGCAACCACCGCTAAGGGGGAGACTGCTATCCATTCTATGCACAGATATGAATTCAGCAGCCCACATGCCTCGAACGGAATATGCTACTTACCAGTATGCATCTGTTCTTGGCATGTAGGGCTGCTGATATTCATATCGCCCGCCCTCCTCCCCGGTGCCTGTCGCAGCTGTAGCACTCAGAATTAATCTCTAGCATGGACATCACTTACTGTATCATACTCCATCTCTGCCACAATAGCGAAAAACAATCTGAGGATGGAGAGGATGCCCATGCGCACTGTAGTCCAGGGGAGGAGCCACCTATCTCGTGATACTTCGAAGACTCTTCCAGGACAACAATGTGCAATCATCCGGACCCAACACTAGGCGGCGATCTATGCACAGATATGAATATCAGCAGCCCTACATGCCAAGAACAGATGCATACTGGTAAGTAGCATATTCCTTACAGCTCTCTTGGCCAAGGGAGCCATCAAGCAAATTCCTGCCCCAGAAGTAGGTCGTGGTTGCTATTCCCACTACTTTTTGGTGCCCAAGAAGGACAAAAGCCTGCGTTCTATCTAGGATCTCAGGAACGTCAACCGCTTGAAGTTCAGAATGTTGACGCTTGCTCACGTCCTGTTTGCTCTCGACCCTGGAGACTGGATGGTAGTGTTAGACTTGCAGGACGCTTATTTTCACATCTCCGTACTGCAGGCCCACCGGCGTTACCTGCCGTTCAGGTAGGCCACTGGCACCTTCAGTTTACCATGCTCCCCTTTGGCCTTACCAGCGCCCCTCGTATGTTTACGAAAGTGATGGCGGTGGTCGCAGCTCATCTGCGCAGATCAAGGGTTCCAGTCTTCCCCTATCTCGAAGACTGACCGTTTAAGGCTGGCTCGCCCCAGGCTGTCGTCTCCCCCCTCCAGACTACAGCCAACCTCCTGCATTCGCTGAGGTTCACCATCCATGTGCCGACATCACACCTGATTCCCTCTCAGAAGCTCCTTTTCATTGGAGCAGTTCTGGACATGATGCAATTTTGGGTTTATCCTCCAGAGCAGCGTGTCCGGGACATTCGGGCTATGATTCTGATCTTTCAGCCTCTATCCCGGGGTTTCAGTCAGAATGACTCTGAGGCAGCTGGGCCTCATGACCTCCTGCAGGTAGATCGTGCCAGATGGCATATGCAAGCTCTGCAGTGGGACCTGAAGTTCCACTGGACGCAGCATCAAGGGAATGAGTCCTATAGCATTCTGATCTCGGCGGGCACTGCATAACAATTGCAGTGGTGGCTAACAAACCTTGATTGGGTGAACTGCAGGTCCCTCTCCCTTCCCCAACCAGAGTACACAGTGGTGACGGACGTATCACTCCTGGGATTGGGCGGCCAAATGGGAGAGGCGGAGATCAGAGGCCTCTGGTCTCCGGCAGAGTCCGGGCTCCACATCAACCTTCTGAAGCTCTGGGTGATCAGTATTGCACCAAAGGCATTCCGTCCCTCTGTCCGGGCAAGAGTGGTGCAGGTTTTCACAGACAACCCCACTGCCATGTGGTACTGCAACAAACAGGGCGGATTGGGGTTGTGTACCCTATGTCGAGGCTCTCCGTCATTGGACGTGGCTGGAAATTCAGGGCATATCAACACCTGGTAGGTTCTCTGACCACCAGGGCGGACGAACTCAGCTGCAGGTGCATGATGGATCACGAATAGCGTCTTTACTCTGAGGTGGTTCAAGGTCTCTTTCTGAAGTGGAGAGAGCCTTGGTTAGATCTATTTACCACTGAAGAGAACACACAATGTCAGCAATTCTGCACATTAGAATTTCCAAGCACTCGCTAGTTGATGCTTTCCGTCGCGAGTGGAGTTGCGGTCTTATTTTCGCCTTTCCGCCTATACAACTTCTGCAAAGAGTGCTGAAGACGATCAAGCGCAACCGGGCCAAAGTCATCCTTGTGGCTCCGGATTGGGCTTGAAGGGTCTGGTATCCTGAGCTGTTACACATGGGCATAGATCCTCTTATCAGACTGCCTCTTCGTGAGGATCTTATGTCGCAGCAGCAGGGAACGGTCCTCCACCCGAACCTGTCCAGCCTCCACCTCCTTGCTTGGAGATTGAGCAGCGATAGTTGACTGCCTTCGATCTTCCTCCTGAAGTCTGTGATGTTATCTTGGCAGCCAGACGTCCCTCCAGAAAGACCTTATATGCCTGTAGATGGAACAAATGTATGGCATGATGCACAGCAAATGCTCTGGATCCCCTTTCTGCCCCTCTTTCTGAGGTTCTCGTGATCCTCCTTTCTTTGGCCCAACAGGGCTATGCTCTGGACACTCTAAAGGGCTCCCTCTTAGGGATTTCGGCCTTTCTTAGATTTCCTGACCAGCCTTCTCTTTTCAAGTTCCCTGTTGTAAATCGTTTTCTTAAGGGCATTACTCATCTTTTTCCCCCTGTTCCCTTTGTATTGTCTCAGTGGGACTTGAACCTGGTTCTTATTTATCTTATGTGCTCTCCCTTTGAGCCACTTCATAACTGTCGTCTCAGACTTCTCACGTTAAAGACTGCCTTTCTGGTTGCCATCATCTCTACTCGCAGGGTGAGTGAGCTCCAAGCTCTTTCTTCAAAGCCTTTTTTTCGGGCAGTTCATCCGGACAAGGTTGTCCTAAGAACCAGACCTTCTTTTCTACCCAAAGTAGTTACTTCTTTCCACATTGGTCAAACCATCACTTTGCCCACCTTCTGTCCACCTCCGCATCCTTCTAAGGAGGAAGAGAGGCTTCACTGTCTTGATCCAAAACGTGCGTGTTCATTTTATTTAGATCGCACCAAGTAATTCCAGGTGGATGACCAGCTCTTTGTCGGCTACGTGGGTGCCAAAAAAGGTCGGGCCGTGCACAAACTCTCTAGGTGGGTTGTTTTGTGCATAAAAGCTTGCTACTCTTTGGCAAAGAAGCCTCCAGTGGGACTGTGTGCCCATTCCACCAGGGCGACGGCAGCTACCACTGCGTTGGGACATGGTGTCTCCCTCAATTACATCTGCCAGGCAGCTGCATGGGCATCTCTGCACACGTTCACAAAACACTACTGCCTGGACAGCCAAGTCCTGTGGCGGCTTCTTTGACCTGTTCTCCAGGACTTTCTGGTGTGAACTTGGTTTGCAGCCCCACCTCCGGGGTTGTTTTTGCTGGCGTATCTATTCTAAGGTAAGGAATCTATAACTAATTGTCTCTTTCAGATAAACAAGTTACTTACCTTCAGTAACGTTATATCTGTAAGAGACATAGATTAGTTATAGATTCCTTACAGCCTCACCCATCCTCCCCATTCTGCGAACTGATTTCTATCGTTGGGGACTCCCTTTCAGGGCCCTAGTTTTTTGTACCAGTGGTCAGTGTCTTGCATGGCACTGAGCTTCTCCCGTGGAACGTTGTGTAAAAGAATCGACGTCATGGCGCGATGGCAGCGTCTAAGTAGCAACTGCAACGTCATTCCGGCAACCACGACACAAATGACGAATGTGGAGCCGACCGACACCACCTTTCGACGTGCAGGGGTATTGCGGACGAAAAACGTCTCCGGATCCAGTCAGACGCCTGGGGCAGGGGCGGCTACCCCTTGTGGGCGTTGGGGCACCGCCCCTCTATTCAGCCTCCAAACCACATTAGAAAAAATTAAGATTTAAAACACACCCACAAAAACTTTCAATAGCACTCACTCGGGCCTCAGACACACACACACACCACTCACTTCACCTGGTACAGCTGCTTAACTATGCTGAAGTCCGTGGATTGAGTTTGATGGAGGCGCACTTTGCATAGCCTGGCTTCAATCAGTGAAATTGCCGGGCGGACAATCTCACATCCCTGGGGGTCTGTGAGGTAATCAGCCAGGCAATTCCATAGCCTCCTGGGATGAGTTCCACCCCTGAGGCGTCAGGAGCTTAACGTCAGTCAAGGAGCCACAGTCTACCCTTCCCTTTGTCGTCACAGGGTGGGGTGGGGTCAGACTCAGAGCATCATGGAACCCAGCCCACTCTGTGACGACAAAGGGATGGGTGGGTTTAGAGGCTGTAGTTAGGAAGCTGAGCTTCCTGCGCTGCTACTTCATCAAGTGCAGTGCTCTCACTGAATACAGCGCGACGGACTCTGCAGAGTTTAGGAAAGCCTTTGAGCTTTCAGCTGGCCCCTCCCGTGATCCTTCCCAGACAGAGGAACAAAGGGCACTATTGAGGTGGGTGAGCTATGATCAAACTGAAATGAAGAGTCAAAGGTCGACACTGGCTCAAATGACAGCGCACAGGCCAGGAATGCTTGTCAAGTAAAGATTGGAAAATAAACATTGTTAGAGTATAAGTGTTTCAGAGTTCAAGATCATGCCTTTTTTTTGCACGAAGAACCGTTTCAGAATACTTCATCAGATTATTTTGCACGAACTCTGAAACACTTATACTCTAACATTAAAAATGGAATTGTTTAAAACGCAGGCCCTTATATTTTACTTGTAAACGTCAAGGAAGACAAATGTAGACGAAGTGCATGTGCTGAACAGCAGTTGTGCATTAATGCGGGTCTGAGTGGCTTAACAAATTCATGTATCTTAATTGTGGGACATTCATCAAGTGTAAATTGAACCACCCAACACCATATGTGACCTCTCCAGAGCTTGAATGAAAAAAGACCACCATGTCTAAACTGCGTTCTAGATCAGTACAACATGCCAGCGTCGGCCAGTATTAACTCAAAACCACGACCTCCAGTAGCATAAGAGACCCTTGTATTACACCTACCTGTACCTGTGCACGCCCTTGCTTTACACCCACCAGTGCACACCCTTTTATTACCCTCACCAGTGCACACCCTTTTATTACCCTCACCAGTGCACACCCTTGCATTACCCTCCCAGTGCACATCCTTGCATTGCAGCCACCAGTGCACACCCTTGTATTACACCCACCAGTGCACGCCCTTATTTTACACCCACAAGTGCATGCCCTTGTATTACAACCACCAGTGCACACCCTTTATTTATTTTACAGAGTTTTATATAGCGTAAATTTCACCCGAATCGGGTATCAGAGGTCGACCACCCTAGCCGTTAGGCCAACTCCTCTCCCCTTGTATTACAACCACCAGTGCAAGCCTAAACAACCAAAACATATGCCACTCCAAATAAACTAGAGGACAGCACGGACATGAAAAATACATAAAGTAATATTTATGGTAATAGTTAGCATCTGTTGTGCACTTACGGTTTAAAGCACACTGATTCTTTCTTTAATTTTAATAAGGTCACTTAGTGAACTTAGCATGCCCCTAAGTTAACACTGATGCCATAAATATGGATTGACTTGCAAACCATGAATGTTAAAAGCGTAGAGGGAATGCATTTCAGCGATTTAGTTCCTCTCTTATTTTACATGCTTAACTTAATCTTTCATTCCCCACGAGTTAGCTATTTTATAATGTTGTTGTTTATCTGTATTTTTTTCTGTGCACACTTTGAAGCTTGAGGCATGCCAGGTGTTTAAGGGGCTTTGATTGGGTCCTCAGGCTGAAGCCAGACAAAGTGCCCGTCAGTGGGTTGGCCTTTCATACAGATCAATGTGTACTTCATTTGCAACTGAAATTCTGTGGATGTGTGTGTGAAGGGGGTACACTGATGTCAAAATACTTGCAAGGCAAAAGTAAGAGAAATCAAAGTGCTTAACATTTGAGAAAGTGCAGTGCATGTTGGGGGACGGTGAAGTGACTGACGCGAGGAAGGGCATTCGGGAAAGAGTGAAAAGAGGATGCTGAAGAGGAAAGAGGGGGTTGAAGATGTGCAGATGGACAAGATATGCAGAGAAAAAGCGGATACATATCTAACATAAAGCACACATAATTGATGGCCAAAACTCTTTCCACAGGCCTCAATTCTATTTCATTCACAGGCTCACTATTTCAGAATTTAAACATTTCCAATGTTAATTATTTATAAGAAATCATTGTTGTTACTCATTTGTCTTAAACAGCTAACACCCAGTGACAATGCCAATCAAACTGACAGGCTTTAAATTGCTGTGCCATTTATCTGGATTAAATTGCATCTGAGAGAAACCAAAATACTGGTCTAATGGCACACTATGGGAATCACAGAAATATATTTGGCATTTTCCTTCTTCTGGTCCTTTTTCTCCAAAGTCTATATTATTCCGGTCTTTTAGCCCTCTAATATTTTTCTCCACTAACTCCTCCACCTCTTTTTTCCCCTGTTCTCTCGTGCCACTTTTTCTTTCCCTTTCTCTCGCTACCATCTCTTTTCCATTTCTCTGTTGTTTTGGCCTTCTTTCTTCTCTTTTGACTTGTCTCTACTCTGCTCTATTTTCTTTATCCGTCGTTCTTTTTCCTACCTGCGTTTCTCTCATCTTCATATACCCCTCTCCCCTCCCGTTTTTGTTCCTTACACCTTAGACTTCCGTTTCTCGTTTCTATTTCTTTTCTTCCTGTAGAAAGCTATCTCAATCTCTGTCTCGCTCTATCCTTCTTTTCAATAACCCTAATGCTTGCCCTTCTTTTTTTCCTTCCTGCCTGGCAGCTCTCATATGTTGCCCTGTCTTAACTACCTTTCCTCTCCCAAGAAAGTAGTGGCATTTACATAAATTACAGGACAAGAACAGTCAGATCTTTTGAAAAGGTAATGTGGGTGGGAAATGCCCCCTACACATGCCTTTACAGACTGTGATAGAAAATAGGCCCAGGCACCAAAATAAAGATGGTCCCATACACTGAATTAGGTAGCTAAGAAAATGTCCCACCTTTTCAAATTGGGGCAGTTTTTAACTTAAGACAAGCAGTGTAGTGTAGGTGTTTTGCAAGGTATAGTGGACTACATGCATTGGTGCTTGCTGCAGGCATTGTTTGATACCAGAGAAATCAACAGTAAAAAACGGGTCCCCAGACTAAAGCAGGCCCACAAAAAGCCAAAAAGATGGTTCATGCACTGACCTTAAATACCAGCTCTTCTGGCACTGCCTGATTACCATACACTGTATAGACCTGCTACTGCCCTGGGCTAAGGTAATGAGAGAGAGGGTACTGAGCCCCATGCTTGCCATTTTTATTTCCAATTCCATAGGTGTAGCACTGCAACCTCCCCTCTCACTCAGTGTAGTTGGAATTCCACAACAAGAGCCTGACACACGGAAGGCTCCATGTATGCACAGCTCTTCGTCCCTTAATTGTAAATCTTCTGGCGTGTTTCCTTGTCTTCACAAGCCGCACCCCTGATGAGGCGGCAAGAGGGGCAAACAGCGCCCTGACACCGGCAGATAGACCGGCTGCTCTTGCGCCTTAATGTGCGTGCTCCTTGCACTCTACTCACATGATTTCATGTGCTTTGCAGGACTGTCAGGCATGCACATGGCTGGTCCGGAATGGTAAAGAAAGGAATAGTTGGACAAAGATCAGCAGCGGATGCACAGGCCTGGGCCCCCAACCACAGAGGAGGGCACTTCTCTCCCTCACCTGCAGCTTGCACGTACAGCCTCCAGCCACCCATTTGGACTGCCTGCCACATCGCTGACAAAAATATGCCATTTGCCACGAGGAGGGTTATGTGGTAACCTTGGAAACGGGTGTGGTGGACTGCATGGTGGAGGTACTACCGGTACTGGACCAACTTCACCTTCACTCGGTCCAGATTATCTCCACACACTTGTTCGGGATGCGCTGCTAAGTGCAAGTCAGCTTACAATTTACACCAAAAATAGAGGTGCTGACTCAAGTTTTCAGCTTCAATATAAGCACCATGGCTGAGTGATTAGAGAGGTAGTGGGCCATGTTAGTAGAAGAAGCACTACACATACCCTGCTGGGTCTATAATGGACAGGTGTATAGTGAATTTTCTTGAGCAGACGTGCTTTCTGTATCACTATTGCCTTCAGGAAATGCAGCTCGCACTTTGGGCACCACTAATGACAGGTGGGCGGAGTGGGGTTACCAGTGGCATCAGCAGAGGGGGAGCGGCAGATAAGATGTGTGTGCAGAGTCCACAAGGCTGCATTGTCCTCGGCTCTCGTGCGAGCCTTGATGACTTCATCAACCAATACAGTAAAGAGGCAGAGTTGTGTTACAGGTAGAAAACACTTAGAGTCCTGTTTCCATTGGTTGTATGTGCTTGGCTTGGGGGTCATTTTGCAAGCAGACCAGTTGGAGTATTGGGCACATTTCTGATATGTTTCTAATATTTTCTTCACACTTGTACTTTAAAATGCTATATTTGGATCCTGTTTTTCTGCAACAATTTGCAATAAATATGTGGTGTAAAAGCCACCATTTGAATCCACTTTTTGCAAAATTTTCTTGCAGGGGGAGAATCCCCCCGCACCTTCCTTTTTTCAGTTTGGGCTCGCTTGCTTCGCTCGCTTGCGCGTTGTACTAGGGTACTATTATTTGCCTCATCACTTTCAAAATCCACCAGCCGCCACTGCCTGGGGGTAATTCGAAGGTAAGGAATCTCTAACTAATCTAGGTCTCCTACAGCTATATCGTTACCGAAGGTAAGTAACTTGTTCATCATGTGACCATAAATATTACCAATACTGTAATTTTGATACTTTACATAAGCAGTCTTGTTTATTTTTTGGGCTTTCTTGCTACTTTCAGGTTGTGCTACATATGATGTCCAAAGTGAATGAAAGCCCATCATTGGTATTGCTATTAAAAATGAAATTTCTTTCCTACTGTCAACAATCCTGTTCTCCAAATAGTAGTTTGTGTGGTTCACTGCCAAGTCGGTTTTTCATTTTGTTGCACATGGGTGCATAAGAAATATTGTTTTTGTTTGGCTTGTTGGGCCACTTTTATTTTGTGAGTCAGATAGCATGCAAAGAAAACTATGTAGATTAATATGTTCCATTTGTTATGTATTTATTTGTAGGTTTCCATTAGCATGTGACCATAAACTGGTATTGATCTTGTTCATATTGTTAATATGAAACTTTGCATGTGCAGTTTAATTTATTTCTTGGGTTTCCTTGCTACTTTTAGTACTACTGTGCTTCATGATATTATGAAGTCGAAAAAACTTTTACCTTAAGAAATACTTACTCGACTTACCTGCACTACCCCACGGAAACATCTGTGCCCCCAATATGTAATTCTGGCAAATGTCATAAAAATCAAGCCTCCGATTTTCGCCCTACATGAAATGCAAAGGTCTACGGAAAATGCATTGCATTTCAACCCCATTTTGGAACCTCCCTTTTTTTTCCCCCCCCCTGGGCAATACACCGCAAAACTTTTAGCCCTCCCAAAGTGAATCTGGGGCACCAGGTTTCATGCATATTCGTCAAACGGGTGCAAAGTTATTAACTGACAAAAAGTCGAAAAATCCACATCTCTGGTCAGCCTAACTATAATACCACCAGTGCAAGTGTAGTTATATAAATATTTATACCTACACTTTTGACATCTTAGAAATAATTTTAACTTAAAAAGGTGTATGTAATGGCTAATAAAATCCAACAATTTATGTTACCCAAGTAGTTCCTTTCATTGGGGCTCAATCTATTTTGCCCTGTTGATTACATCTTTAACTCATCCCACAGAATCCTGTAGCACATACTGTCAGTTTTGTGGTACTGCTCACGACCCCACATTTTTTATACTAATTTGTGCTGCCTCGACATTTTCAAATTTTATTTCTTCACATGATTGTAGGACATGAATGCCTTTTCCACGCTTGGTATACCGCAAACCGCAAATGCCATTATCATGAATTCCTTTACCACGCATGGTAAGTAAAACGTGTGTGTGTAATTTTTTGGGAGGGTTGGGGGAGACCAAACCCCCACTTAAACTTTATTTACTTCTAACCTTCCTATACCACTAGCCACCCCAAAACCTCAATTTACCCAATACTATCTTTTTCCACTGCCCACCCCTAAAGGCTAATATTACCCTTGCCTCCCTAGCTGTAAATTTGAAACAAGGCAGGTCGCTCCCCACGCCGCACGTGTGCCCGTGCCCTTAGCCCAGCTGCCGCTGCTGCTGACGGAGTTCGAGGCCCTCCTCCACCCGCAGGCTGAAGGTTTGCTCTTGTTCGTGTTCTCTGTATTTTGTTTGATTGTCTTAGTTTGTGTTTCCTCCTTCCCTCTTGTGCCATTACTGTGCCCTTTTGCCTTCTGTACCCCCTTGCCGTTCCTCACTCACACGTTTACCCGCCGCTGCGTTCCCTGTGGCCCCGCCCCCTGCTCTCCAATTTGTCCGCTCCCACCTCCCAGCTGCTCCTTCCTCCCACCCTCTTCTAATGACGGCAGCTGGCGGCCTTGCCGAGGGCGTGCCTAAGGCAAGCCCGTCTGCACCTAGACCGCGCCAGAACCCCTTGCCCCCGCGAACACCGCGACACCCGAAGCCGCTAACGCCAACACCCTCCACGCACTCAACACCAGACAAGCACACGCCTGCTTCCTGGCCGCCCCGAAGCTCACCAAAGGCCCCTTTACATGTCAGAACTGCAGCTTCACCAGTCTCTGAGCCTCCAACCCGCCCACCAGGGCAGGACGCAACCACCTCAGTTGCATACTGCTCAACACCCGCTCCGCATGCAAACACGCCGTCGAACTCTGGGACCTGCTCGACACATCCTCCCCCGGACGTAGCCATCCTGACAGAGACCTGGATGAACGACTCCTCGGCACCCGACATCACCATAGCCATCCCGGACGGCTACAAGATCACCCGCATATACGTCACTAACGGAGTAGGAGGTGGGCTCGCCATCATCCACAAGACCACCCTCATGGTCTCGACCAACTCCGACGACACGGATAACAAGAAGCCCACAAGAACGCCATGCGCAAACACCATCACCGCATTAGAGCCACAAAAATGACATCTTTCAAGGACCGCCTTGACAACAACGCACACAACAGCAAAGAGGTCTTCAACATCGCGAAGGAACTCTCCAACACCAACGACATCCCACCATCGCAGGACCTGTGCAACTCCCTCGCCTCCTACCACTGCAAGATCGCCGACATCCAAGACAGCTTCAACAACCTGTCCACCCCAACAACACCTCAGACCCCACAACCACCACCCACAGAGACCCCCTGCTCATGTGGACCCACATCAACAGCGGCGACACCATCAAGATCATGAACGCCATCCACTCCGGATCCCCATCAGACCCATGCTCACACCACATATTCAACAAAGCCAGCGCCACCATCGCACCCCATCTGTGCAAGGCCGTCAATGTCTTCTTCGAGACCGCGACCTTGCCAGAGAGCTGGAGGCACGCCGAGATCAACGCCCTGCTCAAGAAACCCAAGGCGGACCCGAGAGACCTCAAGAACTTCCGGCCCATTTCTCTGCTCCCGTTCCCAGCAAAGGTTATCGAGAAAGCCGTCAACAGCTGACCCGCTACCTCAAGGACAACAACATCCTGGTCCCGCCCCAGTCTGGATTCCACAGCAACCATAGCACCGAAACTACCCTTATCGCCGCCACCGATGACATCCGGGCCCTGCTGGACAAAGGCAAAACGGCAGCCCTCATCCTCCTGGACCTATCAGCCGCCTTCGACACGGTCTGCCACTGCACCCTACGCAAACACCTCCACAACGCAGGGATCCGAGACAAGGCTCTGGGATGGACCACCTCCTGCCTGTCCAGCAGAGCGTCCGCCTCACCCACCTTCCTGTCCGAGGCCTCTAAGATCATCTGCGGTGTACCCCAAGGGTCATTCCTCAGCCCAACATTGTTTAACATCTACATGGCCCCGCTCGCCCACGTCGCCAGACTGTATGACCTCAACATCTTCTCCTACGCTGACGACTCACAGCTGATCTTCTCCCTCACCAAGGACCCCCTCACAGCCAAAACCAACCTCCACAAAGGAATGAAAGCCGTCACTGAATAGATGAAGAACAGCGGTCTGAAGCTGAACTTCGACAAGACGGAGGTCCTCATCCTTGGCTCCACCCCCTCAGCCTGGGACGACTCCTTATGTAAGTAGATTTTTGTTTTCACTTCACGTTATGTGTCAATAATTGTGAATACACATCATATATCTATGTGTGCATATATAGGTCTTGTTCCCAATTTTGGAGTATATAGTTTTCACCAAATTTGTTATAAAATCATATACTACTTCAGAAGTACATGAGTTTCTGTTTTCTTGGGCATTATTTTGATTTCTCTCATTAAATGTTAGTCTCATCCGTAGAAAGGAATGAATAGAATAAATAAGTTGGCCGCTTTCTATAAGCTGATAGGTGTTATTAATTAGGGTCAGATTTTCTTTCTTTTTTCTTTCTTGTTAAACAGTTTTGATACTTCTAAATGCTCTGCACTTCCTTTGACAAAGCCTAACTACTTGAAGCCACCGCTGCCTGTGGTTGAGCTAATGTTTTACAAAAGAACCTGTCTGGACCTAAGACTGGTTTGAGTTTATTACACGATTCGGTCCCACAACCACACCGGTGCTCAATTTGTAAAAATGTAATTGCCAGGACTCAAGGTATTCCGCTTCTACCTCACCACCCACACAACTTCTGCTACTGAAAGGCAGTGCTAGCACTTCCTGCTTACACTGCTACCAAATTACAGTGCCAGCATTTCCTACTTACTATTATAATTAATTGTGACAGTATAGACTATTGCAAGTCAACCCAGGCTATAGGGGACATGGAAGGATAAGTTTTATCATTTTTTAATACAACGTATTGCAAAAGTATTGGGGCTGGCTGGAAAAAAATACAGAGCCTCCAGCATGTGGTTTATTTTCATAAACAATTGCCCCATTTTTAAAATTAAGTGCAGGTGGCCAGCACCGGTTAACACCAACACAAAGTAAGCACTGAACTACACCATATATTAAAGCGCTTTCCTCACAGTAAGGTAGTCCATTTGACAACTCTTTCCTGATATCCTGGTTAAATTTGACTCTACATCCTTTGTGATGTCACGTTGAGCAAGGATGCTGCCACCTAGGTTTCCACTCAGTTATTGCTAGGGCTTTTCTTCAATCCCGGATTACTGCTCTTTTATTTTTTTTTTACTCGTCTCTCATTTTGATAGTTACTTCTAGCTGCAGAGTCTTCAACTTTTCAATACTTGCATAGGCATCAGGTTCGATCTGGACACTTTTGAGCTGTACTTCCGCATGCCGTCTGGTGGTGCTGTGCGGCTCCTCACTGACACCATTCCGTTCTGGACATGACCTTGGGAGCCTATATAGGTTCCACTACTGCGCACTGACGTCAGTTCCTTAATTTCCATACCACCAGACACAATTTCTGAGCTTCCTCTTGTATCTTTACAGACTTATTTGCTTCAAAACGTATAGGCTATGCAAGTGAAGTTTCACCTTCCAAAATAACAGGTTTTAAACCTTGTAAGGACTGTAGCAAGCAAATATCTGACAGATTCACATAATTTTTGCCTGGGGTCAAGCCTCCATTGTTAGACTTGCAATGATGGCACTCTGATTAATCTGATGGCCATTCAGGACCGTGAGGTGAAGCTATACGTCAGTAAGCATTGAAGGATCCAGTGTCAGGACTGGTCCAATTTCAAAGGTCAGGCCCATTCCCAGTCCAAAAGTCGGTCTCAAATTCAATAGACTTCACGACCCAAATCCTGGGGTAAGTTCAGTAAAAACATAAAAAATCCAAGAGGGACTCAGCCCCTTCCTGCCACTGTTGTACTCCTGAAAATGTGGACAACAGTGGCAGGGGGCATCGCCATGCCCTTTCATCCTGCTCTCGAAGTCGGTAGACGTCTGAGTCAATCCTACAACTTGTCCTAGCACAACCAAAGTTTTTGGGGGCAGTCTATGACTCCAGTGCAAATTTAAGAGTTCTGTAAGACCATGTTGCAACTCTTTGGATTCCTTCCGACTCCCTCTGGCTCGACTGCTGGCCCCACGCAGCCAAGAAGCCCTCCATCTTGCATACTGCCAGTGGGTCACCTTTGGCACCCGTTCGATCCTCTGTTACCACTGGCAGACATCGACGGTTACCTTTGCTGACTACATTTATGGCTCCACAAACCACACCAGTTCCTGAAACATCAACACTGGTGCAGACTCCATTGACGTCGGAGGACGAGGAGCATTCTATTATGCTCTCCAACTTAGTCAGCTCTGCCCCTATTTTTACAGTGACCATGCTCAGTGTCTGCTGAACCAGCGCCTTTGCCCCCTCCATCGAAAAGCACCTCGCCTCCGCACTCAGCCGCACTCCTCCCCCCACCACGACCAACGCCAACTCCGCAACCAACCAACTCCACAAATGGGTCGCCAACTGCGCCAACACGCTCGCCCCCCTCCAGAACTCCAACAGGCAACACACCACTAAAGCCACCTGGTTCACCACGGACCACTGAGTAACAAAATGCTCATCCAGACGACTTGAGAAAGGGTGGTGGAACAGCAAAACCCTGGACGCACACACCGCCTACAGAACTGCCACTAAAGCACACCACCAACTCATCAGATCTACAAAGAGGAACTTCATCCAGGAAAGAATCCTCTCCAACTCCCGCAACTCCACGGAACTCTTCAACATCATACAGGAATTCACCAGGCCCCCCAAACCCTCCAGGACCTCTGCAACAAACTCGGTTCCTTCTTCCACCACAAGATCTACGACTACTTCTACGAACAGAACAAAGGCACTAGCCGAGCAACTTTAAGCAGTAACTCCACTCAGCCGACCATCTTCGCCTGGACCCCTGTCACCACAGAAGACACCGCAAAAACCTTGAGGAGCATACACTCCGGGGCATCCCCTCACCCCTGCCCTGCACACATCTTCCACAGGGCCACCTTCGCCATCACACCAGAACTAAGATGGACAATCAACTTCTCCCTCGAAACAGGCATGTTCCCCGATGACTGAAAATGCGCAAAAGTCAAACCCTCCTCAAGAAGTCCTCCGCAGACTCAATGGACCTCAGGAACTACAGGCCCATCTCCCCCTCCCCTTCGACGCCAAAGTCACAGAGAAGGCCGTCAACATCCAGCTAACGAACTTCATAGAATCCAACATCCTCCTCAACACATCCCATTCTGGCTCCCACAGCACCAAGACCGCCCTCCTAGCTGCCACGGATGACATCCGCACACTCCTCGACCAAGGCCACACTGCAGGCCTCATTCTACTAGACCTCTCAACAGCCTTCGACACAGTCTACAACTGCACACTAGCCACCAGACTCCATGACACCAGCATGCAGAGAACTGCTCTAGACTGAATCCGCTCCTTCCTCGCAGGCCGAACTCAAAGAATTTCCACTCTGAATCCACAGAGATGCGGAGTACCCCGAGGATTCTCCCCCAGCCCCACGCTCTTCAACATCTACATGGCCCCCCCTCACAACCATCGTCAGAAAACACGGACTCAGTATAGAATCCTTCGCTGACGACACCCACCTCATCCTCTCCCTTACCAAGGAACCAGACACCACCAGGAGCAACTTCCAGGAAGGAATGAAGGACGTCGCAACCTGGATAAACAGCAGCTGCTTGAAGCTCCACTCGGAGAAAACTGAAGTCCTCATCCTCAGATCCACCCCCTCCGCCTGGGACAACACCAGGTGGCCCCCCGCCCTCTGCACCCCCCACCACTCCTACGGACCATGCCCGCAATCTCTGCATCATACTAGACTCCTCCCTCACCATGAACTGACAATCGTCTCCATATCCTCCACATGCTTCAGCACTGTCTGCATGTTTCGCAAGACCTTCAAATGGATCCCCCCGAATCCCGGAAGACAGTCACCCACGCACTCCTCACCAGCAGGCTGGACTAGGGGAACGCCCTTTATGCCGGAAACAACAAATATCTACTCCACAAACTCCAGACTACCCGCCCAAGAGTCCACCCCCACCCCCCTGGCCTTGAGACCCTCAAGGTTGAGTAGTGTGCTCTGTAAATCCCTTATGATTGATTGATCGGAATCGCTTAATGTCCCAGTTCTACTGGGAAGGTCTCATACACTACATTCCTTTTTTTGGGATGAGTTCTGACAACAAGTATGATGTGGGGGATACATTTGTGCAACCTTACTGTGAAGAAAACAGATAGAAGGCCACTGGCATCCTGGAGGTCCTCATAACTCCCCTGACACCCGCCGCGTCTCAACCCCAGGCTCTGCAACTGAGACAAGTGCCTCCTTCACAATGGTCATGCAGAGGGTAGACTAGGTTCTCTGCCTCATGTTCCCCCACCTTGAAGGCTAAATGTCCTGATTGAAGTCCTCCAACCAGTGTAAACCAATACTGAGTCCCTATTGCCTGTCAATGAGGCCTTTATCGAAACCCTCTTAAAAGCCAGGGCCAAACCCTGCTCTGGGTTCCCTGTGAATTGTCAAATTGGGCTGCTTCTCCCCCCTGGTGAGCCTACCTTTTTGACTCGCACCTCTCTCCTGAGAACTTGGTGGTTCAAGCCGTCACAAGTCTGACAAACCTGAATGCATTCCCAAGTGCTCCCTCATATATGATATATAAAAGAGTAGAGCCCTTTGGGAAGAGAGTATTTTCTTCTATAAATTTGGCTGTCTGGTCGGTCAGTACCTTTAGGACCTCTATCAACACGCTCTTTGGGATTCTTTCGCTCAAGTCCTCCAAGGTGTCCCAGAAGACCTTCAGTCTGTACTGACCCAGATCGTACAACATGGCTGTGATGCCGCTATATTGGCCATCCTTTATGGCCTGGATACTACTGATTTCATTGGGTGAGTCATTGACACTAGGGTGGCTACCCCATTGCCATGCCCTGCTGAGATTGACTGGGTTTTTGGACAATGTTGAATCATCCCTTATGGATATACTTTGATGCGCCTCTTTATAAAAGCAAACTCCACTTTTGAGTTCTTCAAAGAAAACACAAAACATAATGAGAAATTAATAGGTACTTAAATATTCAATGTTGTTGGGGAGGTAAGGCAATTTCATTGGTGTTGTATTGGATTGTTCCTCATCAGGATGTGTGTTAGACTGTAACAAATTATTAGGTTCTGTTCTTCACAAGACCATATTCTCCACTTAAAGAGTAAAGGGTTTGATGCCTTAATTGGATCTATATAGCATGCTTTTGATTGGGTTATCTCCTTAGACCTCCTTTGGTATTAATTCAGCAGGTCTGTGTTAGACGGGGACCGGGACAGTGATCGCACAGACAGGTAACTTCCCCCCCACAGATGGACACCACACAAAGCTTATGGTAACACCTTTTATAGGCACTTCGGGTAGTAGAGTGGTACGATACAGGGCGATCAGGACACGATGATCCTCTCAATTCTAGTCTCTAGTAAGGGAAGGGGGTAGCGGGACAGTCTTGGTACCCACGGGTACGGGTGTGTAACGGTGATAGCTCCCAATCCTCGAGCTCGGTGTTCGGAGGGGTCAGACCGCGGCAGCGCCGGCAGGTCCCGAAGAGGTCGTAGGTGGCACGGGCCGCGGCAGCGCCAGCAGGTCCCAACGAGGATGAAGGTTACAACGGGCCGCGGCAGCGCCAGCAGGTCCCACGAGAATGCAGGTTGCAACGGGCCGCGGCAGCGCCAGCAGGTCCCACGAGGATGAAGGTTACAACGGGCCGCGGCAGCGCCAGCAGGTCCCACGAGAATGCAGGTTGCAGAGGGCCGCGGCAGCGCCAGCAGGTCCCACGAGGATGAAGGTTACAACGGGCCGCGGCAGCGCCAGCAGGTCCCACGAGGATGAAGGTTGCAGAGGGCCGCGGCAGCGCCAGCAGGCAGGACAATAGTTCACAAGGCAGGGCTGTGGCAGCGCCAACAGTCCATCAAGGATGAGTTCGTCGCGGTGTCTCTCGACTCCAGGATACAACTGCCTTCCTGTCCTGGGGCTGCCTCAGTTATAGGTCTGGCGCCCTTTGATGTCCGGACCCTCGCCCTTGGAGGTCGGGAGGTCTGGGATGAGGGAGTCCAGACACCCAGCAGGGGGGTGGAGCCAGCGCCCGAGGAGGCTGGGGGTGCTCGGCACCTGGCGGGGGAGAGCCATCGACACTTCGTACTCCCATTGACCTGCCAAGTGGGCCGTTCACCTCCTGGGTGGAGGGTGGTGCCGGGATGTCGGGGCCTGGCCAGGCCCAGTGTTGGGGTCGGGCTGAGGCCGCACGGCCGCGTGGTGCCGTGTCCAAGATGGCGGCTGGGCCGGGCAATGGTGCGGACGGTGGCCCGGGCCCTGTCCTGCGGGGAGGGAGCGAGCCCTTCATGTGGCCTGTCCAACATGCGTCCCCCCCAGCTGAAGGCGGGGAGAGTCAACCATCTTCTTGGGGACTTTCCTCGTCGAGGCGGAAAAAGCGGGACAGGCCATCCGCGTTGGCGTGGTCTTGGCCGGGTCGATGTTCCACAGTGAAGTCCATCCCCTGCAGGGAGATGGACCAACGTAGTAGTTTCGGGTTTTCCCCCCGCATCTGCATGAGCCATTGCAGGGGTCGATGATCGGTCTGGACCCGGAAGTGGGTGCCGAAGAGATAAGGCCGGAGCTTTTTGAGGGCCCACATCACGGCGAAGGCCTCCCTCTCGATGGTGCTCCAGCGTCGTTCTCGGGCCAGGAGCCGTCTGCTGATGAAAGCCACTGGCTGGTCAAGTCCTTCGGGGTTCAACTGGGAAAGGACTGCCCCAACGCCATGGTCGGAGGCATCTGTTTGGACGATAAATTCCCGGCTGTAGTCGGGGGCCTGGAGCACCGGGGCGGAGCACATGGCGGCCTTCAGCTTCTCGAAGGCCGCTTGACAGTCTGGGGTCCAGTTGACCTTTGGTTGGTTTTTGGAGGTGAGTTCCGTGAGGGGCCCTACGATGCTGCCATAGTCCCTCACGAACCGTCGGTAGTAGCCTGTGAGTCCCAAGAAGGCGCGGACCTCGGTCTGGGTGATGGGGGGCTGCCACGACTGGATGGCAGCGATCTTGAGTTGCAGAGGGGCCACCAGACCGCTTCCCACCTGGTGCCCGAGATAGGTCACGGACCCCTGGCCAATTTGGCATTTGCTGGCCTTGATCGTGAGGCCAGCTCGTTGGAGGGCATGTAGCACCTCTCGGAGGTGGTGGAGGTGGTCGGACCAGTGGTGGCTGTACACAGCGATATCGTCCAGGTAGGCGGCGCTGAATCCTTCGAGTCCTGCCAGGACCTGGTTTACTAGCCGCTGAAAGGTTGCTGGGGCATTCTTCATGCCGAATGGCATGACCTTGAAGTGATAGTGGCCATCAGGGGTAGAGAATGCCGATCGTTCTTGGGCCCGGGGTGTGAGACCGATCTGCCAGTAGCCCGCTGTCAGGTCGAAGATGCTGAGGTAGCGGGCAGCTCCCATGCGGTCGATTAGTTCATCTGCTCGGGGGATGGGGTGTGCGTCTGTTCTGGTGACCGCATTCAAGCCCCGGTAGTCGACGCAGAACCGGAGCTCCGGCGTGGCGCCGGGGGCGGCCGCTTTGGGGACCAGTACCACTGGGCTGGCCCAGGGGCTGTCAGAGGGCTCGATGATCCCGAGGGTGAGCATCTTGGCCACCTCCTCTTGGATGCAGGCCCGTACCCGATCTGGTACGCGGTAGGCCCGATGGCGGATAGGGGGACTGTCTCCAGTGTCCACGTCGTGTAAGCACCAGGGGGTGACCCCTGGGGTGAGGGAGAACAGGGTGGAGAACTGGAGCAGGAGGACTCGGCAGTCTTGGCGCTGTTCCAGGGTGAGGGCCTCCGAGAGTCGGACCCCGTCCACGGAGCCGTCTTTCTCCCGTGACCGTAGGAGGTCAGGAAGGGGTTCGGAGTCCTCCTCGGTTCCATTGTCGGTTGCCATCAGGAGACTGAGTTCGGAGCGTACAAAGTGGGGTTTCAGTCTATTAGCGTGGAGGACCCGGAGAGGGTTTCGGGAAGATTCCATATCGATGAGATAGGTGACAGGGCTCTTGCGCTCGATTACTTTGAAGGGCCCCGTCCATTTGTCTTGCAGGGCGCATGGTTCGGTGGGAGACATTACCCACACTTGTTGGCCGGGTTCAAATTCGATGGAGGATGCGTTTTGATCGTACCACCTTTTCATGTCCTCCTGACTGGCCTCCAGGTTTGCTTTTGCCATCTCTCTGAACCTTCTGGTCTGGTTGCGGAGGGTTAGGAGGTACTTGAAAACATCTGGAGTGTTCTTTAGAGGGGGCATTTCCCAGCCTTCTTTGACTAGGCTGAGCGGGCCTCGCACCGGGTGTCCATACAAGAGTTCGAAAGGGCTGAAGCCGAGGGACTTCTGGGGGACTTCTCGGTAGGCAAAGAGAAGGCACGGTAGTAGCACATCCCACTGGCGACGGAGGGGCTCTTCCAACCCCCCAATCATCCCTTTGAGCGTGCGGTTGAACCGCTCAACCAGTCCGTTCCCTTGAGGGTGATAGGGGGTCGTGAATCGGTAGGTGACCCCACACTGTTGCCAGAGGGACTTCATGTATTTTGAGATAAAGTTCGTACCCCTGTCGCTGACGACTTCCCGGGGGAAGCCCACTCGAGAGAAGATCCCCATCAAGGCTCGACCCACTACTGGGGCTGTTATCGTACGAAGGGGGACCGCCTCAGGATAGCGGGTAGCGTGATCCACCAGGACCAGGATGAAGCGATGTCCCTGTGCTGTTCGGGGGTCCAGGGGCCCCACAATGTCTATTCCCACCCTTTCGAACGGGGTGGTCACCACGGGGAATGGTTGTAGGGGTGCCTTGAGTTTGCGGCCGCTCTTCCCACTGGCCTGGCAGGTCGGGCAGGACCGGCAATGGTTGGATACGTCATTTCTCATTTTGGGCCAAAAAAAGTGAGTCACCAGGCGGTGGTAGGTCTTGTCTTGGCCCAGGTGCCCGGCCAGGGGGACATCATGGGCTAGGTTCAACAGGAAGTCTCTGAAGTGGAGGGGCACCACCAGCACTCGCCCGGCCCCCAGTTCTGCGATTTTCTGTTCGCTGTACAAGAGATCATTGTCCCAATAAACCCAGTGGGCCCCGGTGGTGTCTCCTTGGCTCTGGGCGAGCGCTTGCTGTCGCAATCCCTCGAGGGAGGGGCAGGTCTTTTGCTCCTGCCGGAATTGTTCCTGGGTGGGCCCCCCTTCTTGACGCCACTGAGCCAGGTCGGGAAGCTCGGGGGGCTGTGTGGACCCCTCTGGGGTGGGGTCCGGGTGGTCGGTCTGGAGGAAGTCTTCTTCTGGAGTGATCGAGGGCGGAGGTGCTGCCCATTCTGGTTCTTCTGGTCTAGGGATGGTGCGGGTGGCCATGGACCGGGTGGTTACGCACGCCCAGTCCGGGAGACCCAACATCCCCAGATGCTCTCTTCTTTCCACAGCGGCCCACGGGGAGCTCTCGAGATCGTTCCCCAGGAGGCAGTCTACGGGGGCATCGTCACGGACAGTTACTTTCAGCATGCCGGACACTCCTCCCCATTCGAAGGGGACGCAGGCCATCCGACACAGGCTCTCCGAGTTATCTGCCGATCGGACGGGGCAGAGTACGTTTGGTAGGATTTGTTCTGGGGTCACCAGGTGACAGCGGACGGCCGTCACACTGGCCCCGGTGTCACGCAGGGCCTCGGCCTTGCGCCCATTGATGCTCACCCATTGGCTGTACTTCCGAGTGTTGGCGGGCAGGGGAGTCCGCGGGACCATGTCTCTTCCTCCTAGGCATGCCAGGGTCATGGCGGCGGGTTCCCACTCGAACTGCTCCGACTCATAGGTCTCCGTGTCTTCGGAGACTTGTTCTTCTCCCAGGGCGGCGGCCGCCATCTGGCGGGGCCCGGGGGCCTGGTTCTTCGGGCAGGTCGGGTCACTGGCATAGTGGCCGACTCGTTGGCATCGATGACACGTCACGTTAGCTCGGAACCCCGGGCGCATCGGGGGGTTTCCCCGGCCTGCTGGGGCCGGGGTGGCGTTAGTGGGTGCGCCCGGGGCGGCGTCTCTGCCCCGGCCCGGGCCTCCTCCTCCTCCTCGGGGACGATGGTGACCTTGGTTGGTTCTGTTCTGCTCGTTCGGCCCACTCCGGGCCACTCGGGTGCTCTCCCACCGGTCAGCCTCGGTGGCGAGCTGCCGGGGTTCAGTCAATTTACTGTCGAGGAGGTGCTGCCTGAGCTCGACAAAGCAGTTGTTGGAGAGGTGCTCCCACACAATGAGATTGAAGAGTTGTTCGTAAGTGGTTACGTTGTTACCCTTGATCCACCCCTCGAAGGCTCGGCTGAAATAGTTCACGTATTCCAACCACGTCGTACCTGGGATCCTGGTGCAGTTGCGGAACCTCTGGCGGTACATTTCGGGTGTAAGTCCATATCGACTGAGGAGGGCGGCCTTCATGTGGTCATAGGACGTCATTTGATGGTCCGGAAGCTGCAGCAGGGCATCACGACCCTCGTTGACGAATCTCCCCCATAGACCGGCTCCCCAGTCACTTCGAGCGACCCGGTGGGCGGTCATGGCAATCTCATAGGCTTTGAACCACTGCTGTATGTCGTCGTTCCGGTGATATTCTCGGACCACATCCTTGGGGATGTGGACCTTCTGCTCGGTAGGACCCGGGGAGTGCGGTTGCTCGGGCACCCCTAGGTTTTTGTTCAGTTTGCGCATTTCTATCTCCGCTAGTTTGCACTCGTGCTCGTATGCCAGTCTTTTTTCTTCGAGGTCTCTCTGTCTCTGTTTTTCCTCTCGCTCTTCTCTGAGCCGTAAGTGTTCTAAGTTTATTTTTTGTTCCGCCAGTTTCAATTCTCCGTCTAATCTGAGTCGTGCCAAGTCTAACTCGTGTAATCTATTTTTTTCCCGCTCTTGGATCTCTTCATGGGAGGGGCCTGTTCTCCGTTCCTCCGTCCGGGTGGTGTTGACTTCCGGGGCTGCGGGGTCCCGGGGGGTTGCGGTATTTGTCTCTGTCCAGGCCTCTAGGGTGTTTTTGAAGTCTTCTTTTGTGCTTAGCCCGGTGGTAGCAATGCCTAAGTCCATGCAAAATTGTTTGAGCTCTCGGTGGTTGTATTCTTCCAGCTTTTCCATCTGGAACTTCTCCGCCGATCCGCTCTCTTTGGTCGTCATTGTGGTTTTAGTCGTAGGGTGAGTTACTGTCTGTACGGTACGCGTTGGTTCGGATCGCGCCGCTAGCCACCAATGTTAGACGGGGACCGGGAGGGTCGGCCGAGCACAGTGATCGCACAGACAGGTAACTTCCCCCCCACAGATGGACACCACACAAAGCTTATGGTAACACCTTTTATAGGCACTTCGGGTAGTAGAGTGGTACGATACAGGGCGATCAGGACACGATGATCCTCTCAATTCTAGTCTCTAGTAAGGGAAGGGGGTAGCGGGACAGTCTTGGTACCCACGGGTACGGGTGTGTAACGGTGATAGCTCCCAATCCTCGAGCTCGGTGTTCGGAGGGGTCAGACCGCGGCAGCGCCGGCAGGTCCCGAAGAGGTCGTAGGTGGCACGGGCCGCGGCAGCGCCAGCAGGTCCCAACGAGGATGAAGGTTACAACGGGCCGCGGCAGCGCCAGCAGGTCCCACGAGAATGCAGGTTGCAACGGGCCGCGGCAGCGCCAGCAGGTCCCACGAGGATGAAGGTTACAACGGGCCGCGGCAGCGCCAGCAGGTCCCACGAGAATGCAGGTTGCAGAGGGCCGCGGCAGCGCCAGCAGGTCCCACGAGGATGAAGGTTACAACGGGCCGCGGCAGCGCCAGCAGGTCCCACGAGGATGAAGGTTGCAGAGGGCCGCGGCAGCGCCAGCAGGCAGGACAATAGTTCACAAGGCAGGGCTGTGGCAGCGCCAACAGTCCGTCAAGGATGAGTTCGTCGCGGTGTCTCTCGACTCCAGGATACAACTGCCTTCCTGTCCTGGGGCTGCCTCAGTTATAGGTCTGGCGCCCTTTGATGTCCGGACCCTCGCCCTTGGAGGTCGGGAGGTCTGGGATGAGGGAGTCCAGACACCCAGCAGGGGGGTGGAGCCAGCGCCCGAGGAGGCTGGGGGTGCTCGGCACCTGGCGGGGGAGAGCCATCGACACTTCGTACTCCCATTGACCTGCCAAGTGGGCCGTTCACCTCCTGGGTGGAGGGTGGTGCCGGGATGTCGGGGCCTGGCCAGGCCCAGTGTTGGGGTCGGGCTGAGGCCGCACGGCCGCGTGGTGCCGTGTCCAAGATGGCGGCTGGGCCGGGCAATGGTGCTGACGGTGGCCCGGGCCCTGTCCTGCGGGGAGGGAGCGAGCCCTTCATGTGGCCTGTCCAACAGTCTGGAATCTGTAGGTACAAGTATTCTTCAGTATAATCTGTATTATAGCATCTTGTTCATTGTAAGAGACGTTCCCAAACTGTTGGTTATAGGAAAAGAGAAGCACACTGTACCACTTGTGAGAAGTTGCCCTGGTATATGCTGTCCACTAATTGTAGTGAGCACCTTGTACCAGTCCACACAACCCTTTTTGTTGATGATTAGGTTAAAGACAACCTTTAATAAAAGCTATCCTAGTGGTAGCTATTGAGAGCAGCCTTCAGTCTAAGTCTCGAAGGAATGTGAAGCAGCTTGTTTTGCCAGTGTATAACCTCCTGAATGACCAAATGAAAGGAGAACCACACAAGGACTATATGAAATATATGTATTTACTACTAAACACTCTCTACTAACCTCTTTATGAGATTAGAGAACAAAGCACACAATTCCAGGGTTCAATTCCCGACGCGGCAGGGTCATGGACCTTGGTCAGCGGACTCAATAATTCTCGCTTCGGTGCTTACTCTAATCAGGGGTTCCACTCGGCAACTCTGGGCATTAGCTTGCCTAATCTCCACAACGTTCCACCAATTCTGGGGATGCCTGGCTCCACCTTGGGGACTCCCAGCAAGGGACCATCCCACAGGGAAAGCCAGGGCGGGTTCCCCAGAGTTATACAGCGCCAGGAAACCTATGGACGGGTAGCAGTGCACTTTACAAGCTCAAAAACATTTACATTTACATAAAGCTAGATGTTTGCCTAGTTTACCTCCGACATTTGGCAGCACTTTGAAACCTCAAAAGAGGAGTCTCTTAAAGGTTCTTCCAGACCTATAACTTTTCCCGTTTTAAGGGCATCCCTTTATAAATCTGTTACTGTACCTTTAAAGCTCAGTAAGTCAAGTGATCCCAGCCCTGAACAGGATGTCACCTGATGCTGTTTATTTCCTATTCTATGTGTTTCTAAGGCTTTCCCCTTGTGTGCTAGAAATTGAATTCCCAGCCATGGCATTGTTTTTAGAGAGAACATATGAAAAAATGTTTGCTGTGTTCCTTGACAAGCAGGTTGAATTACAGAGAGATCAGAAGGAAATCTTACTGATAAGAGGGTGCATACAATACGGATACTAGAACTGGTTAAGCTGATAAGATTTGCCTTTCTTTATATACTTGAGCAGAAGTCAATCTTTAATCTCAGAACACGCTCACAATGAACTACCATACTTCATTGGAGCTAGAGGAAAACAATGTACTTTTTAGTCCGTTTCTGAGCACGATTAACATTGTGTACCTACTATGGACAGGGAAAGTACGTATATCTGTTTCATTGCTAAAGTGAGAAGGAATTAATGTAGAAATTAGATTTCAAGTTGGCTAACTTTTAAAAATATAAAAATAGTGCAGCGTGTTTGATCACCATTTTGTGTATTCAGCAGGTGGCGGCTGGCAACCCAGATACACATTGGAATGTGCTGATAAAGCTACGTAGGGTCCCATTGTTGAGAAGACTGCATCAGTCACAGTTGAAGTTAATTGGCAGAGCTGTCTTGTGGTCACACTACTGAATATGTTCAAATAGCTTATTTTTTATCATTTTTTCATTTGTATTTTTTTAACAGATAGGCACTAGAAAATCATAACCCCAATGCTTGGATTAGAGAATCGAAACGTGACTCTGTGATGTAGCCCTCATGCACTTTAATAATGATGTATCTTGTTGATCATCAGTATATAGCTCCCAACTTTCACATCAGGATTGCCTTGCATAAAAAGATAGCAACACATTGTCCTATGTGCTAGGGTACGAGTTGGTGCTGTATGATGCAAACAGTGGATGGGACTCTCTTTCCCTTCGAAATAGGCATCAGTGACCTCAATTCTTAACATACTGCATCCAGCCTCAACGTGCTAGTGTAACGGAGTGCGAGGCAAGCATTTACATTTGCACACCTATAACAACTTGGTCGAATCTGGCTGCATGTCTTTAAGTATCTTACACTCATCTTATATTTAAAGGGACTCTGCTTCACCCACCTACATCTGTTTTAGGCACAGGATAAGAAGCTCTCATTCCGTAATTGATTTACAGTGTTACAACGATTTATATGGTGCCCCACCAAGGACAGGATTACTTTTCTGCACATCCTCACACTGAACTGCCCAACTGCCAGGCACACTGATGTCATACAATCCATGCCCTCAATTCTGCAGCAGAATACACATGCGCAGAAACACTCTCCTTTCCATTATAATGACTCTGAAATAGATATATCGACAAACTGTGGACACAAGTCTGCACTCTTCTATACCATCACCTACAGAACCAAACCACACAATGGATAAGGACACCCATAAGCAACTCCAAAAACCCATACTCTATTAAGGACTTCAAACATTTGATACAAAAAGGCCATCACACACAGCATCACGTTCCAGACAACCATAACAAAGGTTGAAAATCACATCCTTCTCTTGCATTCATTGGAGAAGTGTTGCGTGTCCCCCTTGCACATGCTAAGCAACTTAAGTTCTTCTGACCCATTGCATTGCACCAAAGACTGGCATACTCATTCCTTCTCCCTCCCCACCTCACCACACATACTATAGCCCATGTGCCACGGATCTTGCAGCTTTTGTTTGTCAGATAGTTGCACCATGTTGACCTGTGGACTAGCTCTGGTGTTGTGCGATGGTGAACACACATTATGTATAGTGAGTTATCCAACAAGCCTAATCAGTTTTGTACTGATTGAAGAAGCAGTACTGAAGAATGGGTGAGTGCGACACCCATTTTTTGTGGAGCTCTGTGCCATTTATGTTCATTTTTTGGCATGTCTTTCATCTAGAGATTCATTGTAACCCACTATGAGTATACAGTGACTTTCAGTCTGAGCTGTCACAGATGTTGAAGTATATTGAATAGTTGGCACTATTTCTACAACAGTGCGTCGCTCTCAAATGGGTTTTGATAAACCTCTTGTATTTGTGCGTAGGCCTTTGTAGCAGTTCTGAATGTGCATGTTTTTGGTGCACTAGCAATGCATGGCTGCAACTTAAACACCAATGGGTCCTGAGATATGCGAGGGAGATATTCTGCAGGCTCCAGCACAGTGGCCATTCCTGCTATGAATCTTGGGATTTAGATGTGTGTATTTTCTAAAGAATGAGCAAGTTGACTATTTTGGTTGCAAATTGGTTACTTAAGTAAAACTGTGATGATTGAGTAGGCTGTTAAAGTGGAGCATTTACTTTTCTAGTTGTGCAGAGTTTGACATGTGTAAGAAATTGGGTTACTCGTTGAGGGGGTGAACCCCTACTCAAGCAGGAACCATGATCCTTGTAAGGGTGAAGGCACAAGCGTACCTTAAATTAACCTGTGCTCAACCCTCGGGTACCTTGGCACAGAGCAGTTAGGCTTAACCTCAAAGCAATGTGTAAGGTATTTTGTGCAACAGTTCACACAGTAACACATTGGAAACACACCACAAAAGGATACCACACCAATTTAGACAAAGAAGCATTTAAAAAAAATAAAACAAGAGAAAAATGCCAAACATCAAATCAGTAGAACTGGAGATACGCACATTTAAAGATTTGAATAAAAAATAGCTCCACAAAGCACTATACTATGGATATCTAGTCGCGCCAGACTGGCACAAAATCACAGTTCAGGCTGACCGCAATGTATTTAGGTCTGCTGGACAAGAGTACTTTGAATTCTGGTTTGCAGAGCGTTGCGAGGTCCAGCATCAAGGATGTGTCACGCAGCAGAGGCAGTGCTCGATTCCGAGGAGCTTTGATGCGAGGTCCTGCGTCATCGATCTGTTGTCAAGGATGCATCACACAGTCAAGGCAATGCACTAGTTCCAAAGAGCTGGGAAACTGTGATGCGAGAACCCGAAGCATTGTTGAGGCTGCTGTCGATGAGAGACTTGCGAATCAAGGGCCTTCCTCCGGAAAGCTTTGCACACTCTGCGATTCCGATGCAGGTTGCGAGGTTGGTGCAGAGTTCTTGTGCTAAGTGAACCCTTGACACAGAGCTGATGTGTTGATTCTGCTTGGTCCACAGATGGGCTGGCAGAGCACCTCCAGGCCCACTTCCAAGGGTCCAGGACTAGGTTGGCACCACTTGGTAGGGTAGAACTCACAGTTGCCCAGTCCAGGTGCTGTATACAAGAGCATGAGACTACCCCTTGGATTAACTATGGTTGTCATGGTTTGCAGGTCCATTCCTGCTCACCCAGGCAAGAGGGCAGTAGATCAGCAGAGCAGGCAGCAGTTCTTCAGAGCAGCAGTACAGCAGAGTGACAGTCCTTTCAGCACAGCAGCAGTCCTCCTTCCTGGCAGAGTCTTCCATAGGTCTAGAAATTTACTGAATAATTGGTGTCTGATAACCAATACTTAGGAAGGTGGAGAGAAGGAGCTCCGTGAGGCCTCAACGGATTGATAACACAGTCGTTGGGTCGATCTAAAAGAGGACTCACTTAAGGAGTTTGAGAAAAAGCCATTCTCCTCTGCAGTTGGTATGAGAAACTGGGGCTGCTAGAGGTCTGAAGGAATTACGTGTCCAACAGAGGTGCTGTGACCAAGAAGTCTAGCCCTGAAGAGTTTGCCGAAACTGTAGAGGCAGAGAAACATGTTGGCAGTGGGTATTGGTATGCGAGGATACTACCATCCTTTTTAATTCGACAGAACACACCCAGTAATTAAGAATAAAGTTGTGAGAGTGGTGTGCCTGCTGATTTTAAGCACTTTTTGTCACTAATGGAGTGAGATCGTCTGTCGCTCCATTGCACTTACACATTCTTTTTCTTGTTTTGGACACTTTTCTTTTTTCTTTTCTTTTCTGGGACAACAAAAATGACTGCCTATGATGAGAAAAGGGGCCCAATCTGGTGAGTACCTGCTAGTTACCCCAAAGGTGGTGCGCCCGTGAGGGGTCATTTTTGTCCTTCCCACATTTTTCTCACTTTTTGATGTGCTGTCTACTTCCTTTGCAGACATCGATAGTGTGCTACGTTCCTTTTGACTGTCATTTGAAACTTATAGAAAAGGTTTTTTCGTCTTGAATTTAAAAAAAAATAAAGGGCGACACACTGGAAACACCCCTACAAATTAATAATAAGAGGGGTGCTGTAGCGGAAGCAATTGATGTGATACTTCCTTCCTGCAGTAACAAAATAGATATATTGATCGCCCTTGCGACAGGGTTTTTGCGTATTGATAACCAATATTTAGACCCAGTTTTCTGCCTTTTAAGTGGGTACCTTGCTGCCTACCATGCTCTGGCTAGAGACTAACTACAGGGGGTATGCAGCCCTTTGTGTGGAGGCAGGACGCAGCCTATTCAAGTGTAAGTAGGGTTGTGCCCAGCTCCGCCCTGCCATCCTGCCAGTGATGGCCCATCCAGCCCACTTAAGCTATCAATTGTGTGTGGATGTCTAGGAGGGATACACAAACCCCAACAGCCAGCTACACCCAGTCATGTGACCCGGTGACAGGCTACAGCCACTAAACGGCTACGGCAGGAAAATGCCAACATTTTAAAAGAGCAGAGGGAAAGGTTGGGGTCCTGTGTCTGTACTGGCGTGGACCACTCGAATATGCAGAACAAACAAATATGCCAGACAGATTTTATTTTTCAGTTTTTTTGTTCCCACTCAGTCAAGTTATACTGGAGGGTAGTCTGTTTTATTTCAGTTTTTTGAATTTTTTAGAAAAACATTCATCACTTTAAAAGTATGTCATCAAATAGAAAGTTGTCAAGCAGTTAAAGAATTTACATACAAACAAATACTGTGCAATAACAAGCTGTACAAGTGCTAAGAAAAATATATATCAATTAATGCAAACAACACAAGGCAATACACAACAATAATAATATCCCTAACGATGTGTTCTCATTAGGAACCAGTCCAATGCATCCTCCGCTGGCACTGATGTCTGTGAGCGGGCCTGTTCTTGCGTGTCTCGATGCGTGTCAGAATGTTTCTTTCAAGAAACTAAAAGGAGTGTCTCAGTGCAAGGCCTTCTCGAGCCCTTCCTCTGGCTGTTCGCAATTCAATATGAAACCGTGAAGTTCAACTTCAGGACACTGAGTACTACATGTTCCAGCATTCCCGGTTACTCACGTGACCTAGTGTGGTCCCTTTAACTCGGCCTCTGACCACCTCTCAGCAATCCAGCTGTGTGGGGCGTACTGGAGGTAACAGGTAGGCTAGTTGGCTTTGACTTTGACCTAGAGTCATCTCTTGGATAATTTTACTCCACTCACAGTAGAGCTAGTGGAGACCATTTTGAAAACAGATAAGCCCGGATCACCTATGGATGTTATTCCAGCTAGAATCTCTTCTCTACTGCATTAACAGCTGGCTCCGTCTATCTGCTCAGTACTGAATCTCTCTGAGGGAGGGCCAAGTCCTACTCGAGTGGAAGGCCGCACAAATAATCCCTATCCGAAAGAAGGATAATGCCCCAGTAGAGGATCTATCTAACTACCGCCCAATCTCTCTTTTGCTTCTTCTGAGTAAACGATTAGGAAAACATATCAACAAACAACTCTCAGAATATATTGAAACCACTGATGCCTCGATTCCTCACAGTCTGTGTTTAGCACGGAGTCTATACGGATGGCTATCACTGATAATATAAGACACTCCCTTGACAACCGCCTGGTAGTACTATTGGTGCTGCTAGATCTGTCGGCGGCTTTCGACACGGTATCCTATTCTATTCCCCTCAGGAGACTCAAAGAAATTGGGATTTGTGGAAAAGCATTTCAATTGTTCTCGTGCTTTCTAACCCATTGGACACAGACCATTAATCTTAGCTCATTCCGCTCTCGTACTATGGAGCTTACTAAATGAGTGCCTCAGGGATCTTGCCTTAGCCACACCTTATTCAATATTTATGTGGCATCGCTGGCAAAACTACTCAGACAGCTTGGCTTTATTCCAATTTCAAATGCTGATGACATGCAGCTTCTACAATCATTTGATAAAAACTCTAGGAACACTCTGGCCTCTTTCTCAGAAGGTATGACCACAATTGCTGCTTGGATGACAAATAATTTTCTACAGTTAAATGCTGAAAAAACCAAGGTCATGCTTTTCGGTGATGTGCCTTTGCTCTGGTCTCCAGATTGGTGGCCACCTGACCTAGGCGCTGCCCCTGTCCTTAAGACAGTGGTCAAGAACTTGGGCATACGCCGGGACCAGAAACGTACAATAAAAGATCAGGTGACAGCTACTGTAGTTTCCTGATTCCATATGCCAAGCCTTTTCTACAAAGTATTTTCTTTTCTTCCCCTCACGTGTGTAAAACTCTTGTTCAAACATTGGTGATAAACCGCGTGGATTACCGCAATGCACTCTTAATTGCAGCATGTTAGTCTTCACTAAACAGACTTCAGGTAGTTCAAAACACAGCAGCCTGTCTAGTCAAGAACCTACTAGCCAGAACAGCCTCCCTCCCCCTTCTACAACATCTGCATTGGCTACAGATATGTTAGCGGGTTAGATTTAAAATATGATGTATTGTGCACAAAGCGTTAAACTATAAAGGACCCGGTTTTGTAGCTGGAAAACTCATCCAATATCAGCCAAATAAATTCCTTTGATCAGGGGAGAAATCTCTGCTCCTCGTTCCCAATTTCAAGAAATCTCGTATGGGTGGGGAGAAATCTCTGCTCCTCTTTACAAATTTCAAGAAATCTCGTATGGGTGGGATAGCTTTCTTCTACTTAGCCCCCTACTACTGGAATCCACTCCTGATTCATCTCCGTAAGTGCCAAGAATATTTTTCACTTGGAAAACTTCTTAAGACTAAGCTCTTCTGGTCTGTTCTGATAGCTGCACTTCCTACAGCGTGGAGATACCCCTTAGGGGGTGATGTGGGTGCTCTATAAGTAAAATAAATAAATTGCTAAAAGGTTTACGGAGGCCACGCCCCCTTCTCCACCACTCTGCAAATGCACATCCTGGTGCACTACTAGTTGGGGGATGAAGTCCACTTTACTCCTGAGGTACCTTGGGGGCCAAGAAGCCCTCCCTGTACCTCCTGTAAGTCCTATGCAGCTGTATTCCTGAGCGCTGTTCGGCTGCCCAGCTCCCTTTCTCCACCACTCTGCAAACGTGACTGCTAGTTAAAAAACGTCACTGGAACAACCACAGGTTTTAGGGAGGTTATAGTTAGAAATTAGCATTTAAACATAGAAATTCATTTAAAAAAACACGTTTCAGGGACGATAAAGTTTGGAATTAGAATTTGAAAAAACTTAAACTCACGGAACAAAATAAAGGTTAGATCGACGTTCTAGTTATTCTGACATTTTACTCGTGCAAAACCAGAGAAATTCAGCCGCTCTAGTTAGTTGAGCTAACTATAACTCGCGCCCCTGGAATGCACTGCTGATGACGTCACATATTACATCATTCATGACAGGGTCAGAGACATCACAGATGACATCTCAAATGACATCACTGATGACGATATCTACATAATCTCTGATGTATCTACTCCCACCCCAACATGAATGAATGGTTTTCTTGTAAAACGCGACTTTGCCCAAGGGCGTCAAGGCGGTAGGGATAGAAGCCAGCAGTCAAGAGTAGGGGTAATGGGACTTTTAGATTTTAAAGTGCGAAAAGGCATGTCTTTAAGGACTTACGGAAGAGAGAATGCCACTCTTGGCATGAGATCGATAGAGGGAGAGTGTTCCAAAGCTTGGAAGTGGCGACGGCAAAGGCTCTTCCACCACACACCTAGCCCTCTCCTGAGCCTGGGGACTACCAGCCAATTTTTGTTGGCAGACTACTGCTGTTTGGTGGAAACAGACTATTGGGAGAGGCGTTTGAATACTTCAGGGCCAGAATTATGAAGAGCCCTATGGACTATACATAGGGCCTTAAATAAAACTCTCTTTTCTAAAAGAAGTCAATGCAATTTGCGGATTGCTGCGGAAACCAAGTGAAATTTGGGAAGATCCATAACGAGTCTAGCTGCAGCATTCTGGACAAGTTAAGGTTTATGAATGGATCCCTTGTTAATGTCAAGGTAAAGAGCGTTGCAGTAAACTAGCCTTGACAAAATCAAGGCAGCAACTGCCTGCTTTCAAGAAGAGAGAGAGAGCCATGAGAAGATCCTCCTCGGGATCCTAATAACCCATAAACGGGTTGAGACAATTCTGTTGACCTGGGGGTCATAAGAGAGAGTGAATTGTCAACTATAATACCAAGTTTCTTTGCTGATGCAGATGGGCAAGGGCATGATCCGAGCATTTCTAGCCACCAGGAGTGAGACCATATGGATTGTTGGCTGCCAAAGACCAGGACCTCTGTTTTGTCCCCATTGAGTCCCTAAAGGTTGTTTACCATCCAAGAGGCCAAATGCATCTGTTACAATTTGCTGCAGAGGCTTCAATGCTGTTTGTGATGGACACAATTATTTGTGTGTCATCAGCTTAAAACAGGTCTTCCAACCTGAAGGATCTAGTTATCTTGGCCAACGGAGAAACATATAAGTTAAATAAGGTGGGACTCAATGAGGAACCTTGTGGAACTCCACAGAAAATGGGGATGGAGTCAGAATAGAATTGGTCCATCTTTACTTTCTGTGATCTATCTGTCAGAAATGAGGGCAGAAGATCCAAAGCGGAGTCTAATACCCCATTTTTCTGAAGACGGTTGATCAGCCTTGTTGGCGAGGTGGTATCAAACGCCGCAGGAATGAATTTATAGAATTTTAGAGTGAAAATATTTGGCAATCTTGTCACAAAAATCTTGCGAACTATTGTTATATTATGGACCATGCGGAGAAGACCCGTCACCAACACAGTCAGGCACCCAGACAACCAATCAATAACCCATATAGACAGTCGTATAGCTACTCTCCAACACATTAAAGATCACCTAGTAGGGAGCCATTATAAAGCGAAACCCGAAAGAAAGGATGCTATCAGGGGATTTTTTTCTTGCTCAAAATGTAAGGCCAGTAAAAAGAGTAAAAAGGTGAAAGAATATACAGTACCTGGAAAGAAAGCAACAATTCAAATTGGGAAGTTTCTGAATTGCAATTCAGAATATACCGTGTACTGTTTAGAATGCCCCTGCAGAAAACAGTATGTAGGGAGTACCATTGACCCCACAAAAAAAAGAATTTTAGTGCACCTTCAGGCGATTAGAAATAAAGATCAAACGTACCCTGTCGCCCGCCACTTTGAAACCCATCATGATAGTGATGGCAATTTGCTGAGATTCTTCTGTTTAGATCAAGTGGAGAGAGGGGAAAGAGGTGGAGACAGGGTGAAACGCCTAGGCACTTTGAAGTCTAGATATATAATCAAACTACAGGGTAAGGCTCCAACGGGGTTGAACAATGAAGAAGAGATGTGGGTTCACATAGGTTAAATGAATTGAGGTCTCTAGTTAATCAATGGTTGAAACTGGGAAATAAGATCTACAAAGATGTGATCATGTTGAAATGTGTGCGACCTGACTGTAAATATTTCTGGATTATATGTTGTTGCAGTCCTTGTATATAGTAGCAATATAATTGCGATTGGCAATATAGGGATATACAGTGCCCATTCAGGGCAGAATACGTTTTAGACAATCGAGTACAGAATGTGTATAGGATGTGACTAAGCCCATTCAGGGCAGGAGTAAGGTAACATCACAAGGGATTGCAGATAACATATCTATGTAAATACTTTGGTTATGTTTTGAAGGTGGGAAGCAAGGCATCATTTATGACATATAAATAATATTATTTGAATCAAAAGAAAATTGTTTGCTTATTACCAACTTGGAGACTTGTAAATAGATGTGTATAAAGATCAGTGGAATACATTCACAATGGAAATCCAATATGTCTGCCATGTAAGATGAAATCCATGGACACTGTGTGGTACCCTTTCTATGTCATTGATTCTTGCAACTCGAGTGAAAGTGTAACTTTATTTAAACCCACAAGACACAAGAAGTAGGCAAAGTGGCATTTCAAACTTTTATTGAAGCAATTGTACTCTTGTGTAAAATATGTGCGTTGCCATGATTAATAGAATGGAACAAAACAATGTTACCAGCATTACAATAATGTTGAGCAGAATGAATAATTCAACCATTGTGCCTTTGCATTAGTTTATATAAATACATATAATTGCACTCCCCCTCCCCCCCAGCACTGCCTATCCTATAAAGCAAAGGGTGTGCGTGTCTGCCAGAATACCTTAGAGTGGTCTAACTCCCCATTTTCCTACATGCGTGTCATCTGGCAGCCAGCCTTGGTGTAGAACAGGCTGCTGTCCTCTTAAGGATGGTGAAAAATTCAGCTGGGCTAGAATTCAGGCATGTGGCGACCTTCGACAATCCATCGAGATGCTCCTCTGCCTAAACAGAAGCATAGTGTTTATATAATAAGCTGCACTCAGTCGTTCCGTGCCTCAGTCCTGCTGTTGTTGATTCTATCCTCCCAGAGCCGTCGCTGAACAGACAACAGCAAATAACATTTTGCGCAGTGTACTAAGTCCTTGTAAAGAATATTCTACGGCCAGATAATGCCTACTAAGAAATGTAACTGTAAGCAAACCATTTTTTAGTACTTTATCTCATGAGACTGCACAAGCAAATGTGTGTTTAAAGTCATCGTCCAAAAAGATGTCCACTTAAAAAGCTGGCATGTAAAATGGAAGGGGCCAGTATATCACAACACTCTACTTCACTCCACACCACTTATCCCTCTCCACTCCAATCTACCCCACTCAACTCCAATCTACCCCACTCAACTCCAATATACCCCACTCAACTCCAATATACCTCAATCTATTCCATTTTGCTTCAGTCTTCCCCAATCCACTCCAATCTACCTCAGTCTACCACAATCTATCCCACTCCAATCCAGTCTTCCACAACCCACTCAAATCAACCCCACTCCACTACAATCAACACCACTTCCCCACAATCTACACCACTCTACTCTCCCCACTACACCCCACCCCACTCCAATTAATTCGCTCAAATCTACCCCACTCCACTCCAATATACTCCACTCTACCCCACTCAAGCTACCCTATACCAGTCAATTTCACTCCAGCCTACCCCACACCAGTGTACTCCACAATACTCTACTCCACCCATTCTACCCCGTTCTAATCTATTCCACCCCAATCTACTCACTTCACTTAAATCTCCCCAGACTAATTAAATATACCCCACTCAAGCCTACCCCACTCTACTTAACTCTCTCCCAAACCAATTAAATCAACCCCTCTCCTCTTTCATCTACCCCTCTCCACTTTCATCTACCCCACCCCACTCCACTTTCATCTAGCCCACTCCAATTTCATCTAGCCCACTCCATTTTCATCTAGCCCACTCCACTTTCATCTATCTACCCCACTCCTCTTACTTTTACCCCACTCAAATCTACACCACTCTATTCTAATCAATTCTGCCCACTCCAATTAACCCCACTTTAATCTACCCCACTCCACTATATTTCAATCTACTCACAATCTGCCACTCTCCAATCTACCCCCACACCACTCCAGGGTACCCCACTGTACCCTACTTCAAGCCAATCTACCCTTTCCACTCCATCCCAATCTACCCCTTCCACTCCATCCCAATCTACCCCACTCCCACATCTATCTAACCCACTGTAATCCAGTCCAACCCAATCTACCCTACTCTTATCTATACCACTGCACGCCTCTCCAGTCTACCCCACTCTGCTCAATCCAACCCAATCAACCCACCCCTACCACACTCCACTCAAATCTACCTCACTCCAATCTTTCCCACTCCAGTCTGATTTTTCCCAACTCCACTCTGGTCCACTCCAATCTACCCCAATTCAACCCAGTCCAACCCCCTCCACCCCAGTATACCCCTTTCCAAATCACCCCACCCCACTCCAACCTACCACACTCCACTACATTTGTCTACCCCACTCCACGCTACCCCAATCTACCTCTCCACCCTAATCTACCCCACTTCGTCCACTCGTCTTCAGTCTATCCCACTCTACTCAATTTAACAGTCAACCCCAATTTACCACACTGCACTCAAATCTCCCCCACCCCAATCTATCCCACCCTACTCTGGTCCACTGCAATTTACCCCATTCCAGCCCACCACAGTCCAATCTACCCCACCCCTCTCCAAACCAACAGTACCCCATTCCAGCTCAGTCTACCCAACTTCAGTCCAAACGACCCAAGTAAAATCTGCCACACTCCATTGCAGTCTTCCATACTCCACTACAATCTACCCTAGTCCAATTTACCCCACTCCAGTTTACTACACTCCACTCCAATCTCTCCCACTCAAATCAGCCCTACTCTATTGTGCTTAAATCTACCCAAACCTACCCCACTCCATTCTCCACTCCAATTTATCCAACTGCACTCTGCCCCACCCCACTTCAGTCTGCCATACTCCAGTCAAAAGAAAAATAATGTTTGAGACATGTGAGCTGTAGATCACATGCTTTGCATACACCTGCCATCTGGTGATGGGTCCCGATGTTTCAAGTTGTTTGTCTTCAAAGAAGTCTTTCCAGTCACAAGGTAAGGTGACTCCTCCTTTCGGTGATAGTGCGGATTGGGCATCTACTCCATTGTTAGATTGTTTTTTCCACCATAGGGTTCAGACGTGTATTGCTGCGCTCTGGTTTGAAACTGTTCCACAGGTTTCCCTCCGTGCGCAATTCACCTACCCTCAACAGTATAGTTTTCGACCCCGTATCCCATTTCTTCGCATACCGTGTTGGATATATAAAAACTCTATTTCGATCGGGGAAATTCGTGAAAGGCTGTCCGGCCTAACCGCGTCAGTCAATGGAACGGACTCAATTTAAATTCTGCCCTCTGAGCCATGCGAAGTTACCGCGCACCAACTCACACAAAGTGTGCAACTTGTGCTTATCTCCGGAGCACAACGAACAGGACTGCGATGCGTTTAGACCGCTCCGCTCGAAGAAAATGCCCCGCAACCGTCTGGCTCGACGTCCCGAAATGCAGAGCCAAAATATTGGATCCATTCCAGACCTCTTCGGAGGAGATTCCGAGCCAGAGACCTACGAAGCACTGGGGGCCGAAGAAAAACATGAAGATCCTGCATCTGTCTCAGAATCCGCTCCAATGTGAACGAAGACGTTTCACAAGGTCAGCGTATCATGAGTACTGAACCTCGCTTGCCCCAAAGTCCTATTCAGCCAAGAAAAAGGCTCTGGTCCCACCTCTGACTTAGAGCTATGGTCGGCAACGAGAAAATGTTTCCAACGCCCTGCCTTCTGACTCTGCACCGAAACAAACACTAAAGCCTTCTGTCTTGTGATCGAGTCGGCCACACTCTGGCACCGAGCCAAAACCTTCGGCCCTGAAATCGAAACCACTCTCGGAGCCAGTTCCTTCGACACAGAAGCAAAAATCAACTTTGGATCCGAAATCTTCGGCACTAAAAACATTGGCACCAAAAGCTCTGCACCTAAACACAAAGATGTTCTGGTACTACAACAAGAACCCCGTTTTGGCGTCCCGCTTTCAAAACCGAACCCGAAACAGAAGGAACTCTATATTAACCCTAAAACTTGACATATTTGTACTAAATTGCCACATAAACGTAAGCCTGAGTTAGAAGACACTAATCGCATTATTTAAAAATGAAGCATGTTGGTACTAACCATTCTCCTCCTCCACCTCCACAAAACCAGCATTTACTAATTAAACCTACTAATTCTCCACAAACACCTGATGATCAGGATGATGGGGAGATGTTCCTTTACCTGCAGACCCCTGGAAGGATTATAATACTGTTCACCCACAGATAATGATCCTGACCTTTATCCTACAAAGCCTTCTGCACCAGATGACAATGTAGGTTATATAGCGCTGTTAAGCAGAGCTGCTGAATATCATGTGGTACAATTACATAAGGAATCCGTATAGGAGTATTTACTCTTTGAGGCCCTTAGTAGTTCACAAAAATAAACCTACACACTCCCTATGATCAAAGGCATGTTGAGACATGCGGACCGCATATTTAAAGACCCTTTTCGTGCACGCATTCGCACCCCAAGAATAGATAACAAATATAAGCCTGCACCATCAGATCCAGCTTTCATTAAAGGCCAGTTACCTTCACACTCTTTAGTAGTCGCTAATGCCCATAAGCGAACCAATTCACAAACGTATGGAAATGCACCCCCCCCCCCCCCCACAGCCAAAGAGTCGAAATTTATAGGTGCCTCTGGGAAGAGAGTAGCCTCACAAGCAGCAAATCACTGGTGTATTGCTAACACCCAGACCCTTCTAGCCGGGTACGACTGCGCACACTGGGACGAAATGGAGCAGTTGCTCCAATTTTTGCCAGATGAGTATAAATCCAAATCTCAGGACTTGATACAAGAAGGGAAGCTCATCTCTAATTCTTCAATTAGGTGTGCTTTCGATGCCTCTGACACTGCAACTAGGGCAATCAATACCAGTGTATTATTAAGAAGACACGCACAGTTGAGGATTTCCGGGTTTAAACCCGAAGTCTAAGCTTCCATGCTGTACAGACCGTTCGACAAACAACATTCTTTGGTCCTATGGTAGACACGTCCTTAGAGAAAATGAAGAAAGACATAGACGTAGCACAAAAATGTGAGCCCTACAGTCTCCTTCCAACCGTGGTTCCTTTGGTCGCTCCTTCTATTGTTGATGGTCCAAGAATATTTCTTCAGACACTGCCTTTTCACCATACAAAGGCAACAATCAGTCCTTTTCCTCAAGAGGTTTCTGTAGAGGAGGGTACAGAGGCAAGGATAGAGGTAAAGGTTCCACAACATGAACCTCCCCCTCACCTAACAAACAGTAACTTGCTTACGCTTCCCCCGATCATTTAACACCTGTCGGGGGACATCTTTCACAATTCCTCCCTGTCTGGCAACCAATAACTACAACTGGGTGCTAGGAATTATCCAATCTGGTTAATGCCTGGAACTTGCTGCCAATCCTCCAAACATTCCCTCACGTTCACACAAAATGTCACTAGATCATCTACACCTCCTCGAACAAGAGGTTCAGTCTCTCCTTTCAAAAGGAGCCATAGAACCTGTACTGCTACAATGTCAAGGGTCAGGCGTATAATCCCTGTACTTTCTAATACCCAAGAAGGACGGCTCTTTCAGACCCATTCTAGACCTCAGAGAGCTAAATTATTACGTACAATCAATCATTTTCACATGGTGACACTTCAATAAGGGCTCCCACTTCTACAGCAAGGCGACTCTGTCTGCTCTATACTTGAAGGACGCATATTTTCACATCCCAATACATCCCGTTCATCGCAAATATCTCAGATTTGTGATAGCGGGCAGCATTACCAGTTCAAAGTGCTTTCTTGTGGAGTCACCACTCCTCCCAGAGTATTCACCAAATGCCTAGCAGTAGTCGCTGCTCACCTGAGAAGACAACACATACATGTCTTCCCATACTTGGACGACTGGCTCATCAAAGCGTCTCCAGCATACTCACATATAATACTACAATTACTGCACCAACTGGGGTTTACAGTCAATGTGTTGAAGTCTCATTTCGAACCTTCCAACACACAAACCTATCTAGGAGCCACTTTAGATACTCAAAAAGCTCTAGCTTTTCCAAATGCAGCCAGAATTCACAATATTCAGACTCTATTCGTTCAGTTTCAGCCCAACCCCTCACTACCAGCTCAAGTGTATATTGCAACTGCTAGAAATAATGGTGTCTTTCATCATGAAGCATCCCCTTCAGGAATGCTTAGCGAGTCCGGTGAACCAGTTGCATGGTTATTTAACCAATCTAGTGCTTGTAAACGGCCGCACCCATCGCTCTCTGCAGTGGTGGAACCCACAAAATCTATCCACGGGGCGGTCCTTCATCGACCCTGTTCCACAGACCGTGCTAACAGCAGACGCATTGTTCACTGGTTTGGAAGCTCATCTCCAAGAACACACAATTCAAGGCTGTGGAGTCAAAAGCAAAAGGATCTCCACATAAATCATTTAGAGCTTTTAGTAGTGTTTCTACCGATCAGAGCCTTTCAAATTCACCTCCTAGGCAAAGCTGTCTTAGTCCGCACCGACAACATGACAGCTATATACAAAAACCAGGGGGGGACACACACTCTCCAACTGTCACACCTAGCACAAGCCATTTTGGAAATGGGCCATACACCACAGAATTTATCTCCTAGCAGAACACCTTCCATGAATAAACAATCAAATTGCCGACCTTCTCAGCAGACAAAGGCAGCAAATTCACAAATGGGAACTTCACCTTAAAGTTCTCCTCCCATTTTTTTCAAAATTGAAGTTTTCCTTAAATAGATCTGTTCGCCATTCACAAACGCAAAATGCCCAAGCTGCACCTCCAGGTATCCACACCTGCTCTCCAAAGACAATGCACTATGGATGAAATGGTCAGGCATATTTGCCTATGCTTTTCCGCCCCTCCCACTCATTCCACTAGTGGTTTGGAAGCTCAGGCAAAGATCCCTCAGATTAAATCTAATAGCTCCCACATGGGCCCATCAACCTTGATTCACAGTACTGCTGGAGCTGGTAGTAGTTCCACATCAAAAGCTGCATCTCACATCCAGTCTCCTCACCCAGAGCCGTGTAGAAATCAGACACCCAGACCCCAAAGAACTGAACCTAGCGATCTGGCTCCTGAAGTCCTAGTTTGGTTATCTGAATCTTCTACCAGACTGTATGAACATCATACAAGAGGCCAGAAGGCGTACGGCAAGAGCTTGTTATGCTGCTAAATGGAAACTATTTGTTATATATTGTAATAATAACAATATCAATCATTTGGATGCTTCCATACAAAATATAATCTGTTATTTATTACACTTGCAGCAGTCTGGATTATTTTATACATCTGCTTACATCTCGCTGCAATAGCTACGTACCGACAAAATAGACAGTACTGGTCTCTGTTTAGAGTACCAGTTATCAAAGCCTTTATGGAAGGACTAAAAAAAATGTATACCACCAAGACTTCCACCTGCCCCAATGTGTAACCTTAACATAGTCCTTACATGAATAATGGGTCTACCTTTTGAACCAATGCATAAATATGAACTGCGATTTCTATCATGGAAAGTCGCTTTCCTCATTGCAGTTACTGCACTGAGGAGAGTTGGTGAGCTATAGGCACTAACCATAGAAGAACCTTATTTCCAACTTCACAAAGACAAAGTGGTTCTTCATACTAACACTACATTTTGTACCTAAAGTAGTATTAGCCTTTCACATCAATCAATCGGTTGAGTTACCTGTGTTCTTTCCTCAACTAGATTCAGTAGCAGAACGAGCTCTACACACATTAAATATCAGAAGAGCTTAGTTACAGTACATAGAAAGAACAAAACCATTATTCAAGAGTAAACAACTTTTTGTCCTTTTGCTCCACCTCAGAAAGGCAACCTATATCCAAATGAGGTATTGCTAGATGGATTGTTAAATGTATGAAAACATGTTATGCAAAAGCAAAGAGAACTTTAACAATACCCCCTAGATCGCATTCCACTCGCAAAATAGGGGCTACTATGGCGTTCTTAGGAAACATTCCCATAGCTGACATCTGTAAAGCTGCAACATGGTATACACCCTACACATTCACCAAGCACTATTGTGTCGATTTGTTAGCAAGGAAGCAAACTAATATAGGCCAGGCAGTACTAAGAACACTCTTTCAGACAACTGCAACAGCTACAGGTTAGCAACCACTTTGGGAGAATACTGCTGTATAGTCTATGGAAAGCATGTGATCTACAGCTCACATGCCTCGAACGGAAAATGTTACTGACCCAGTAAGCATCTGTTTTTTACATGAAGAGCTGTAGATTCACATGCGCCCACCCACCTCCCCGGGTACCTGTTGCAGTTTCTTACTCGTATACATACGCAAGGACATCTTTATTCTACTCTTACTAACTCCATTCTCACCCTCGGAGGAAAAACAATCGAACAATGGAATTGATGCCCATGCGCACTATCACCGAAAGGAAGAGTCACCTTATATCGGGACTGGAAAGACTTCTTCAAAGACAAACAACTTACAAACATCCGGACACAACTCTAGATGGCAGGAGTATGCAAAGCATGTGAATCTACAGCTCTACATGCCAAGAACAGATGCTTACTGGGTAAGTAACATTTTCCATAAGGGGTCAGGGTAGGAATACCCTAGCCCATAGACCCCATGGAGGGACCCATGAAGGATCCCTCCCCCAGGGGGCCAAAACAAAAAATATGCCAAAGAATGCCTCAATCCCACAGGGCTTGTGCAGGGTTGGAAAAGAAAAAAAGAAAATGGCCGCTGGGTCGCATTAATTAGAAGTCCCAGGGAGCTCCCCCTCCCCAAGCCGTAAAGACCCCGTGGAGCCTACCTGCTGGGCTAAAATTTGCATGGAAGGAGGGGGGCCCACATCTAAATGGCCCAGGACCCCAGCCCCTGAAGGCAATTTCATTAATAAAGCCCCCTCCCCCATCCCACGAGCCATTAAAGACCCCCAGAAGCCCTCCGGGGGCAACGTTTTTTTAAAAGGGCCACGTTAACTACATAAAAGGGAGGTGGCCACACAGCCCCACTCCTTCAGCTGTTAATAGCCCCGGGGACCTAATCCTCCGGTGCCATCTCACTTGCTGTGTCCGGGTGGAGCCAACCCCCGGGACATTACAGTTTTCCTGCCCGCACCAGAGCGGACAGGGAAACGTGTTTGCTCCCACTTGGCGGGAGCATTTTTGAATCTCCTGCCAAGTGGTAGCAAACACATAGTCTGATCCGTGCCGGCAGGAGCTTTAAAAATGCTCGAGCAGGATTGGAACAGACTTTTGATCTAGTAGCTGCTCCCGCTGGGTGGGATCTCTGCCAGCTCCCTCACTGTGCGGGGTAGTGCCTTGGGCTCCTCCCACTGCCCCCCAAAATAATGCATGGTGGGTACTCTATGTGGGCCCCAGGGCACCCACCTTTAATAGTTAATTTCCCATTGTTTCGGCCCCCCCCCCCCCCGGTCCGAGAATGGCTCCGTCCCCTTTATTTTGATTAGTGGCCCTGGGGAATGTGGTTCCTAGGGACAACCAAGGTTTGGGGAGGGAGCCTTTCTGCCCCCCCCCTTCCCTTTATTTTTACTAGTAGCCCTGGAGGATGGGTACCCCAGGGCCTAACCAGGCATGGGGAGACCACCGTGCACCCCCCACCCTTCCCTTTATTTTTACTATTAGGCCTGGGGGATGGGGTATCCAGGGCTGAACTAGACTCTAGGAAGGGGGTTGCTCGGTCACCCTCCCCTTAAATGTTTTTTTTAAAGGGCCCTATGGGAATGTCCCCAGAACCTAACTAGGGTCCCCATAGCCCCATAAGGGTTATGTATGTTCCCGTATCCCAAAGAGCAAGGGTCCATACAGACTAGTAAAGGCACTGGGAGTGGGCCACGCTTCCCTCCTCCCCTTTAATTAAAATTAAAAGGCCCTGGGGATGGAGTCCCCAGGGCCTAAAAGGCTTGGGGAGGGAAGCCATGTTCCTTTATCCCTTTTTATGAAAAAGGCCCTGAAAATTGGGGTCCTCAGGTTCTAATGAGGCTCGCGGAGAGGGCCACGAAGCCCCCCTCCCCTTTAAAAAATAAGAGGTATTGAGTCCCGAAAAGGCTCTGGAAGGGGGCCACATGGCTTCCCTAGCCTTTAAAAAACATACTCCCTGTTGGCAAGCCTCACCCACGCACTGCCTTTGACCATGCGTGGTGGGGGGGTTAGCTTTACGTACGGTAATGAAAAATTGTTATGGTTAGGGGGGATAAAAAGACCTTTTTTGGGGTTTTTTTTTAAACTTTAAAATTCGCTGTATTAAATCAAAGGTTAAACTAACGTTACAGTTAGGTGAATATGTCCGTGACAACATTAAAGTTTTGAACAAAAAAAACACAGAAGTTCACCAGTTCTAGTTAGCAGAGCTACCTAGAACCCCGCCATCCACTGCTTATGACCTCACATACGACCTCATTTCTGTCATAATTTATGACCTCATTGATGACACCTCAAATGACATCACTGATTGCATCATCCAGTGAGTGTGTTAGTTTGTTTTATGGTTTACATAGAGGCAGGTAATTACCATATTACTTTTCTACCTAATTTTGTATAGCCTGTGTCCTGCTATTCAATGTAAATGTTTACAAAATGCACGTGCTCCTAACACACCATAGGTGTGTTGAGGTACTGAACAAATTATAAATCTGTGTATTGAAAAGTAACTGTGCACAGGTAACAATTGACAGCTTGTGTTAATTATCTTCCGCACAAGTGTTTTGGTACTGCAGAAAAGAAAAGTTTCCAACAGGCACTAATTCTATGTACTACATAATAAGTATTGTAAGCAGTCTTGAGTTATTAGAAGCTTCTCATCCTAACAATTTCTTCTTAACATAGAAGATTGTGCGCACCAGGTACTAACCTGTGTACACATGATTGTTTTGCTTTAGAATATGGGATATCTGTAAAGCTTTCACCACCGTATGAAGGCTGCACGTAATGTGATCTTTAGCACCGTCAGACCTTGGGTATATTAAGTGAATAGTCTCTCTCTTGGGACACGTTTTGTATTTCTCATGAGTGTCACTGTCTGAAAGCAGTGTGGTACAGAGTAAACTCTCTCCATAGAGTAAGCTGTGTTAACCGTACCCACTTTTCTACTTATATTTACTTTATGGCTCAATGTATGTTCGGGCATTAGTTATGTAATAGGGCTACGGTATCTTAAGAACCTTTTTTTTAACGAAACATTTGTATACAGATTGAACACCGTGTGCAGGATAGGTTACCCTTTCATCTGTAGTTAATGGTCAACACAAACTCTGCTACCCATGAAGTGCAAGATATAGGGTCAGTGTTGCACATAACACAAGCTTGCTTTACCTATGATGGTTGTATGTATGTTAGCAGTAATGACGCTTCATGTTCTTCTGAGCTATTTTGCCCTTTCATAGCTCTATTGCTATACATGTTTATACAGCAGTCTGTACAAAAGAATTTTGGATGATGTAATCAGTGATATAATTTGAGATGTCATCAGTGGTATCGAAGAACATTTCTCAAGTGATATCATAAGCAGTGCATGGTGCGGGCGAAAGTTATAGCTAGCTTGGCTTAACATTAATATTGTCCACCGACCTATTCACCTAACTATAATGTTAGTTTAACCTTTGTTTTTTTTCAGTGAAAACACGCATGCACACGCCTCCCCCTCCCTTGAAACTAAATGCAGCCCAATGAGACATTTTATTTGGTGGAACTGTACTAATAAATGAACAGTTACTACAGTGCAAAAGTTTATTTTCAGTTTATTACAACAATACAGCTACATCGACATGGCAGGAAAACACTTTACTGCCTCACAGATTGCATATAAAAATTCGCGTTTTTGCTGCATATTTTAATCCACCTTGCTGCATGATATTGTCATCCATGCTACATAAATCTAGTTGCCCTTACATTGTTAAAGCAGAGGATTTTGGGGGCTATCGTTATGACTCTGAAATCCGTATTTCAGAGGTAACCATGTGCACTATTGTATGGTACTCTATGAAATCTAGATTTTTACACACCTGCTTTTTGTGATACTAAACCATATATATATATATATATATATATATATATATATATCAGTAGCCAGTAGGTAGTTCTAGTTAGGACCTAGTTTCCCTAGGAAAAGCAAATTTTGATTTGCAAATATCGTTGGCACCTTTGACGAATCTTAGGGAAATTTTCTATACTAATGGGGCGCTCGGGTCAGCTCCTGTCTTGAAAGTTTCGGGGTGATTAATGAAGCGGGGGCCGAGGTAAAAGGGTGTGTTCCAAAACGCGTTTTCTCCATGTTAATTTCCATAGGAAACTTTACAGAAGGCTACAGCCCGAACTGCTGAACGGAATTTCACCAAATTTGGTAAAAAGGTAGCTCTTGGTTTAGAAAGTGACCTTTTTAGGACTCGCTGAGTCAGTGCATGCGCTGCTCTGCAAGACATTTTGTAAGCAGGTTTTAAAAGTGCTGCTAGCAAAGGCTTGGCCACCAGCTTGCGATTACGAGCACAAGCGCGCGCCTCGCCTCTCCTCTCCAATACAGATTGCTGTGACTCATGCTGGTTTGTTCGCACTCCCCCCTCCCTTCTCCCCCCTCTGTTTTCATCACTTTCTTCACTTTCCCCCGCCTTTCTCATAACCTCTGCTTGCATTACCTCCTCCTTTGGCCCCCCGCCATTCTCGTCTGCTTTAGTTTTTTTTTTTAATTGCTGTGACTCATGCTGGTTTGCTCGCACTCCCCCCTCCCTGTCCTCCGCCCCTCCCCCGCCGCATCTCACGTTGGGCCCATGGTTGGCGTCCTTGCTGCGTTACTGCTGAAGACTTGCCCAGATGGGAACCAGGCAGCACTCAGATTGATTGCCCATTCACAGACCTGCGTCGTGTTCCCGGGCGCATGAATCCAGTCACCGTCTCTTCAGCCTGGCGACAGTCTCTGCTCAGCCAGACGTTCTTGTCCTCGTGTTTAATCCTGGAAGCAGGGACTCGAGTGCTTGAATAGAGGTGCAACACACCTCACAACTTTGGCACTATGTACGTTTGCAGACGGCCTCAGCCAAACGCCTCGCCTCTTTAATTTGACAGCCTTGATTCGGCCTGGGTGTATGTTACTTTCCTCAGTTTCGTTTCACTTCTGACACACTAGGCCCCCGTTGCAGACGGGCCTGGGGTTTCACTCAGAGCTGGTTTGCCTACGGTACTACCACGCATGCGCAACCCGAACCCCGCACCTTCCTGACTCACCTGCTCGACTCACTGGTTCAGGGCGGTTTTGTTATTGTGAGCAGGCACTCCGTTGTTCCCCGATGACACAGCTGAGCACCAGGTATTTCAGACCAAGCCTGCCTGCTCACTGAGTACGCCAAGCCTTGTATGGGGACACTTCATAGCCAATAGGTCTCGCTTTTGGGGCTTTCTAAGTATTTAGTTATGCAGCACAATATTCTTGGTGCAACAACAACTGTTGCATGGCCAAACACTTAAAAGGTCCCATAGGCGAGACCTATTGGCTATGCCAATGCTTGTTGTTAAATGGTGTAAATCCGTTGCGTAGTTTTGAGAAAATTAAATATTTACAGATATCTATGTCGACGCGAAGGATCTACGAACCACACGATCTCGAGCCTTGCAATATGATTGGCTGCCAACAGTTCCAACCAGGAAGTGTTGGCAGCTATCCTGTGACTCGGTTGAACTGAGTCACAAGAAAAAAAAAGTAAAAAATTAAGAAACTGGGGCAGGGTAGAATCACCCTGATGCCCTAGGCCTGGACATCTTGAGCAGGCCTAAAAAGGCAGGCCAAAAAAGCATTTTCACATAGGGTCCGCAAATCCTGCTGAAAAGTTTCATTTTCTTGAATCCTCCAGGTGGGCAAGGTCCCGGGGGCAATGCCTTTGTCTAGTACATAAGGTTCTATATGGAGGGGGAGCTACGAACATTCAATTCTTATTTTCCTGATTTATGCTGCGACGCAGTCTTAGGTCAGCCAACGTAGGACTGCTACAGGTCTCTCAGATTTTTTTTTTTAAAAGCCAGAAGGGGGAGCATGAGCTTCTCCCACCTAGTAGCCAAACTCTGGAGTTCCCTCCCTACCACAACAAGATTGCAACCGAATAGGTCTCTTTTTAGGAAACTGGTAGAGACCTGGCTTTTCCCCTAAGTTATTACGTTAGCGAGCCTGGGCATCGGTATCTACTCACCTCAGCGCCAAGGTGCCTCGGCAATCGCACGCTTTACAAGTATATCAGTCAGTCAGTTAGTCAATGCTGAATTATGATACAGAGGCCCCAGGGACCGCCACCTCCCCAGCGCTATGCTAATGATATGCGGCCCTCCCATGCCTTGGGGACCCCCACCTCCCTGGGGCTGCCTTAAAAAACATGGTGTTTGGGGGGGGGGGCTCGAGCCCCCCACCCTGCCCCGGGGACCACCACCCCTCCAGGGCATACATCGATTGAGTGCGGGGTTCCGTTGCGGACCCCAGGCCTCGGGGAACCCCACCTCCCCGGCTGCACAGAAGATGGGAGGGGGCCTCGCAGCCCACCTCAAGGAGCCCTCCTTGTCCCTGGGGTTCCCCTGCCGTCCCCAACACAGAGGCCATGCCCTGGGGATGGGGTACCCAGGGTGGAAAATGGCCAGGGAGAGGGGGCCACTCTGCCCCCCTCCATTTTCTCAACTAAAAAAAAAATGGCCTGGCCTTGGGGGATGGGTTCCCTGGGGCCGAAAGCGGCCTGGGGAGTGGGGCCGCACAACCCCTGCCTTAATTTTTTTTTTTAAATGGCTCAGGCCCCACAGGATGGGATCCCGGGGCCCAAAAGGGTCAAGGGAAGTGGGGCCACACAGCCCCCCTTATTAAAATCAGAAAAAACTAAAAGAAACCTGCAATTCGCCAGAGGCCTTGCACCTTCCTTGCACGACTCTGCAAATGCGCCTTCTGGCACGCTGTGGGTTGGGGGGGATGAAGTCCCCTTCACTGGTAAGGGTCCTTAGGGGCCAACTAGCCCACCAGGTACCTCAAGTAAGCCCCACACAGTGGCATTGCTGAGAGGTGGTAGGAGGCCACGCCCCTTTTCACACTACTCTGCAAACGCGCCTCTTGGTGCACTGCTAGTGGGGCGATGAGGACCTCGGGACTAAAGTGGACTTCATCCCCCAAGCAGAAGTGCTCCAGGAGGTGTGTTTGCAGAGTGGTGAAGAAAGGGGGCGTGGCCTCTGAGCACATCTTAGCAGTCCAGCTGTGTGGGTCTTACTGCACCTCGGTTGCCTCTTTTTGCTCCTCAGTTGCCTTTCTGCACCTCGGTTGCCTCTGTCTGCACCTCGGTTGCCTCTTTCTGCACCTCGGTTGCCTCTTTCTGCACCTCGGTTGCCTCTTTCTGCACCTCGGTTGCCTCTTTCTTCACCTCTGTTGCCTCTTTCTTCACCTCGGTTGCCTCTTTCTTCACCTCGGTTGCCTCTTTCTTCACCTCGGTTGCCTCTTTCTTCACCTCGGTTGCCTCTTTCTTCACCTCGGTTGCCTCTTTCTTCACCTCGGTTGCCTCTTTCTTCACCTCGGTTGCCTCTTTTTTCACCTCTGTTGCCTCTTTCTTCACCTCGGTTGCCTCTTTCTTCACCTCTGTTGCCTCTTTCTTCACCTCTGTTGCCTCTTTCTTCACCTCTGTTGCCTCTTTCTTCACCTCTGTTGCCTCTTTCTTCACCTCTGTTGCCTCTTTCTTCACCTCTGTTGCCTCTTTCTGCAACTCCTGCCTCTTTCTGCAACTCCTGCCTCTTTCTGCAACTCCCTCGCCTCAACTTCCTCGCCTCTTTCTGCAACTTCCTCGCCTCTTTCTGCAACTTCCTCGCCTCTTTCTGCAACTTCCTCGCCTCTTTCTGCAACTCCCTCGCCTCTTTCTGCAACTCCCTCGCCTCTTTCTGCAACTCCCTCGCCTCTTTCTGCAACTCTTGCCTCTTTCTGCAACTCTTGCCTCTTTCTGCACCCCTCTTGCCTCTTTCTGCACCCCTCTTGCCTCTTTCTGCACCCCTCTTGCCTCTTTCTGCACTTCTCTTGCTTCTTTCTGCTGCTTTCTTCCTCTTTCTGACCATTTCCTACATATGTCCGCATAGTTAGAAATTAGCATTTAAAAAACCTTAGAAATTAACTGAAAAAACAATTTTCAGGGACGTTATAGTTAGTAATTAGCATTTTAAAAAATAGCTATTCACTGAAACAAGCATTGCAAATGCAATAGGTCTCGCATTAGAAAAGTTGGAGTTATTGGTCTTGTAAATGACATATTTTATTTATTTGTTGGTTTTTAAAATTGCTAAATTGATGGCTTTGTCATTTACAATGCCAATAGTTATAACTTTCGCGAATGTGACACCTATAGCATTTGGAATGCAACATGTTTTGTATTTATGTGACTTAGATGGCAGCTCTGGTCGTTAGGCCACATCTCTAGAGAGCAGGAGAGTGCAGCAGGGGAGAGAAGCACAGCAATGCAATAGGTCTCGCATTAGGAAAGTTTGAACTATTGGTATTGTAAAGGACACATTTTTTATTTATGTGCTTGTTTTGAAAATAGCGAAATTAATAGCTTTGTTATTTACAATGCCAATAGTTTTATCTTTCGCAAATGTGACACCTATTGTAACACAATATGTGTTGTGAGGGTGAGGGTGAGGGGTTGAGGGTGAGGGGTTGAGGGTGAGTGAGGGTGAGGGGTTGAGGGTGAGTGAGGGTGAGGGGTTGAGGGTGAGTGAGGGTGAGAGGGTGAGGGTGAGTGAGGGTGAGAGGGTGAGGGTGAGTGAGGGTGAGAGGGTGAGGGTGAGGGGTTGAGGGTGAGTGAGGGTGAGGGTGAGTGAGGGTGAGGGTGAGGGTGGGTGAGGGTGAGGGTGAGTGAGGGTGAGGGGGTGAGGGTGGGTGAGGGGTTGAGGGTGGGTGAGGGTGAGGGGTTGAGGGTGAGTGAGAGTGAGGGTGAGTGAGGGGTGAGGGGTTGAGGGTGAGTGAGGGTGAGGGGTTGAGGGTGAGTGAGGGTGAGTGAGGGTGAGGGTGAGTGAGGGTTAGGGTGAGGGTGGGTGAGGGTGAGTGAGGGTGGGTGAGGGTGAGTGAGGGTGAGGGTGAGTGAGGGTGAGTGAGGGTGGGTGAGGGGTTGAGGGTGAGTGAGGGTGAGGGGTTGAGGGTGAGGGGTTGAGGGTGAGTGAGGGTGAGGGTGAGTGAGGGTGAGTGAGGGTGAGGGGTTGAGGGTGAGTGAGGGTGAGGGTGAGGGGTTGAGGTTGAGTGAGAGTGAGGGTGAGGGGTTGAGGGTGAGTGAGAGTGAGGGGTTGAGGGTGGGTGAGGGGTTGAGGGTGAGGGTGAGTGAGGGTGGGGGTGAGGGGGTGAGGGTGAGGGGTTGAGGGTGAGTGAGGGTGGGGTGAGGGGGTGAGGGGTTGAGGGTGAGTGAGGGTGAGGGTGAGTGAGGGTGAGGGGTTGAGGGTGAGGGTGAGTGAGGGTGAGGGGTTGAGGGTGAGTGAGAGTGAGGGTGAGTGAGGGGTTGAGGGTGAGGGGTTGAGGGTGAGTGAGGGTGAGGGGTTGAGGGTGAGGGGTTGAGGGTGAGGGATTGAGGGTGAGTGAGGGTGAGGGGTTGAGGGTGAGTGAGGGTGAGGGGTTGAGGGTGAGTGAGGGTGAGTGAGGGTGAGGGGTTGAGGGTGAGGGGTTGAGGGTGAGAGGTTGAGGTTGAGGGTGAGGGGTTGAGGGTGAGTGAGGGTGAGGGGTTGAGGGTGAGTGAGGGTGAGTGAGGGTGAGGGGTTGAGGGTGGGTGAGGGGTTGAGGGTGAGTGAGGGTGAGGGTGAGTGAGGTTGAGTGAGGGTGAGGGGTTGAGGGTGAGTGAGAGTGAGGGTGAGTGAGGGTGAGGGGTTGAGGGTGAGTGAGAGTGAGGTTGAGTGAGGGGTTGAGGGTGAGGGGTTGAGGGTGAGTGAGGGTGAGGGTGGTTGTGGTGGTGGATGTGGTGGTGGATGCGGTGGTGGTGGATGTGGAGGTGGTGGTGGATGTGGTGGATGTGGGGTGATTGCGGCTTGCAAGCTTATTCCGCTCACGTTATGCAGTTTCAAACATGATTGCCACTATTACTATCAAATTCACTTGGCAGCAAGCTGGTGAACTAATTAAAAGAAAGTCGTATTCAGCGTTATGGCCGGTACTTTATTCCAGCAAAGTGGCAAGCCAGTACACACCAATGAGCTAGTAAAGCTAAAAACACACCACATGGCACAATTGCTGGCTGAGCGAGCAGAAGTAAGCCAAACAGCTTTCCCGTAGCTAAGGAGAGCTGAGCTCTTTTTGTAGCAGCACGCATAAGAAAAGTCCCGTATTTTCACCAAAACACTCTCTGATAATGATCAGCCGAATTCAGAAGGCTTCCTGCCCTCATATATTCCCAAGAGAGCAGTAATCTTATAAGGAAATGCTGTCATCACACCTAAAGCTACGGATGAGGAGAGCTTGCTGGAAGACATTCAATTAATGAAAAAAAAAAAAGAAAAGGAGACACGGCCGGCCGGCCGTGAACTGAAAGCCCGGCCGGCCGTGAAAAAGCCTTTGATGCCGCAGGGGGTAATTAGGGGAGGAGAATGGCTGGGCTGAGGCACAGCGCCAAGCCTTTGATGCAGCAGGGGGCGGAGCGGGAAGAGCTGCTGGCGGCACTAAGCTGACGATTTGATGCTGTGCACGCGCATTTTAACTAATTGCGCTTGCGCATTGAGTTAAAAGTGCACATGCACTTCATCAAATCGCCAGTGAATCGCCAGTGTAGGTAAGCTTTGTTTAAGCCCCCATAGTCTCGCTCTGCTCAATGCGCATGCGCATTGACAGGCGAGACCTAAAAACACAAGTTTCAGGGAAGTAATAGTTATGCTGATATTTTACCCGTACAAAACAGAGAAATTGAGCTGTTTTAGTTAGCTGAGCTAACTATAACTTGCTCCCCTGCAATGCACTGCGGATGACGTCACATATAGCATCACTCATGTCATGGTCGGTGACATCTCTGATTACATCACTGATGACATCTCAAATGACATTACTGATGACATCATAATATCTGATGCACCTCCTAACACCCTAATATAACATTTCATACACCCACTCTAAAATACAGACTACCATTATCAAAACCATAGACCTACGAATGCCAGTTAGTGCATACCCACTTACTGATTCACAGGTCTACACACACACATCCACTCTCTAACCCATAGTCACTCATGCATGCAGTCACTCATCAATACAACCACTGATGTATGTACTCATACACCCATACAGACACCGCCACTCACCCATAGTTACTCACACACCTAGTCAGTCACCCACAGAATCAATAACACTGTCCTTTACTCACCTATGCAGTCCTACACACACCACCTCACTAATTCATACAGATACTAACACATACTCTCTTCTACAATCACGGACACAAGCACACTCGCCCATACGGCCACCCTCACAATCCCTCACTCGCACATATAGTCACCTACATACTCCAACACTCACATATACTAACTTACACATCTGTAGTTACTCAAACATATACCACTGAGACACCCATTCACTCACCAGCACAGCCATAGGCACACTCTCTCACCCATACAGCCCCTCGCAGATGCACCCATGAACAAATACACCCAGTGAATCACCCACTCACACATCCATGAAAGGAGTCACACACCCATACATGTACTCAGACAACCAATCATTAACCCATATAGACACTCCTATATCTACTCAGCAACCCATGCAGCCACTTACACACCAACTAACATACTGATACAGACATTCACACAGATTATTCATTCACCCATGTATTCACTAAGACACGTTTAATCACTCACTTATATAGTCAGTCACACACCACTAAATCATCCATTCAGACACTCATACACCCACTCATTCTTCAGTACACCTTGGCATAAACTTTATAGAAACACTGTCACTGGATGATGTCATCAGTGATGTCATTTGAGATTAAATCAGTGATGTCACTGACCAAGTAATATGGGACGTCATCTGCAGTGCATTGCGGGGCGCGAGTTATAGTTAGCTCAGCTAACTATAACGGCTGAATTTCTCTGGTTTTGTACGAGGGAAATGTCAGCCTAACTATAACGTCCCTGAAACCTGTTTTTTCCAGTGAATATATATATATTTTCTAAGGTTTATTTATATGTGTTCATATATGTGTGTGTGTTTATATCCTTCATCCAAACAGCTGATTCTCAAGCCACTTAAGACTGCAAGTCCTCAGCAGGGTGGCTAGCCCCTAATCATACCTTACAAGTCTCCTGCTGTTCATATGCAGTCCACGTATTAACACACAAGACAGCCGGGACTCTCAATCCATCCGCGTGTTTAATCAGATTCCAGCAGCATTATATATATATAAACTTGCTGTGCGTGTGTTTGCAGAGATTGTTGATCGTGGAAATGGGCAACGACTTACCAGAGGCAAACAGAATGACCCAGTTTTTCGGCAGAGTTAAAAGTTGTATGTTCGTGATGGGTGTTGGAGGATCACATGAGCTTGGCTTCGGTGTTTGGTTATCCTTAATACGGCCTTCTACAACTCCAGTTTGACATTGAAGCTTCTGTCTGTTTTGGGACTCGGACGTTATTCAAAGCGTGATTAGAACAAAACACAGACTTACGTTTGAAAAAAGGAGTATGACTGTCCTTCTGATTTAGCAGTGATTGCACTGATTGCTTGGGGAAACGTTCTTTGTCCGTAGCTACTTAATGTGCATTGCGATATTGTGAAAGGATTGCATCGTATATTTATGGAGAATGGAGCTTTCAGCAGGTCCTCAGTAGTGGCCGCAGTCTTGGACGCTATTTGTACCTGGGGAGCACGTATTTGTATTTCAAAAAACATGGCGTGATGTAACTCGCTGGAACCTGCCCAGACAATTTGGGCTAGTCTGAAACAACACCCTGAACAATCGAGTGGAAATGTATAACGAAGGAATTTGAACAAACATTTTTTTAAACCCACATTGAAGTGTTTATGCAGACAGAGCCATGCCCTCCGTCCGCTTGCCTAGCACATTCTTGTTCAAGCAAATTTACACAGCGACTGAAAAAAATAGTTCGAGGTAAAGAAAGCATTTTAGTGCACGTAGTTTTCTTGAAAGTATTACGTACTAACGTAAGTACCTTTTCCCGATTTGTCCCTTACAGCATTCTGTCTTTTTTTTCTTCAGATCAAGCTTCTGAGGCGCAAGTGACCATGATGCTGACAGAAAGCTGCAAACTGCGAGGTCTTCATCATAGGTAAGCCCTAATGCTTGCTCTCAGTTGAACTGATAGGATGTGGGAAGCCTCACAGGTTCAAGGAAAGTCATGTAGATGCCTTTTTCAGGTTTCTTTTCATGTTTGTCAGAGGTTGAGGTAGAAGTCGTGTGTATGGAAACAATTTTAAAGTAAACAAGTATTTGTATTAGTTTTCATAACAAAATGTAAATCTTCAAGACAGCATGCTTATCAGCAATTATGAAGATGTGTGGCAACTTCAGTCATAGTCTCATAATATTGCCACAGAAGTGGTTATTCTCTTAAGTGCTTTCTCACTTTAAATTCTAGTTGGGTATTTTATTCTATCATTAATTAACTCCTGATTACCTGTGACTTTGACATTTAAATTATACAGTTAAGATGCAGTCTATAAATGTCCATATTAGTGTCATATCTGCATAACTGCAATGGAGGGAAAAGGTGTGAACTTTACCAAGAGACGTTCCTTGCACAGAATGGATGGAGCCAGTTAAGAGGAATCGGTACGACTCAGACATTTCAGACTTGTGAAAGTAACCTGGTCAGAGCTGTGGACTAAATGAGTTGGTTCATCTCAATATTTACGTTAAAAATGAACATACATGTGATTGAAGCTATTAAATAACGTGTCTTTGGGGTATCAGTCCAGAGAACACTAAGCACATTGAGGTTAAGATGAGGATTTATTCTCAAGACACCCCAACCACTGCCAGGCTAACCGCTTTACTACTTTATACCAATGCAGATTATACACTTTGCAACTCTTCCTGGTGTCTGGAATGCTGAGTGAATGGTATAATCGAATGTTGGTGTGCAGTCTGCAAGTGACGCCCAGAGATAGACAATAGGGGGGAGGATGACACCCTTACAGAACCTACCTGCTGTTGCAGTATCCTAAGGGCTTGACCTGAAATAAAGATGCTCCAGACCCTTGTTTGAAGATCCTGCCCTCTTAACTGCAACAGTTTTCTAGCTGTACACTTTCCTTGCTTTTTTGCCAGTGATTCCTATTGTGGCAGGCTCTGTATACTCCCATGCACCTTACCTCACTTCTCTTTAGCTGGGCTTTCCCTCTTGCTTGCTGTACTGTGGGTTTATCATGGCTTTATTGATCAGTACTTGGCCCTCTTGTTCGTGCTACGGTTCTTTCTCCCTTCCCATGATACTCCCGCTTGTGTCATGTGCATGCCTGATCTTTTGGCTATCTCGTTTTCACACACTAAGACTCTATTGTGAGCCTTTCTCATCGCTCTTTGCTACCTTTACCCCAGCCCTTCCACTTGCATGGTTGGTGCTTCCATAAGTCCATTGATGTAGGCCAGGGCACAACCTAGGGGTAACAGAACATGGGCCTTTATAAGTGCTTGAGCAGCTCTCCAGAATACCGAAATATATGTTAACTGGAGCACTGAAAATTCTTGTGTAGGTTCTGCATGTCGACATAGCATCAAGACATCTAGTGCATAGTGGAAAGAAGTACACACACAATTGGTTGGCAACAGTGCAGTCTCACCAGGCTCCCATGTCTTTCGCCCTCAAGATGCCAAAAAGGTGTTTGATGCGGTGCATAGGCCCTTTAATGGAGCAAACACTTCAGAGGTTTGGGTTCAGCCCGAACTTTAAAAAGTGGGTTGGAGTCCTGTATTGCGACCCAGTTATGGAGAGCAAAAGAAATGAAATGATTACGAAGGATACCTCTCCCACCACAAATCAAACATTCTTAATGCCTTCAGAATTCCTATTTATTAACTCTGGGCTCGTTTTTTTTCTTTCGTATCTTTCTTATGTTCACGGAGTTTTTTCTTTAATATTTACATGCACCTCATTATAATTTTTCACAAACACTGTTAGATACACGTAACAATATTTACAAATCACAAATATAACACATATTATTCTAAAGACACAGTCCGTGCATGACACAACGTATACTGCTAAATTTGTTGTTACATAAAACACATAGTTGAAAAAATACAAAAGAAAAAGAATCCTTTGTGCTACAGTTGTTTATGCATTATCGGGACCTATTCTGTCTAGACCTTGATACCCAGTGACTTTACGGGTCCTACAGGGGTCAGAGTACTGTTCAGGAGACTCTACGCCTACACTTGTTTACTCCTGTCCAGGTTTTGCACTTTTCTGTGCATTCCTTTTCTTATACGGTTACTCTTGGCCTCGCAGAAAACAAAAGCCGACGTGTTTTAACCTTCAAAGAAGGACCAAAGGGATGTTTTGGGTGGCGGTATTAATCATTATTTCCTGTGAATAGATGCTTTTTATGTTGTGTATCTCATGTTTGGTATTATGGACTCCCATTTAACTTGCACACACTTGGGCGCATGTGGCTCTTAATTGTCTTTTTTTTAATTTCTTTTGCTTACTTCAGAAAAATAAAACCTATAAAAAAAGAATGAAGTCATCATAACGATCACATGGCAGCCGTCCAACGCCTTGCTTATTATGTACACATTTTAGGCACATCTACCTTGTTGTGGATTATCGGGGCTCAGTGGGGCTTCTTGCTTTGAGTAGCATTAGCAAGGGATAGAGTAAAGTGTAAGTCTGTTGTCTAAGAGCTATGAAATATAACTAAAGAACCTCCATCTGGTCACACAATTGTTTGACCATACTCGTATATTGGCTTGCAATCTTGTGCAACAGGATGAGAAAGCCGTGAAGACACAAAAGCAGCATTAAGGAAACACACGCAAGACTAACTGCTAACGGAGGTCAAGAACAAGTGGAAATGGGAAAAGTGAGGGAGAGCCACATGTTTCAAGCAAAGGAACCCATTCAATCTTTGAAGAGAACAGAGTATATGTTTCAAAATCAAGCTTCAGAAGCACTTTCACAGGTTTTGTTCTGGTAAATTTGAACGAATGGCAGCAGAGGATTCCCCTTGCACATTACATACGTGCCACCGTACTTGCTTACTTAAGTACCATCATGTGGATCACACCTGTGCCACTGATGGGCTTTGCTGCACAGTTGTATGTGATTTGATAGAAAAGCGCAAGTATAATGAGGCTAGTGTGTGTGGGCTGGATGACCATCAGGGCAACCCTCTCTGTCACTTCTCACACACTGAATATGATGACACTTTAAACCAATCACTTTACTCGAGACATCGGAGTCTAATTAATAGCTCAAGGATCTGTTAAGTGGAGAGTTCTTTTAGCAGAAACAATGCAGAGTTAACAATTGACTTTGTCTCAGTTACTCTGGCTACACGAGACCGAGTTGACTACATAGCCTCCCTGTTTACTCCCTATAGTGATCACTCTATTTTATACTCCCATTTGACCCTTCAATATAAAATGAAAGGAGACCAGCAGGTAGTGGGTGACCTCGTAGTAGCCAGGAAAAATGGTTACCAATTAAAATAGACCCAGGTTGTTAAATTACATTTGATCGGCTCCATAATAGCCGAAGTAAGTGATAACATCTTATACTGCCTGGCGGAGGATTTTCCTCCCTCCCAAATAGTCACACAGTATAGAGACTTATTAATAAAATTAAAAGGTGATCCAAACGAATAAAGGACATAAGGGAGAAGGCATGGGAGGACCTTGAACAAGCTGCCAGGTCTAGGAACAGCTGGGAGTTCTGGAAAATCACAAATACCCCCTACTTCAAAGACATAAAAGATACGTCACTTGATACGCATGTAGGGGAAGAGGCGTGGATAAAGCATTTTTAGTTTAAAAGCCACCAACGAATCTATGCAACCGGTCCCAGTACCCCTCCCCCTAGTAGCTTCTTGACTTTTTCAATCCATGAAGTAAGAACAGGGTTTGCAGCCAGCGTCCCGGGAAAAGCCCCAGGCCCAGACGGGGTCCCCATTGACCTCTTTCATGTAAATGGAGACATGTGGGTCCCACTTTTAACAAAAGTATTTAATAGCATAGCCATAGAGCCCCCCCCCCCCAATGGAAACCGTGTTCTAGTCTCCATCTTCAAGAAGGGAGATAGGGGTTGTCCGAAGAACTATAAACCCATCTCCTTTCTGGATACAACAGCAAAATTAATGGGCCGGCTATAACTAGCCAGACTGGAGGCATGGGCACTGGAACGAAACATCCTAATGCAGGCTCAATATGGCTTCCAGAAGGGAAAGGGGGCGGTGGACCAATGTCTTAATCTTTCGCTATGCATAGACAAATACACAAAGGCCAAGGGTGGAAAGCTATACATGGCCTTCATTGACTGGTCAGCTGCATTCAATTCAGTATCCCATCAGAAGTTGTGGCCCATGATGGTGGAAATGGGGATCGATCCTCCAATCATTCATTTAAATTCATCAGCTATATGCTAACGCCACGACTGGTGTGAGATCTGGCCGAAATGGAGAAAGCACACGTGTGTTTAAAATCGAGAAGGCGGTTAGGCAGGGTTGTGTTCTCGCCCCATTTCTCTTTTCCATCTATACTAACTGGGTGGAGGCGGCCCTGTCTGGCTCGACTCTCGATGTCCCCAGATTTGATGACTCCCCCTTACCATTATTGGCTTACACTGATGATGCAGTGTTACTAGCGAGGACAGGCGTAGCTATTCAGAGTCTTTTAACTGCTTATGCTGCCTTTATGGCCTTGCTGGACCTCCGCGTTAATGAAGGTAAATCTATTATCATTATAGCTGAAGCTACCCGAGGTGCAGAAGTGCCTCATTGTCATTTAGCAAATCGAAGTAGTTGACTCTTTCGCATACCTGGGCGTTCTGTTCAACAGCAAACAAACTTGGTCGAAATTGGTAGCTGCCAGAGCCCTGGGCATGGAAAGAAGCCTATTAGCGATAAGAGGCTTTATTAAGAAACTGGGGACCAGCCCCGTGGACACGGTTAAAACCATTTATCTGGCCAAAACAAAGGGCGGCGGTAACTTATGGGGCTAGAGTCTGGGGGATGGCTCATATCGAGCAACTGCAGAGAATGGAACACACCTTTTATAAGTCTAGGGTCTCACTACCACCTTCAGCATCTAATTTCATCTTACACCTTGAATTAGGACTCCTTTACTTGTCTGATTGCATTAGTCTGGCACTGATCCTACTGTAGCTCTCCATCTGGCGGAGGTCGGCGGTTAATTTAACCCAACGCATTATCGGCGATTGCCTCAGGTTGGAGGGTCGCAGTGGGATCGGTTGGCTCAGTTATGTAGAAGCTGAGCTAAGAGCCATCGAGCTGGAGGAGCGGTTTAAAGACCCAGCTTCCAGTAGGAACATTTCTAAATAGATGTGGTACCCCTCACTACACAGATTGTGCCTTTGCCATGGATTTGAAAGAGGGCAGTGGACTCAACATTTCTGGATGCCAGATTTGACTCACCACTTAGGCTACCAATGGAATTAAGTGCCTCCTTGTAATGGTGGTCTGAAGAGCAGCAGAGGGTCTGGATTTACAGCAGTCTTCAGTCGAGACCAAAATGAATGTTGTGACAGAACATTTGCAGTCTGTGCTAGATACTCATAAGCCCTTTCTCCTTTCTAACAAGGCCCCCACTGATACCTTGGTGGCTACTTGGTCAGAGCCCTGTTCCTTCCCTTTGGTAAATAGGCAGGTGGATAGGCATTCCAACACTCCTCAATTTGTTGCCAAACATCCTATTCCAGAGGGTGTTGTGGTTCAGACCTCAATCTGTAAACTGAATCACAATTTATTCCACACAATTCTTCTGGATAGGGAAATCCAATGATGGAGGCTTGTGGCAAGTACCTGTGTTCTTCCGCCAATCCGGCATTGCAGTTGGTTAATGTTTGCTTACTGGGTATTTACACACATGCCATGTGGTTCATGTCCAGAGAGATCTTGCCAGCAGGTCTGAAGTATCTTGGGGCCTCTTTCCCTAAGATAATTAATGATAGACAAGACGCTGCCAAATATGTTGTCCATCTAGATATCCCCGATTTTTTGGGGGAAGGCAATTGGAACTAGTGTTGTACTTCAGCATCCATGGATGCGCTTCACAGGATATTCTGGTGATGTCCAGGCCTCCTTCGTGGATATGACTTTTCAGTGAGAACACAAACTCTGTGTTTGGAGCTCTTTAAGACAAGTGGAGCCACTGAGTACTCCTTGATTCTGTTGACCTATACCAAGCAGTTTCCACACCAATTCACTAAGTTTACAGGGCTGGTGTATAGTTTGAGATAGTATCCCCAACTGGTACAGCAGTCACTACAGTGGTTTCATAGCCATGGATGTTGGTCTGACTGGCAGTGCGCGGGCCAGCAGGGGTATCCGTCCTTCCATTCCTCTTCTCCTGCTGCAACAGCCACCAAGTTTGCCCTTCGTGATGCATCTAGTAGGGTGCAGAAATCATCATTCCCTTCAAGTGTGGTGATCCATCACGTCTGACAGATGGATGTTATAAATCGTTTGACATGGCAGTGCCCTGCCTTCTCGTTTTCCCTGCCAAATATTCCTCCTAATTCAGAGTGAATTTCACCAGCGTGAATTTCATTATGCTGCTAGAGGTGCAAGACACTCCAAGCATGCAATCAGGAGGGAACTGTACTTGGGAAGGGGTGAAGGTTGTAAGTCTTGCTATTTACTTGTGCAGATGCAGGTCAGGAGTGGCTCAGGCCTTTTTTTGGATCTTCAGACTTCAAATGCCTTCAAGCAAAAGGACCAATTGGAAATGCTCACACTGGCTCAGATCCTGTCTGCCCTAGAACTCAGCTTCCCTGTGGTGTCCCTGGCTGCAGGATGCGTATGTTTATACACCCGTACTGCAGTCCTGCATACTGGTTCAAGGTAAACTTTGAGCATTTCAGTTTTCCGTGCTCCCTTCCTGCCTCACCAGTGCCTCTCTGGTGTTCACAAAAGTGATGGTGGTGATTGCTGCACACCTTAGGAAGTCGAGGTTGCCAGGTTTTCCCTGCCTTTGCGGAAAAGTGGAGGCAGCACCAGGGATGAAGTCACACTTCAGCCAGTATGGTCATTTCAGATTCCTTTATTCTTCTTTGCACAACAACACAGGACCATAGTCAACGCGTTTATTTCCCTTTATCAGAACTTCATCAGTGCTGAAATCAACACGAGACAACATATAAATAGCCACATAAAATCAAATACACACAAATATATAATAGACCAGCATCATATATATATATAGATATATATATAGATATAGATATATATATATATAGATATATAGATATATAGATATAGATATATAGATATATAGATATATATATATCTATCATCACACAAAAGTTGCCACAAAGGGAGAGCCGCCAGGTACGTTCGTATTGCACCAATTTTAATGAAATGCAGCAGTCAGATTTTGGGACAAAACTGGCTTCAATGTCTCTTCGCCAGACGCGTTTCAGGTTTTGCCCTTTTCTCAATGGCGTTTGATTCATGCAAAGTCGAGGCAGAATGTGCTGCTAATTATACTTCTGGATCTGCCCCCATTGGGCGTGGCCACCTCTGTGGCCTTGTGGTCCATGTAGTAGCACTAAGTATTCCTTATGTGCGGCTGCCTCGAGTTAGCACTTTTGAAATATTTGATCAGCATTCCCGAGTGGGTGAAAACAGTTCCGCTCCAAAAGCGCTGCTGAATTATGCACAACATTAGGCATTACCTCCCGTTTGCATCGATGACTTCTTGTGAAATCAGCACGGGTCCGCTTCTGCAGTGTGTCTCTCCCGCAGCTAGGGAAGCCGCTAATTATCATCACACAAAAGTTGCCACAAAGGGAGAGCCGCCAGGTAAGTTCGTATTGCACCAATTTTAATGAAATGAAATGCAGCAGTCAGATTTTGGGACAAAACTGGCTTCAATGTCTCTTCGCCAGACGCGTTTCAGGTTTTGCCCTTTTCTCAATGGCGTTTGATTCATGCAAAGTCGAGGCTGAATATGCTGCTAATTATACTTCTGGATCTGCCCCCATTGGGCGTGGCCACCTCTGTGGCCTTGTGGTCCATGTAGTAGCACTAAGTATTCCTCATGTGCGGCTGCCTCGAGTTAGCACTTTTGAAATATTTGATCCGCATTCCCAAGTGGGTGAAAACAGTTCCGCTCCAAAAGCGCTGCTGAATTATGCACAACATTAGGCATTACCTCCCGTTTGCATCGATGACTTTGTGGTATATAAATAAATAATACCGGATCTAGGTTTGACTGGACATAGTAATAACAGATAGCTCAATAAATAAGAGTCAAGATTCGAGGTAGTAGGAATTTGCAGGTTTAATACAGCATAAAGGACAGGAACAGGACAACCTGCACGGGAACAGGATGGCAGGGCCCTGCAGGGGGGACAGGGAATGAGCGCGCTAACTTTAATAACAGTACACAAGCATATATACTAAAACAGTTGCATTACAGTGAATACAATAGGCGGAGCAGTGGGTGTGGTCAATAGCAGTCGCGAAAAATAAGGGTGAAAGTGGGTGTAACAGGAGGCGTATACATAGACATGTGATGTAAACGTAACAGAATATGTCATAAATGGGGCGGAAACATGGAGGGGGCTACCTAAGGAGCCGGGACCTCTAACCTAATGGTGCGCGCAAACTGACAATGACGTGTTACTAGGAGAAGCTGGGGGCTATGAACTCTGTGCTAGGAGTAGAGACTGAAGTCTGGAGAGTCAGGGCGACATGTACCTAAACCCTATCTAGTATCTAATGTTTAGAGGACATGTTGATATAAACTAAGAGTCAGGAGGGGAGAGGCTAACAGACTCTAAGACTGGTGCATGCATTATTCTACATGTAGTACGTGTTGAGGAATATTAAATGACCATTAATACAGTATTTCTCTTACATGGAGACGTAAAGGCTAGACAATGACGGAAACTATTGATGCGATTCAGTAGCTTAGGAATGCAGAGAAGGAGGGCTGGACTGATAACTAGAATCATAACATACTCTTGGCAGACTCGTAGGCAGAGCCAGGCTGAGCCGGGCACTGCGAGGCAGGAAGTAAGTGAAGGGTCGAGGATACAGGTGGGGGCTGTATCCCTCCTCAGCGAGGGTTCAGGAGACAGGAGCTGAATCTGGTGTCCGGGCCCTTTTGAGGCCTAGAAACGGGGACTTTACAATGAAATAACGTGCACACTGAGAAACGTGGCAACGTAACTTTACATAGGCCTGATACTCGTAGTTTTCATGAGAACTGGAAACTGGCATACTAGAGATGGACACAACTGTAATTGCGTCTTTAATCGAACATGGGGAATACATATGCATATTAATCATGCACACATAACATAAGATGGAGGACACGTAGGGACACAGAACATGGCAAAATTTACTTTTCCACATTCCCTCCTTGTCACTACGTTTCCATCAGGAAACATCAATATTCATGATACCATCTATCATTTCATACAGTATCATTTGCTCGTCTCGAATTTTCTTGGAACTGGATTTAGAACGGGACTTGGGACTAGGAATACAAGAGGTAGCACAAATGCCGCAAATCGCAGGGCCACATTGTATACAGAGGCAGCAACTGAATATGATCGCTACTGCAATACCCAGAAAAGACAATACTTTCCATCCCCAGGCGGAAATCATATTCCAGAACCAACCGGACCATGTCCAGGTGCCTGGATTTTGGTGTAACATATGGGCAATTTTATGGAGTCTGGTAATAGCTGAATAAACAGACGGCGCGTTATTAGGAATGAAAATGCAGCAACTAGATCCGATGACTCTACATGCCCCACCTCTATCGGCCAGTATGACGTCAAGGACGAGACGATTCTGGAGCACGACAACTCTCATAAAAGATTGCTCTTCGGTTAAGTTACCTAGAGCAGAAGTAGTCTCAATCACTACTGCTTCAAGGGTTCTCGTTAATCTACGTATCAGTTTACTATTCACGACAGTACCTAAATAGGGGAAGACACCTTTATTGATATCTATGTATTGTTCTAGAGCAGTTTCAGTATAATCGACAATCGGGTGGTCTATTTTGTGTCTATTATGTACTAGGTGGGAATTCCTATGATAGTCAGGTGGGGCTAGAAAAACTGGTGGCAGTAGGAAGGCAATGTAACAGGTTCCCTCCCAATCGAGGGGCAGACGGACATATGCGGTCTGACCACAAACAAAATAAGAATGACGTGAAGCTTTGAAAATAGATTTCCTACTGTCACTATACTTGACAATAGTAATACAATCACTATGGCCTACATGTACGGAACCATTCTTTCGGACACATAATTCACCTTTGACTGGTAATACTGACATAGCAGGTAAGTCTGGAGTAGAATCAGACTGAACATTCAGGACCATAAAATTCGAAGAATAATTACCCAAATTATAAACTTCATTTTCTAGATCTAACCCTGTTCTGTGGGGAAGACCTTGCTTGTCTGGAAAACATGTACTGTTAAGAAAAGACATATCTGTTGAGGATGACGTTAACGTGGACCATGCTCCACATGAACCGTTATGTGAAAATGGATAAGGAAACAGTGGCAGAACTCCCTTCGGTGTCTGGAAAGGGGGGAGTCGACCACACACCCAACAATTAGTGGCATTGCTGGTCTGGTGTGAATAATGTAACATGCGGATAAAGGAATTATTACGCATAGCAAGACGATAAGATAGTTCATGAGGAGGCAGATCACTAAACGTGTGCTCTACTGTAACAATAGAAGACTTATTTACATGAGGAACTGGAAAATACAAATAAAATGCATAACCTGTGCAGGTAAACATAAGGCTGAAAAACAATATGAAACTTAGAAAAACGATACATCGGATTGAGTTTTGACTAACTCTCTCACTATGGGGGTCTATTTTATACATGTCAGAAACCGGTCTAACCGTTTCACCTAGGGGAGGACTTAGACAATCAAACTGGCTGACTTATTTTACTAGACCTTAATTTTAGCTTATACTCCTGTTGCGGAGTTTTCTCTAACAGGGAGGGATTCGTATCATATTCTTTTGCGGGACAGTCCTTAAGAATAGTACTTTGGCAGTCTTTCAAATCCTCGGTAATGTTCTTGGTAACAGACTTCAATCCAAAAAATCTTTTCACATGTGACAAATGGACCCAGCCCTTCCTGCCTTCCAGCTTGACGGCAGTACGGGTGGCCAGGAGGACCTGTTTGGGTTCCTTCCAGCGAGGCTCCAGCGGACTTGAACGATCAAAGTTCCTCACAAGAACCATGCATCCGGGAACGATTTCATGCGGTGCCACCTCGGTATTGTCTGGAAATGCGGCAGCAACCTGTGAACAACAAGAGTTGAGGGCAGACATCAAGGAAGCTAGGTAATCTGTCAGCATATTACTTGAAACATCGGTAATACTTCGGGGTCTAGGTGTACCCCACATGTTAGGGGGGCGGCCGAATGCGACCTCGTACGGAGACAGACCTGATCTGGAATGTGCGACCATGCGCATATAAAACAAAGCGACTGGCAGAGCTACTAGCCAGTCTACACCTTTCTCTTTACATACTTTTGCAATTCGAATTTTCAGGGTCTGATTATGTCTCTCTACTAGACCAGCTGCTTCTGGATGGCGTACACAATGGAACTTCCACTGGTACCCTAACAAAAGGGAAATATGTTTCATAAGCTCAGATGAGAATGGCTGGCCGTTATCAGAATATACGACTCTAGGGAGTCCGTAGCGGGGGAAGAATTCACGAACCAACTGCTTGGCAGTGGTCGTGGCTGTGTAATCTGGGACTGGATATGCCTCTGTCCACCTGGACAAAGCGCATACAACTACAAGGACATACTTGAAACCTCGACATCGCTCCATCTGAATATAATCCATCTGGAGGACTTCAAAAGGGTGGTCAGGGGGCTGGAATCCACCTTGGTCCACCGGGACACTTTTACCTGGATTAAACTGGCAACATATCATACAGGTACGGACCTTCTGCTTAGCTGCAGCTCGTAAATGCTTGTTGAACCAAATGTTCTGGATACTATCTAACATAGCTTTTTCTCCTAAATGTGCTGGACTATGTGCGGTATTGATAATGACTTGAACCATAGAGTCGGGGAGAAACCATGTGGCTTTTCCCTTCGTCACCCATCCCTGATCTGTCTGGACCCCTCCTTGTTCGGACCATTTCTTGATTTCATCGGGAGTAGCATGTGACTGGATATCTATGACGTCTTGAGTAGGGTCCTTAACTGTCATACAAGTAGTCGGATCTGGAGTATGTGTCTGTGTCGGGTTAACTGAAATGTCTGGAGTCTGTGCTGTAAGCTTGGCTGTGCGATCTGCCAGATCATTACCTTGAGAAATAGTGTTAGTAACTTTCGTATGTGCTTTGCATTTCATGATAGCAATAGATGTCGGTAAGTGTATGGCATCTAACAGAGCCTGAATAAGGAGACCATGCTGAATCTTGGTTCCATGAGAAGTCATGAAACCTCTCTCCTGCCAGAGCACTCCAAAGTCGTGTACGACTCCAAATGCGTAACGTGAATCTGTGTAAACATTGACTTTCAGGTTCTTGGCGTGTATGCAGGCTTGTGTCAGAGCAACTAGCTCTGCTGCTTGAGCAGACAGGGTGTCAATACGGTGTGTTTCTATAACTACAGTGTCAGTAGTCACTGCATACGCGGCTACTAGTTCTCCTGCACTTGTTCTCATACATGAACCATCCACATAAAGTGTCAGGTCGGGATCTGGTAATGGAATATCTGTCAGATCTTGTCTTGGCTTTGTCATAGTGTTAACTACTTCCACACAGTCGTGTGTGGCAGAATTCGAAATAACTGATGGTAACAGTGTAGCAGGATTTAGAACGTTGCAGCGTCTGATTTCTATGTGTGGCTGGAACAGTGTCAGTTCATAACCTGTTAAACGTGCAATTGTCAAGTGCTGAGTCTGTGTTCGGTTTAAAAGAACTTCCACGGAGTGTGGAACTTGTACTGTCAAGGAATGTCCTAATACTATGGAATCACTTTGTCTGATAGCTAGTGTTGTGGCTGCAACTGACTTGAGGCACGCAGGCAGAGCCTGGGCTACAGGATCTAGTGTGCTCGAAAAATAAGCACAGGGCTTGTACTGTCCTGCTTGATCTTGTGTGAGAACAGATAATGCTGTACCTTCACGTTCAGTGACGAAAAGTGTAAAAGGCTTACTGTAGTTCGGTGTAGCTAGAACTGGAGCTTGGCATAAGGCTTTCTTTAACTCATTGAAACTAAATGTATGTTCAGATGTCCAAGGGAGGACAGTCGATACGGCTGCCTCCTGTGTCGTTAACTGTATCAGTGGCTTGGCTAGGAATGCATACTGAGGAATCCATTGTCTGCAATAAGAAGTGAGGCCGATAAAAGCACGTACCTCCTTCTGGGTCTTGGGCTGAGGAAGACTCGCTATTAACTGGATACGGTCTGGTGTCAACTGCCTACCCCACTTGGACAGTAAGTGGCCTAAGTAGATCACTTGCTGGACACAGAATTGAAGCTTCGAAGGGGACACCTTGTGCCCCGTCTCGGCAAGGAAATACAAGACTGTAAGTGATGCTCGCTCGCAAGCACGTTCAGAACGGGCTGTGATCAGTAGATCATCGACATACTGGAGCAGGGCAGTGTCAGTTGGCATGTGAATGTTGTCTAGTTGTCTCTTAAGTGCTTGACTGTAAATACTAGGACTTTCTGTGAAACCTTGAGGAGCTCGTGTGAACTTATAGCTTCTTCCATTTAAACAAAATCCGAAAAGAAACTGGCTGTCTGGATGAATGGGGACACTGAAAAACGCGTTCTTGAGGTCTATGACTGTAAAAAATGAGGCTTCGGAATCAATGGCTGTCAATAGGGATGAAATATCTGGGACAACTGGGTACTGGGGAATAATACATTTATTGAGTTCTCGAAGGTCAATCACTAATAGATATACTGGGGGTGCATTTGGATCAGTACGTTTCATGACTGGAATGATCGGAGAATTACATACATTGGAGTCAGTTTCTACAACTACTCCTTGAGCGATGAGCTCGTCAATAATTTTGGATAAGGCTGCTACAGCCTCAGGTGGCAATCTGTACTGTCTGATTCGTGGCAGGACTACACCTGGCTTGAGAGTCACACGATGGGGTGTGATTTGCATATAACTGACATCAGTTGGACCTTGCGCCCATAGATGCTGCGGAACATTGGACAATCTCGGATCAAAATCTCGTAATACATAGTGACCCTTGAAGTCACGTAGGAACAGTCGTATTCCCTCTGGGGAGCAGCAAATAACTGCACCTAATTCTTTCAGTGTTTTAATACCTAACAGATTTTCTGGACATGACTTCGTAAGTAATAGATCAGTAGTGCGGGACAATGGACCTACTTCTAGAGTAACTGGCTTAGATATCTCGTTTACAATAGGCTTTCCTGAAAATCCAAGGGAAACATTTCTAGAGCCTGAGAGTGGAGCCCCTGGAACTTCGGCGTGACTGATGGTCGTCCTACTTGCCCCTGTATCAATCAGAAACTTTCTGTCTTTCCCTAGTACTTGACTATGAACATAGGGACCTTCTTGATCTACAGGAATCTCGATGAGAGGCAAGCCTACCTCCCTCTCTAGGCTGGTTCATGAATATGGCTGATACTCTGGATACTCGGACTGTGCGTACTGGTACATCTGCTGTGTAACATGCTGTGTTGCAGCAATAGGCTGCGGTGCTGGAACTGTCTGTTGTGCATTCTGTGGCTGAGAAGTCTGTGAAACTTGTTCTTGTCTAGGCGGACGTGGTCTTTCTTTAGTCTTACCGGTAGCTATATTATGTTTCAGAACTGCACACTCGTTTATATAATGACCTGGCTGTTTACAATAATTGCAGGTCCCTTTAACGGGAACTGCAGGATGACTGGCTTGATTCGGACCCCTCTTCTGACTGTCTTGAGGAACAGATTGTGCAACTAGTACTTTCATTTTCGTGTCTTTCATACGTTTTCTCTCATGATCTTGCTCTTCTCTGATTCTATTCTGGTGGTACTGAAGCATCTGTAACATCTGGGACGGAGTACTAGCTTGCCATGTGCTTTCGACTTTCAAAACTCGATTCTTAACTTGTGGACTTGAGTTCTCGACTAATTTAGTAACAAAAAGATGAGGGTATGACTCGCTACTCGTCTTGAGGCCACTTTTTATAATAAAGCATTTCTCAAATCTAGAATAAAAATCACTAGTGTCTTCGTCTTGTTTCTGTTTACAGGCTGAGATTGCATCCCAGTCTTCCTTTTTAGTGGCTAATAACCTTGGCAAAACTTGTATTAACAGTTCTGGTAATTCTTTACATTTCTCTCCTAGACCGGTACCTGGTACTCGTATCTTATCTTCAGCTTCTAGAACTGCCCAATCGATCTTTTTCTCTCCCACCTCCCATTCTTTTTCCTTGAGTTTTTCATATACCCCTGCGGGCAACAAGACCTTTAGCATTTTAATAATATCTGGATACGTGTATTCTCCCATACGGAGCATGTCTTTTAATTCTCGGTGGAACCCTGCTGGATCTTTGTCATGGCAGGGAATTAATTTCTTCATCTCTAAGAGTTCCATCTTTGTAATCGGGGTGTAAACAAACACTCGTTGCATTTCACCATCTGCTGTCCTGACTGGGTGTACTTCTCGTAACGGATTCTGTCTGTCTATGTAAAAGGGTTTACTTTCTGGGGGTGAGACATGAACAAAATGCGGGTTCAAAAACGTTCTATATTTGTGGCGCTGTTCTAGAATGACACTGATTAAATCGGTACCTAGACCTTTCCACCTATACTGGAGTAACTCGTTCAGGACATCGTGTAACGGACCTGGATCAGAGTGTTGACCCTCATACAGAGTAATGAGGTGCTGGATCATATACATACCCACCAGTCGTTGCTCGGCTGGGGGCAATTTCAGAAACATTTGTGCCACTATTTCGTCTGGAAAAGTGGTAGAATCAGTAATCCATCGGACTGCTGATCGGACTAGTTCTTGTTCATGCATAGTACTTAATTCACTATAACCGATTCGTGATTTCAGAATGTGATCGGTAGCTTGAAATACTTGTTCTAGAGAACCTTGTTCTGGGGCCGGATGAGGAACAGTTTTCTTGTGCTCTAGGCGTAAATGGCGGTCTGGAAATCTAGATTTTCCTACATACGCTATTCTGGCGGGATTCTCGTCCTCTACCTCTTCTGTAGAAGAGTCATTCTCCTTCTCGCTTACTTGTGCTTCTTTGCGTTTCTCGTGTAACCTTATTATTTCTTTACGAATTCTCTTGTACATACTCTCTATACTACTGATAGTTCTGTGTTTACCCTCGGCTATATTATCACTCCACCTTGTCAGGATTCTCATTTCGGCCGGATCTTTGGTCGGATAATCTTGTTCTCTTATTAAACAATTAATCAGAAACTTTAATAACATGAGCTGGATCTCAGCTTTCCTTTGAGACATGGCTTCACCAATACTTTCTGGATCATCCCCTGTACGGATGAAACGATATATTCTGTCTAGATCTTCTTTCATGTCAGGTAGGGTGTCCAAATACCCGGTCACCCGTCTTACACGGATGGAATATATTACTGTACTATCATCACCTGCAACTGGATCATAACGGCATTCAGTAAGAGCTCGTCGGATGTCTGCAACGGACTTATATTTGGGCGTACGCTGTAACGCACATTCATGTAACTCGGCCAACGTTCTACGTTGGTGTGGTGGCGGGGTACCAGGAGGACCTCCTCCTGCGGCCCCTAAACTAGAATCGTCGACTGATACTCTTCGTACTGGCGCGGCGGGAAATTGTAATGTGGGCTGGACCGGGGGTACCGTAGCAGGTACTCCGGTGACTGGAGGAGCAGGATTTACATTATTTACAGGAGCTGGCGGATTTGCATATTCTGGGACTGTGTCGTCCAAATAGGACGAAATAAAAATATCAGCTGCGGTCGGTTTGTGACGTAGCTTGATCGGAACTAAGGGTGGCGGAAAATTACTGGATGCCTCCGGGGTTGCTTTTGGCAAGCCCTCGGCAAGAAGAGGATACATACCCTTAATGAGGGCATGCCTCTGTCTGTCTGACTGTTCGGTCTTAACTCGTTCACCTATCTCGATTAATTCCCTTTCTTGGGCTCGTTCTAAGGATTCTCTACTTAATTCTGACTTTCTGATTTCTTTTTCGGTTCTTTTATGAGATTCTTTGCGCCATAACTCGATGGCATCTTTCTGTGACTGTCTGGCTTTCTTTTTCCATAATGCTTCTTCTACTCGCATGATGCACTCGGCATCCCACGTACCTGATACGGGCCATCTATACTTTTCTTCTAACTCTTTGGTGTACTCCACCCATAAATCTAGATATAATATGGCACTTATGCCATGCTTCTGATACATAAAATGACCTGGACTGTCCCTAGGCGGGACAGGAACTGCTGCTTCTAGCAGACCTTTTCTGGTTTTTAACTGACGTAATTTAGAAAATAAGGGCATGACTGAACTGTAACCTAGACACAATACGCAATTACAATACACAATGAACACGGTAATTACTCCACATTCATACCACGACATTACAATACATGAAAAACATTTAAAATAACAGTTCGAACAGAATACTACCTGGAATACGGAAAACAGAATACATGAATTTTCTCGTGAACAGAACTGACTAGAACAGAAACTAGATGCACTGCTAAAACAGTACGAAACTCACCGGTCTCATAAAGAGACACGTCAGGACCCGCATCCACCGAAGTGGACACTTCGTTTTGGGGTCTGTGTACCACCAAACCCCACGGACCAGAGACAATTAGATTGACCCTGTCTAGATACTCCCCAGCAACGGTACTCACCGGGCAGCAAGAACGGAAGGCCTCGGACTGGACTGGATTGGACTGCTTCGACACCGGACGGACGAACTTCGGACTTCTGTTACGGGTGGGCCTCCGGATACCTCGGACCTTGGACTCTCGGCTTGGGCTCTGGTCGGGACTCGCCGCGTTCCTCCACCGCCTCGTCTGGATGCTGGACCGCCACCTCCGTCTCCTCCGTGGGCCTGAGGGATACTTGGAGCAGAAATATCTGCACGTGGCCGGTATGGTTCCGTCACGGCTGCAGAGGGTCAGGGGGCCGGCGTGGCTTCACCGGCGCGTGGGGAAAGGGCAAGTTCCTGTTCGGGCGCCATTATGTGGTATATAAATAAATAATACCGGATCTAGGTTTGACTGGACATAGTAATAACAGATAGCTCAATAAATAAGAGTCAAGATTCGAGGTAGTAGGAGTTTGCAGGTTTAATACAGCATAAAGGACAGGAACAGGACAACCTGCACGGGAACAGGATGGCAGGGCCCTGCAGGGGGGACAGGGAATGAGCGCGCTAACTTTAATAACAGTACACAAGCATATATACTAAAACAGTTGCATTACAGTGAATACAATAGGCGGAGCAGTGGGTGTGGTCAATAGCAGTCGCGAAAAATAAGGGTGAAAGTGGGTGTAACAGGAGGCGTATACATAGACATGTGATGTAAACGTAACAGAATATGTCATAAATGGGGCGGAAACATGGAGGGGGCTACCTAAGGAGCCGGGACCTCTAACCTAATGGTGCGCGCAAACTGACAATGACGTGTTACTAGGAGAAGCTGGGGGCTATGAACTCTGTGCTAGGAGTAGAGACTGAAGTCTGGAGAGTCAGGGCGACATGTACCTAAACCCTATCTAGTATCTAATGTTTAGAGGACATGTTGATATAAACTAAGAGTCAGGAGGGGAGAGGCTAACAGACTCTAAGACTGGTGCATGCATTATTCTACATGTAGTACGTGTTGAGGAATATTAAATGACCATTAATACAGTATTTCTCTTACATGGAGACGTAAAGGCTAGACAATGACGGAAACTATTGATGCGATTCAGTAGCTTAGGAATGCAGAGAAGGAGGGCTGGACTGATAACTAGAATCATAACATACTCTTGGCAGACTCGTAGGCAGAGCCAGGCTGAGCCGGGCACTGCGAGGCAGGAAGTAAGTGAAGGGTCGAGGATACAGGTGGGGGCTGTATCCCTCCTCAGCGAGGGTTCAGGAGACAGGAGCTGAATCTGGTGTCCGGGCCCTTTTGAGGCCTAGAAACGGGGACTTTACAATGAAATAACGTGCACACTGAGAAACGTGGCAACGTAACTTTACATAGGCCTGATACTCGTAGTTTTCATGAGAACTGGAAACTGGCATACTAGAGATGGACACAACTGTAATTGCGTCTTTAATCGAACATGGGGAATACATATGCATATTAATCATGCACACATAACATAAGATGGAGGACACGTAGGGACACAGAACATGGCAAAATTTACTTTTCCACAACTTCTTGTGAAATCAGCACGGGTCCGCTTCTGCAGTGTGTCTCTCCCGCGGCTAGGCAAGCCGCTAATTATCATCACACAAAAGTTGCCACAAAGGGAGAGCCGCCACGCCCAATGGGGGCAGATCCAGAAGTATAATTAGCAGCACATTCTGCCTCGACTTTGCATGAATCAAACGCCATTGAGAAAAGGGCAAAACCTGAAACGCGTCTGGCGAAGAGACATTGAAGCCAGTTTTGTCCCAAAATCTGACTGCTGCATTTCATTAAAATTGGTGCAATACGAACTTACCTGGCGGCTCTCCCTTTGTGGCAACTTTTGTGTGATGATATATGTTGGACCCGGTCCTTTGGGCAGGTTTACCCCGTGACTTTTTGCTTTTTCCTAGCCTGTTTTTGGAACCTGGATTGGTGATTGTAGGCCTCTGCGCACTTTTTCACTGTGGTACAGTGTAAAGTGCGTGTGCTTTCTGTGTATGGATGGTGAGTGACCTGCCCTCCCATAGGAATGAATGGGGAATATGTATGCCCATGGTAGATTCCTGATGCATGGGGAGTGCAGGGGCGAGTTTGATATGTATGAACTCGTGAGAATGAATGCTGCAGAATGGTGTATGCGGCATGGCTGTGTGTAGTCTAGAAGCGCCACTTTTAGAAGTTGGCATAATTGTGTAGTGAGTCTGCTAGCACGTGATTGGCTGATGGGCCTGGCCCAGGCATGCCAGGGCCTGTTGGTAGATGGACTGTCTGGAGGAGGGGGTCTGAGTCAAGCCGTAGATGAAAGGCCCCCCATCTGCTGTTAGGGGGGAGTGGAAAGAGCTCTGGTGGTGCCAGGCTGTGTCTGTCGGCCCACCCTGGATGACTCTCCCTCCCGATGGCCCCCTGTCACCTCTGACCTGAGGCTGACAGGCGAGGGAAACCAGATACTCCCAGAGCTTAGGGCTCGCCTACACAAAGACTTCTAAAGACTTCAAAGCTTTTTCTGTGGATAAGAAGGGGCTCTGCCCCTTCCAAAATGTTCTTCTTTCTCTGGAGTTGAATCGACCAGGGGTGGGTGCTGCCCAGCTCCTGGATGCCTGGACTCCTGGGGGACCCCTCTGCCCTGCCTGGGCTGAGGAGGGGACTTGGCTTTACCCCTGGGAGGCTCTGGGATCGTGGCAGCATGGAGAGGCTGCCTTTTCCTGTTGAGAGCGCTTTCTCTGGACTTCCTAGCGCTTAGGAGCGCTTTTATGCTCACTTATAGCGTGGACGCGCTGAGGCTTCTTGCCCGTATTTATTTAATTATTTACGAGTGCCCACCTCGATCTGCCGCGGAGAAAACAACCACGAAGGGGCCGCGACCGGATTGGCCGGGACCCGAGGAGAGCCGTGCTCTGATTGGTCCTTGGACGGGAGCCTGGTCCAGGAGCCGCGCTGTGGTTGGCTGACTCCTGGAAGCTGCGTGACGTGGTGGGGAGCCGAAGAGGAGGAAGGACGCATGGTGGCCGGGAGAGGGCTGTTCCCGCTTCCCCCTGCCTGGGGAGAAGCTCTGGGTTGTCGTTGCCGGTCTCCCGTGTGGAGAGGGAGACCGGAGATTCCCCCGCCGCCAGTGGAAGCCGCCACATCGAGGCCGGCGGGAGGAGCTGCCGTCTGGAGGAGCAGGCGGGGCTCCGGCGGCAGGAGCAGAGAGCCCCCGCGTGCAGCCGCCGCCTCAGGAGACCGGTGAGTGGGGTGCGGGCGTTTGACCGGCCCTAAGACGCTGGTGTATGCAGGGCGGCCCCCGATGGCAGTGGGCCGCCCCAACGTCGCGCAGAGCCTGTAGAGGCTCCCACAACCCGGGGGCAGTATTTGTGCCAGAGTCCCCCGTGAGGGACTCCAACGGAGCGAGGATGCTTTGGGCGGCCCCGCTTGGCAGAGGGCCGCCCCGACGATCGCGGGGCGTATTACTTGGAGCCCTGTGAGAGGCTCGTGCCCGCATGTTGTTTGGTGAGCCTGTTGAGGCTCAGGAGGGCGTTTTTCTTGACTCGAGTCCCCCGTGAGGGACTCCAACTGCCCTAAGTCGTGTTCAGAGCCTGTTGAGGCTCTTGGGGGCCATGTTAGATAAGTAGGGGCGTCGGGGCATATTGTCGGTGCCCGTCCCCTCCTGCCTGGGAGAAGCTCGTGTCCAGGGAGGCTCCAGGGGGCATGTTGCTTTAGAGCCAGTGTGGCTCCAACGTTTGACCCGTGTTGGCCAGGGCCTGTGTGGCTCCAACGTGCGCAGTGTTTGTTTTAGAGCCTGTGTGGCTCAGGTGGCGCAGATTTGTTCTAGGGGCTACTGAGAGCCCTGCCACAGCTTCTGGTACACAGTTGCCCAGCACTTTTTGTACTTTGAGACTGGCGCTGCATGGCAGCGCACCCTGACACTGAGACTCAGGGCGTCTGAGCCCCAGCAAGGCCAGTTGGCCTAGGGACTGCCACAGGTGGTGGCTTATGTGAGTCTTTGTGCAATAATATGGTTATTGCACCTCTGAATGTGTTCTCTTGCATCATGTGTTATTCCTGCACCCCTGAATGTTTTTAGTCATCATGTGATTCTTGCGTTATTGTATTGCTCTGGCACCTCTGAATGTTTTTATGCATTATGTGTCTTTCTTTTCCTGCGCTGCACCTCTGAATGTTTAGTCATCATGTGTCTTCTTGCGCTGCACCCCTGAATGTATTTTATTGCATCATGTGCCTTATTCTTAACCCCGCTGAATGTGTAGGTTTATGCATTATGTGTTTTTCTTTACTACTCCTCTGAATGTGTTTCATACATCATGGGTAATGTGTTCTTTCTTAGACCCCTAAATGCTGTGTGATACTTAGGTGGTTGTTCTTTTTAGTACAGGTGGTCCTAGTGAGGTCCTGGTCCCCTGTGTGACAGTCTCCCAAGGAGTTTAGGGTTGCGTAGGTGGTACTTACCTGTTCCCAGTAGTTACGGGATGTGATCTATAACTGTTACTGTGTGTTACAGTGAAGTTTATATACTTTTATTCTAATTTCTGACAAGTATTTCTATATCTGCAAAGTGTTGATTCAGACAGTTGTCCATGTGGCCCTGTCTTGTAAATAATCCCTTGTGAATATTGCCGTGCCAGTTGGCACAATGTACATGTGTAATTTCTATCTGATATGTTTTGACAATACAAAAGTTATTTTAATATAACCTTGTGTGGAGTCTCTTTTGTGGTGTACCTAATATGTTGTTGCTGTTGTGCGCTGACGCAAATGCTTTACACATCGCCTCCGAGTTTAGCCTAGGCTGCCCGCGCCATGCTACCTAGAGGGCGAGCAGGGGTTATCTTGGCGTGTGACTTCCTTGCCCTGACTGGAATGGTGGTTTCTGCCTGGCTTTGGCATCAGCCTTAGCCTACCAGAAATAGCCGGTTTCCAACAAAATATATATATATATATATATATATATATATATATATATATATATATATATATATATATATATATATATATATATATATATATATATATCCACAACAAAACGAATTGCACGCTCTCAGCTGCCGCCACACAAACACCAAAACAGGAAAGGTCCAAAGGTGTTTATTCACAAGCTACATGTTTCGGCTTCTCACAAGCCCTGCGTGAACAAGGCTTGTGAGAAGCCAAAACATGTAGCTTGTGAATAAACACCCTTGGACCTTTCCTGCTTTGGTGTTTGTGTGGCGGCAGCTGAGAGCGTGCAATTCGTTTTGTTGTGGATTAAAAAAATCCGGCTTGCTCGTCCGGAACGCACACCACCTCCCTTGGGGCCTCCAGCACTCGGATCGAGCGTTTTGTTGGAATATATATATATATATATATATATATATATATATATATATATATATAACCAATATTACGAAATTTGAGAAAATAGATGTTGGGTCTGTTAAAAAACAATATGATTTTCAATTGAAAGGGACAAAGCGTTTCCAAATGAATTTTACGTTCCAATATGGTGACCATACTTGTACATAGAATGTGCTGAAGTAAATCAATATGTATAAAATATGTTAATCTCGCTCCTATAGGGTTTAGGCAGATAACAAACACTTATTATCTTTGTGCAGGACATGTAAATATTGTAAATACGTACTTTCGTTGAAAGAATGGATTAATGCTTTACCCTACTCTGATTTGCACAGTCCAACATGGCGACCATTATCGAATCTCAAGTCCGCTCTCTACCTTGTTGTAAATATGTAAATACTTCCACCTCACAGACGCTAGCTGACACTGATGAAAGCTACGGCTGAAACGCGTCATGTTTATATTGATTTGCGCAAATAAATCCTAGACTGAGGTTAATCTAACAAGAGTGCTGGTCCTTCTGTTATGTGACAGTGGAGCTTCATATATATATATATATATATTCACTGAAAAAACCATAGGTTATACACCATATATAGTTAGGAATTAGCATTTAAAAAACCTTATTTTACTCACACAAAACCATTGAAATTCCATATATAGTTAGTTGCACTAACTATATATCGCGCACCCGCAATCCACTGCTGATCATGTCACATATTACATCATTCATGACATGGTCAGTGACATCACTGATGACATCACTGATGACATCTCAAATGACATCACTGATGACAACATGCAGTGACTGTATTTTTCTGTAAAGTTAAAATATGTCTTGAGTGGATGTATAAGTGTCTGGATGAAGGATTTAGTAGGTGCATGACTGACTGTATGAGTGAGTGATTAAATGTGTCTCACTGAATGCATGGGTTAGTGACTAAACTGTCTTAATTTGTGCATCATTATGTCTGTTGTTCTGTAAACTGCTGCATGTGTTGATCATTAGCTATACGAGAGGCTATATGTGTTATTAATTGGTTGCCCAAGTATTTCTATGGGAGATTGAGTTTGTGTGGGGGTGGCTGGAAGGTGTGTGACTCTATGCATAGATGTGTGAGCAGTTTATTCACTAGGTGTATGAGTTCAAGAGTGCATGTGGAAACAGCTACATGGGCAGTTGACTGTGTGCATGAGTGTATTGATGAGTGAATGGATATCTCAATGCTACATGTCATAGTAAGTACATATGTAAAACACAGTACATGTGAGAGTTGGCATATATAAATAACTGTGCATGAGAGCCACTGAATGAGTGAGTGGTTGTATCGATCATTGTGAACTTGCATCAGGGATTGTATAAGAGAGTAAATATGTGTTAGTATATGTTTCAATAAGTAAGGTGTGTATAACTGTATAGTTGAGGAAATGGAGGTGTGATTGATTCTTTGCATGACTGACTAGGTGTGTGAGTAACTCCATGGATGAGTGGCAGTGTGTGAGTGTCTGTTTACACTGAGTGTATCTAAGGTTATATTAGAGTCTGAAGAGGTTTATCGTATTAGCACAAGAATGATGTCAAATGAGATGTCATCAGTGATGTCATCAGTGATGTCATTTGAGATGTCATCAGTGATGTCATCAGTGATGTCACTGACCATGTCATGAATGATGTAATATGTGACATGATCAGCAGTGGATTGCGGGTGCGCGATATATAGTTAGTGCAACTAACTATATATGGAATTTCAATGGTTTTGTGTGAGTAAAATAAGGTTTTTTAAATGCTAATTCCTAACTATATATGGTGTATAACCTATGGTTTTTTCAGTGAATTTTCAAGGTTTTGTAAATGCTAATTCCTAACTATATATAGTCTATAACCTATGGTTTTTTCAGTGAATTTCAATGGTTTTTTAATAGCAAATATCATAAGCTGTCGAATGTCAAGTACGTGGTAAGTAAAAACATTTTCGTGTTTATGCACACTGATCTGCTTTGAATACTGCCCCCCACCCCTCATTTCTATTAGGAGTACTCTCTCTTTGCAGATAGTGAAGGGTAGTTAACGCAGCCCTTTGCCCCCTTTGTAATACGTCGTGCCTGCTTCTCTCTCCATTTGATTGATTGTTCTCTTTGGTTCATTCTCTATTTACAAACAAGCACAGAGTCGCAATACTCTGTTTAGTCTTTGCAGATAGCGAAAAATCGTGTAAAAAAACAAAAGGAATCGAGCAAAATCAGTAGGCCACTAATGGGATCTCTTTTTGACCTCGCTAAAATAGAAACATTAGGAACAACCTGTTGAAAATAGCAATGCGTATGTACATAAGCGGCGTTCATTTGTGTTCACAGTACCCCTTGTTGATTGTTTCAATCGAGCATTGAATTGTTCGAAGTTAATTCTCTTAAGGATCTTCTCTACCTGCAAACGAGGAAGAATAGGAATATTCTCTCTCCCTTTGCAGATAGTGAAGGGTAGGTAACGCAAGCCTTTAACACGTCGTACCTATTTCATTCCTCATTGATTGATTGATTGTCCGAACATTGACTGTTTGGGAATTAGTTATTTTTGGAGGTATTCCCTGTTTGCATATAAACGTAGGAAAATCTTTGCAAGTAGTGAAAGGGTACGTAATGCGGACCTTTCTCCCCCGTTGTAATCTGTCATGCCTATCTACTCCCCACTGATTGATGCACCTTTTTCACCCGGACCATTTACTAGAGATACGTCATCTGGCCCGACCAGAGAGCACCCCTAGTGAAAAGGACATATGCAATAATAACGAAGTGATCACTGTATCCTGTTAACAGAAACTTTACCATGAAACAACCTGGAAAGAAAAAAATAGGAAAACGAAAATCAGTAGGCCACTGATGAACATGAACTTTTATTAAACAACAAACAAAGAAACGATAACATAACGTAATGATAAAACCTATTAATGTCCTAGAAACAAGAAAACGTTAAACTATGCCAGTGGTGAGAGACCAGAAAAACAGTCCGAGAAACCAAATCCGAGAAACCAAATCACCCCTCGCTGTCCCAACTCATGCACTCTGAAAGTTCAAAGTTTTGAGGAGTGCTTGTAACATTGTCTGAAGCCTATTTGCAATTGCTTCATCTTCACTATTCTTAAAGTAAGTGGGGGCTGTTGTGATGCGGTGCCACCCTGAACCGCTTGACGGAGGCCCCCGAGGGACGGTGTCATGTCGCGGACTCGGAGGGGGCGCTTGGCTCCGGCCCCCTCCCCAAGTCGTGTTGCCCTGGTGTGGCCTGAGATCGCCCCCGACATAGGTGGCCGGCTCCCGGGGTCAAGCGGAACTTTTTTCCTTTTGGTGACTCTTCCATTCTTCACCTTGTCCCACAATCCGTTTCACCTAAAGACACGCTGTAGTGGGGCACCCCTTTTCCGTTTCATTTGCCATTCAGCCCGCTTTTGCTACACTGTGCCTCTTCCGCTATTCAGCTGTTTACCGCCCGCTCTTTCGACTACAGCGTCTCGCTCACCATGTACTTGAGTTGCTCCCGCTCTTGCGGCGCAGCGATAGGCGGCTGCCACAGGACTCTCAAAATGGCGGCCATCTCTTCAGATTTGGGCGTGGTCCACTAAAATGGGCCTGCGACACCTTGGAACTCGGACGCTTGTCTGCTAGAGCTTGGGCTCCATTCTCGAAAGCGTCCCCTCATCCTTGAAGATTCTACAAAAGTCTTGGGGGGCCCCGACTCCCGCAGGCTTCTGGTGGGGAGCGCCTAGCATGATTGCTCGTGGAATGGCCACGACGGAGCTACGAAATGGTGGTGCTCTCATGCTAACGCCAGCTTCAGTCTGAAACATCCAGAAACACTGTAGACTACCAATTCGATCAGTTCCGGTAGCGCTCCAACGTGACCCGGTAGAGAAGAACTTGCCCTCCCCTCTTTGACTGATGGTTCTTGTTGCCTGTCCCTTCTGTTGTCATTTAACAGAACTATTTAGCCTGCTGAAAGGGGTTGTGTGCCGTCCGCTGGTTGGTGGAGACATTTTCACTATATTCTGGACCTGCGTTGTCGCGTAATGCGTCATATGACGCGCCGCGTTAGAAAGTTTAATAAATTATTAAACACAATAAACAATCCTTAAAAAATAAAAGTCTATCATTCATTTTTCATTGCAGTACGCTGCCCAGAAAGCTTCCCGGTTCCCGGACCGGGCGCTACCCACGCAAAAAAACAAAAAAAAAATTATTTTTTTTTGCCCCGCGGGGCCGTTTTAAAGCCTCCACATTAAACCTAGGGGGTCAGGGAGGATCTACTATGCCCCCTTATGGTTATTTGCCCCTTTGTTTTGGCCTCCTCTTGTCTCTCGATCCTACCGAGAGACAAGATGGCGGCAGCTACGGACTTTTTGGAATGTTGACAGACGCCAGAGAACCAATCAGCTTCGCTTCACAAAGCTCCGTTGCGCGAAAGGTACGCGTCCTGGAGCGCTGCCCGGTCCGCTGCTACAGATATATATCTTTTTTTAAACGTTAATTTCTCAAAATCCACTGGAGCACATATATTGAGACCTACAAAAGGCACATCGGGCTACCAGTCCCTACAATTTTGCCAAGTTTCGTGCAAATCTATTCAGCCGTTCGGGCTAAAAGTGAGGCTAACCGCCCTATGGAAAAATCAATGTTAAAAACACGTTTTGGGACCCCCCTTTTTTCTCGGCCCCCCCTTGACGAAACCCCCCCAAATTTTCAGGGGCTGCTCAGAAACAAAATGTGCCATTTTCCTGAAAATTTCAGCCAATTCCGTCCACAAACGCCAAAGTTATTAGACATAGAATTTTCAAAAAACCCATAGGGAAAAAATCCTAACTATATATACCTACTGGCGACCGCCAGTAGGTAATATATATATATATATATATATATTTCTCAAACAGTTCTTCTCACACGGAGATGAAGGTGAGCCGCACTCATTTCGGCAAATTCAAACCATTTATTTTACATGTTGCAGCTTGGCATATAATATCCCGATGCATTTCGGTCATTGCTATGAAAATGTACATTGTATCTAATGAATGCCCATTTCATTTTTCGCCATTTTACTGATCTATGATATTATTGTGTGAGGGCTCTCATTCTGGGAAACCCGTTCCAAAATGGCGGCACTATTAGCTATGGTTGGGCTGATCCCTTGTCTATGTTTACCACTGCAATACAACTTTATTAGGAGCACAGTGTTTACGTGGTCAGTAACACTGACGAAGGCTAGCGCCGAAACGCGTCTGTTTGTTTTGTAAATTAAAAAGTTTTCACTGCTACCCCCGGAGTGCTGTGTTCCTTTCTGACCGAGAGGATTCTGAGCGATATATATATATATATATATATATATATATATATATATATATATATATATATATATATATATATATATATATATATATATATATATATATATATATATATATATATATATATTCACTGAAAAAACCATAGGTTTCAGGAGTTATATAGTTAGGAATTAGCTTTTAAAAAACCTTTGAAATTCACTCAAAAAACTATAAGTTTTAGTGGTGTTATAGTTAGCTGGACATTTTACTCATACAAATCAATTGAAATTGCTCCTATATAGTTAGTTGTACTAACTATATTTCGCGCACCCGCAATCCACTGCTGATGATGTCACATATTAGATCATTCATGACATGGTCCGTGACATCACTGATGACATCTCAAATGACATCACTGATGACATCATCCAGTGAATGTGGTTTGCTTGGTTATTTAAATATGCATTATATATATATATATATAGCAATTTGCATTGAAGAATAAGTGGATATATATAAATAAATATTTGGATGGAGGATTTAGTAGCAGTGTAATTGACTGTTTACTTGACCAATTTATAATGTCTCACTAAATATAGTGGATAGTGACTAAACTGTGTGAATATCTGGATCACTTTGTCAGTTGTTGTGTAAACTGATTCTACAGTTGGTTACTAGCTATGTGAAAGTCTATATTAGTTATTGATTAGTTAACTGAGTATTTGTATGGGAGTGTGAAAGTGTGTGTGGTTCGGTGGGGGCCGTGTGACTGTCCAAAGATGTGTGAATAGTTGATTCAGTAGATATATGAAGTTAAAACTACATGTTCTAACAGTTGTTTGGGTGAGTGAATATCTTTATGGGTGTGGTGATGAGCAAATATATTTCTCAATGGTACAGGTCCAACAAACTAGAAAAATAAAAGGCAGTGTATGTGTCAGTTGTTGTATATAAATAAGTATACATAAGACACAATGATTGTGTGAGTGACTGTATGGATAACTGTATACTTGTAATAATGATTTTATAATTCACGAAGTATGACTTACTATCTAAATGAATAGAAGAAGTGGTGTTTGTATAAGTGTTTTGCTAAGTAAATATGTAAGTATGATCCATTGTTTGCATAAGTGAGTAGGATGACTTCATATGTGAATAGGATGCGTGCTGTTGTTTAATGTCGATATAGATGTATAAGTATTTTTGATAGTGTTCTATTGTTCATTGACAGCATGTATGAGTGAATCCATAGGTAAGTGATTAGATGTGTGTATACATCTATGAATCACTGAGTGGATTTTTAGATACTTGTATTGCTGTGACAATGGATTTAAATAAGATACTCTGTATTTTACAAAGAGTGATGAAAAATTGTAATAGTGTATGAAAAGGTGTATGTGATTGTCACGTGGATGATGTCATCAGTGATGTCATCAGTGATGTCATTTGAGATGTCATCAGTGATATCACTGACCATGTCATGAATGATCTAATATGTGACATCATCATCAGTGGATTGCGGGTGCGCGAAATATAGTTAGTACAACTAACTATATAGGAGCAATTTCATTGGTTTTGTATGAGTAAAATGTCCATCTAACTATAACACCACTAAAACTTATAGTTTTTTGAGTGAATTTCAAAGGTTTTTTTAAAAAATAATTCCTAACTATATAACTCCTGAAACCTATGGTTTTTTCAGTGAATTTCAAAGGTTTTTTTAAATGCTAATTCCTAACTATATAAGGCCTGAAACCTATGTTTTTTTCAGTGAATTTCAAAGGTTTTTTAAATGCTAATTCCTAACTATATAAGGCCTGAAACCTATGTTTTTTTTCAGTGAATTTGCAAGGCTTTTTTAAATGCTAATTCCTAACTATATAAGGCCTGAAACCTATGGTTTTTTCAGTGAATTTCAAAGGTTTTTTAAATGCTAATTCCTAACTATATAAGGCCTGAAACCTATAGTTTTTTCAGTGAATTCGCAAGGTTTTTTTAAATGCTAATTCCTAACTATATAAGGCCTGAAACCTATGGTTTTTTAATTGAATTCGCAAGGTTTTTATATGCTAATTCTATTAGCGGATAACGTTTTTATATATTAAAACGTTTTTTAAATCTCAAATGCCTGCTTTGCTAACAGAGTTTTTAAGCACAGGCTCCGTTGTCTCTGGTGGCCATCTTGGGAGACTGCATATCAGAATTTTTTTAATGAAATATAAGAGGATTTGAGAAGTCACTCAAAATGTGCCCTAATTTTTCTTTCTTCAGCACTAATCATAATTTCTATGGCAAAATGAACCCCCTCATTTTGTTCCTTTACAAATTAAATGTTTTAAGTGTTAACACTTTATTCCAATCAAGATGACTTCAGGTGTGCCATACTTTTGTCATAAGAAAGACTGTTAGTGCTCTAGTTGTTCTTTAGAACACTCTGGGACATTCTGTCATTGGGCTATAGTTGGGCTACATCTGGCTGATATTTGGGCTACATTTGTTTTTTTGTCTCTGGTGGCCATCTTTGGGCTACATTGGGCTACATTAGGGCTCTAACATATATATAGCCCAATGTAGCCCAATGTATATTTTTTCAAAGTTAATTTTCGTAAAAACCACTGGAGCACATATCTTGAGACATAGCAAAGGCACATCGGGCTACCAGTCCCTACAATTTTGCCAAGTTTGGTGGAAAACCATTCAGCCGTTCGGGCTATAAGTGAGTCCAACCACCCTATGGAAATTAACATGGGGAAAACACGTTTTGGGACCCCCCTTTTATCTCGGCCACCGCTTGACGAATCCCCCCCAAACTTTCAGGGAAGGACCGGAGCGCCGCGAGGCAAAGTTAGGGAAAATTTCAGGAAGATTCCTCAACTGACGCCAAAGTTATTCCCAATAGAATGTTGCGATTTCCCTATGGAAAACAATCCTAACTATATATACCTACTGGCTATCGCCAGTAGGTAATATATATATATATATATATATATATATATATATATATATATATATATATATATATATATATATATATATATATATAACATCTCTATGGCAAAATGAAACCCCTCCTTTTGTTCCTTTGCAAATTAAATGTTTTAAGTGTTAACACTTTATTCCAATCAAGATGACTTCAGGTGTGCCATACTTTTGTCATAAGAAAGACTGTTAGTGCTCTAGTTGTTCTTTAGAACACTCTGGGACATTCTGTCATTGGGCTATAGTTGGGCTACATCTGGCTGATATTTGGGCTACATTTGTTTTTTTGTCTCTGGTGGCCATCTTTGGGCTACATTGGGCTACATTAGGGCTCTAACATATATATAGCCCAATGTAGCCCAATGTATATTTTTTCAAAGTTAATTTTCGTAAAAACCACTGGAGCACATATCTTGAGACATAGCAAAGGCACATCGGGCTACCAGTCCCTACAATTTTGCCAAGTTTGGTGGAAAACCATTCAGCCGTTCGGGCTATAAGTGAGTCCAACCACCCTATGGAAATTAACATGGGGAAAACACGTTTTGGGACCCCCCTTTTATCTCGGCCACCGCTTGACGAATCCCCCCCAAACTTTCAGGGAAGGACCGGAGCGCCGCGAGGCAAAGTTAGGGAAAATTTCAGGAAGATTCCTCAACTGACGCCAAAGTTATTCCCAATAGAATGTTGCGATTTCCCTATGGAAAACAATCCTAACTATATATACCTACTGGCTATCGCCAGTAGGTAATATATATATATATATATATATATATATATATATATATATATTCAAACAGTTCTTCCCACACGGAGATGAAGGTGAGCCGCACTCATTTCGGCAAATTCAAACCATTTATTTTACATGTTGCAGCTTGGCATATAATATCCCATGCATTTCGGTCATTGCTATGACCTTCTTCGGGGGAGAGAAGCCACAGCATCTGAACGGCCAAACAGTGCACCCGCCATTGTCGCTCCTTGAAGCTATTGGCCCCCTAGTGGTCTCCTCAATGGGCTGACTATTGCTCCAGATGCATGTCGGTTTTCGTAGTGCAGTGTTAGCCTTCGATGTTATCCCGTTGGTGGTTGATGCTTAATGTTTGTGCTGCTTGTTGATTTGTTCGAAATCCCCTGCGCTTACCACTTTGAGGCAGCTGGGGACCTGACCAAAGTCCATATATGTATGTATTTGTATATATATATATATATATATATATATATATATATATATATATATATATATATATATGATACAGGAACACAGCACTTACATATCAAATGGCACTAAAAACACTAAAAACTAAATGAAACCACAATAGACAAGACCTTTAATATATTTCCACAACCATATCCAAGCACAATTACAAATGAACAGACCAACATAATTGCCACAATTTTTTTTTAAACCTACTTGCTAAACACTCAAAACCTCAAATATAGATTCACCCATCAATCATAGCAAAGTGCACTTCTTTACTGTTTTAAGTACATAAACAAAAGGGGGGGAAAGGTGGGGAAGCGAGAGAGAAAGTGTGTAAACAAAAGGAGGGATCAGAAATTGTAAAAGAAAAAGGATTAAATATATATAGAAAAGTAGTAAGACTACCCTCACCAAAAAGTTTATTTGATGGACCACGTTCCATTTGTTGAATCAGGGCGATAGTAAGCCAAATTAGACAGACAAAATGGAATCCAGTTTCTAACCAAAGTAAATAATAATAATATAAATGTAACAAAACATCACAGTTAGTTCTGTCATCATCATTGTCTTAGCCATATGATGAAGATATAAGACCTGTTACTTGTCGCATATGAATATCATCTCTATTCAATAGACCGATTGCTAGTCCAAGCCCTTTCAGCGAATACATATGCAAAGCCCGATATTAAAGCATAATCCTTCCTTCAGACGCAAGTTTCAATCTGATTTTAAAATGGGGAAAGGGAGGAAGGTCAAAGCTACAGCCCATAACCAATACTCAATATAATATCCCTATGTCCTCACCTAAAAGACGTCAGCACACTGTTACTGCTGGATTCTGTTTACTGCAGTAGGTCACTCCGGATAATTCAACCTGATTCTTATATGATAATCTGGGCTGTATGCATCCAGTATTCAAGGGGTCTGGGGAGACAAAGATATGATAAATGTCTAAAGTTTAATAAGACACAAGTAGCGACACTTGATTCAGTAAAGGCTCCCTGGGCGCAGCACATGAAGACCCAATAAAATGTGTTATCCCGTTAATCCAACGTGATTAGAAAAGTATCTTTTCAAAAAGATGATGACCAAATTAAAGACATTCATTCATGGTTTCCAATAATGAGGCTCAAAATAATAATCATCAGTTGCAAGAGATCAAAGCATCTTCACCACAGCATCTTCTCCATTCCCTATGTATTTCGGACACACTGTCCTTTGTCAGGGGAATTATCTGAAAACAATAAACAGCAATGATGCCCAAAAGGTGTCCACACACCTAGTACATAAACTATAAAAGCATAAAGCGATGTAAAAAAGCTGTCCAAACGTGCTTCTATGAACTACAAATCGCAAAATGACTAGTAAGTGTAACTCGAAAGGGTTACCGAGGTTATCCTAATTCATACAATAGCTATCAACAACGTGCCAATATGTGTCTGTTGGGAAACACTTGAAAACACGGGCGTGAAAAGGGTGTACATAAGGTGAATGAAAACGAGGTGCACTAAAATTCTCCCCGACATTCTCATGAGACGATAACAGTCTCAGTCTGCTTAACAGCTGTTCTTATGTGGGCGAGCGAGTGGCGTGATTACAAACTAAGAGACAAGTAAAGAAAAAAGTGCTCAAACGGGCATCGTGCTCAGTGAACAGTCGGTGAAGCATCCGATTATCGAAAGTCAAAATGGATGGCGTGCGCCGAAATAAAAGCTTACTCTGTGCCGCGGTGAAACGCCTCTCTGTCACTTCGAAGTGCAAGATTGTTATTGGGCGGGTAGTCGCTTCTCGTGGTTAATGTCAGTCCGGTTATGGAAACTGACACCAGATTATCAGGTGCAAACCTAGTGAATGGGGATGGTGGTCGCCATTTTAAAACGATAACATGCTGATAAAGAATAAAGAGTGAAGTCAAGTGACAGCAAAAAACGAAACTGAATGTGGGCAAAAAATAATGATTAGAAGAGCAGTATAGTAGATAAAAATAAACGAACATTAAAATACGAAAGGAAGGATAGAAAAAGAAATGAAACACAGTAGAAAAAAAATCTACAACAGGGATAAGAGCTAAAGATAGCAAGCAAACTCCATCCGTTCATTGAGACCATGAGGTTTCATTGAGTTAAAGTGTTTGATCCAGAAATTCTCTTGTTGTAAAAGAAAAGTTGTTGTTATTGCGGTCTTCTCGTTTCTCCACCACTTCTATAACTGCAGTTGGCTGATGTTGTCGGTGTTCTTTGTAGTGTAATGCGATCACAGATTTGGTGTTACCAGTCCGTATGTTACTTTTATGTTCATTAATGCGTGTTTTGATTTTTCTCGATTTGTCCGTCCAGTATATATAAGCCCACATGGGCATTTCAAAATATAGATGACATTCTTTGTATCACATGTGGCATTCAATTTGAGTGAGATCTTGGTTCCGTTCATGGGGTGGTTGATGATAGGTCCTTCAATGATATTATTGCAATTATTGCAGTTGAGGCATGGTGTATTTCTTTTGTATGTAAGTGGCATAAGAGTTGTAGGGATGCTGATGATATGGTCTTTAATGTTCTTTCCAAGATTAAATGCGAAAACAGGTGGACCCTCAAAAAAGTTGTTAAAATCAGGTTTGGTTGAGATGGGCCAATGTTTTTTGATTTAGACCCCACTACTGGTCGTTTAGATTGAGGTTTCTGTTTGAAGGTCAAAAGGTCAGATCTGTTGATCTTTTCTCATCTCTCCATAGCTGATTTAAGGATGTCAGACGGGTATCCTCTCTAGGCAAACCTACTCAACATTGCTGAGTCTTGTTGCTCATACTTGGTTGGATCAGACACGATTCTTTTCACGCGTAACAGTTGAGAGTAAGGTAAATGATTTTTCCAAGAGGTCTGGTGAAAACTATGGTAGTGCAATAAATTATTGCAGTCTGTTGATTTCTTAAATAAATCCGTCTCCAGAATATTACCATGGCGTGTTATCTGTACATCCAAAAAGGTAATGGTTTGAGCGTTATTCACATAAGTGAATTGAATCCGTTCATTAATGTGATTGAGAGCTGTAAATTCCTACTGCAAAGACTGCAGGGGGCCTCTTCCATACAACAAAAATGTAATCTATGTACCTAAAAAAGTAGTTGCGTGTGTTATCAACGATGTCTGATTCAAGATATTGTTTTCTTCAAAATATTTCATAAAGATGTTGGCATATGAAGGCGCGGCACAATTGCCCATAGATGTTCCAGACATCTGTAAGTAATGTTGGCTCTCCCATCGAAAGTAACTCTGATACAGAGTGAAGTGAATCAGCTGCATTAAGAAAACTTGAAAGTCCGTATCTAAAGTTTAATAAGAACATACAAACCAAGGTGTCTGGATTGGGAAAAATAATAATAATAATAATTACCCAAAGATAGTTTTGTTTATGTGTAAAGTGGAACTGGGTAAGTAAGAGCTTTATTGTACAGTTAATAAAAACCATTACAAGTAGCCATTGGCAATAAAAAAGAACAGGTTGTATAAAAAAAAAAGAAAGAAAAGACGGGTAAAAAACAATTAAAAAGACAGTATAAAAAATTGGAAGTGGGGGAATGTCCGTCCTCCACGAGATGCACATGTTTCTTTAAAAAGGAATTCGTTTATCTATCCTAGGTCTTGCTCCCATCAGGCAACTCCATTCCCCCTTTTACCTTTTGAAGAACAGTCTAGCGCTCTCCCTAAGTGTTCATAACTCTTGGAGATGGTGCTTCAGTATTACGGGTCAGTTTAGATCTCAAGGCCGGCCTGATGTTTAAAAACTGACGATGTTGAGGGAGTGGTGTCGGTATCCGTGTCATCTTTCGTTGTTTTGAGCCTTGATTCTACCACTCTGAGGTATTTTACCAGTCGGCAGGCCATTTGCACGTCCCCTCCGCTGAAGCAAGTCAAGGTTGCTTCTCTACAAGACCTGATTCCTTTTTTTATAAATAGGGGTCTCAGTAAGTTCTTGCGGTCTTGCTGCAGCTCTTTGCAGATGGTAATGAGGTGTGTAATGTTTTCCTCGTGCGTACCGCACAGGCGGCATCTTGCAGGTATTGTTTGGCGCAGCCACGGGGCCATGTGGCCAGCTGCTGGTAATACTACCAGTCGTAGTTTTAAAAATGATTCTTTTGTTGTTTTGGTGAAACTGGTCAACAGATACGCCTGTGGAGTAAGTTTGTTATAAGTTTGTACTGTCAGCCAGCCATGTGCTCTCTTAACTAGTGAAGCTTTATCTTGAAGGAGGGATTTTTTCTTAACGATTTTGTTTACAGTTTTTTTAAACCCCGCAAGGTTCCCTTGCAGTTCCCATAGCTGCCTTGCCCCCAAATGGTTGATGGCGTCCTCCAGAAAGAGTTTTGCTGGGCAGTCATTTTTGCTTTGTAGGTCTTTCCGGAGGAGTGCATTAAGGGTGTTTGCTTCCCCTCTGCTTATTTTGTACCAGGTCTTGAGGTATGTTCCCTTTCGTGCAAGCTCTTCCTTAACCAACCCAAATTCAAGTCGGATCTGCGCCGGAGAGGTATATTTCGGGAGACCGAACATTATCTGCATTGCTCTTGTGACTACACCGTTCAAAGTTCCCGTGTCCCTACCTCTCATTGCTTCACTTCCGTAGGTGATTGATGGAATCAGTTTTGCTTGGATCACTTGGAGGAGTGGAGTAAAGTTTGGGTCAATGATTTTGTTTTTGAGGTTCCTTAGAGATACTGCTATCATTAGGCCTCTCTTCTTTACCTCCTCCAATTGTGGTTTGAAGCTACCCCTGTCATCTAAGATCACTCCTAAGTAGCAGTATGTGTTTGTAATTTCCAGGTTATTTGAGTCCAAGTGCCATCTGAATGATGATTTCTGCTTGCGGTGGTTGAGGCGCATGACTTTTGTTTTGCTGTAGTTGATACTGAGTTTGTTTGATTTGGAGTATTCCGCAGTGATGTCAAGAAGCCGCTGTAGACCGATCTGAGTCCGGCTGATTAACACCAGGTCATCAGCGTAAAATAGGTTGGATAACTGGATGCCCCCTAGTTTTGGAGCATGAGAATTGTTGTAATTTAATATAGTTGATAATTCGACCATAAAGAAGTTGAATAAAGTTGGCGCTAACACGCACCCTTGTTTTACTCCTGTGCAGGTTGGAATTTTCTTGGTTAAGAAGTCTCCGGAACCTAGTTTGACCTGGACCCACGTGTCACTATGCAGGAGGATAAGTTGGTTCAATAGAGCTGCTGGAATATCCATTCTCTTCAGTTTTGTCCACAACAGATTTCTATCTACGCGGTCGAATGCGGCGCTGTAATCTATGAAACACAGATACAAGGGGTGATTTCCCTCTAGCGCTGAGTCGATCAGTAGTGACAGGGCCAGGATGTTAGTTGACGTCCCCATGTTTTTCCTGAAGCCAGTTTGATTATAGGGGATTGCTGAGGTTTCTTCTGCCCACAGTGTCAGTTCCTGAAGTAGGAGGCCTGCAAAGTACTTAGCCTCATTGTCTAGAAGGTCTATTAGCCGGTAACTTCTTGGATCTTTTCTGTCTCCTTTTTTATAAATCGGTGATATTATGGCCCCCTTCCATGATTGTGGGATTATCGAAGTTAGCCAGATTCTTTCGAACATTGGTTTAAGAGTCGTGGCCCAGTATTCTGGCTCCTGTTTGAATATTATTGGAGGTATTCCGTTTGGACCGGGGGCTCCATCTCTTCTCCCTTTCGTAATCCTGTTAATTATTTGTGCGGTCGTAATTGTTACTGCTTTGTTAGCTGTCAAGAGTTCTTGACGTGGGGACGGATTTTTATTCTTTTTTACCTTAACTTTACCAGTTTCTTTCCCTGTTTCGTTAGTGACACTGAAGTGAGTGCTGAAGTGGGTTATCCAGTCCTCTTCTGTCACCTGGGATACAGTCCCTCGGTTTTGTTCATTGATCTGGCCATTGATCTTTTGCCAGAACTGAGCACTGCGATTTGATTTGGCGTCATATAGGAGTTTTCCCCAAAATGCCTCATCGGCGTCCTTTTTTAGCTGCCATATTAGTTTCCTACGCTCTCCTTTTAGCTGTCTAAGAAGTTGGTAGGAGGTGGGGTCTGTTTTTGCTCTTCGTAGGGTCCGATTAATCAACATCTTCAGTGTTTTTAGCCTGCTGTTGTTGCGGAAATTGTGATGACTCTTCTGTATCGTTTTACAGATTTGCCTGGATCGTGTTGCATGCTCTTTTTTTTCTGCAGAGTCTCTCATTTGTTTTGTGAACGCTTCCCAGCTTGTTATCAGATTTTGTGTGATACGTTGCGCTTCGATGAGGAAGCGTTTCGCTAGCTCTAATAGATTTTGTGGGTTGGTGACTTTGCATTTTATCCGTCTTTCGTTTGATGCAAAGTCTATACCTAAGTTGTTTAGGCTGGGTGGATTTGGTATTGCGGATATGTTCATCGTTATTTCCTGGGGCAGGTGGTCGCTGCAGTCAGTTGAGCCAATGCGGAAGTCTTTAACTCTGTAGTATAGACTACGAGAGACAAAAGTGAAGTCAGTAGTGGAGCTTGCCAGAGTGCTATGGTATGTTGCTGACTGCGGTCGGTCTCCTGGGAGTCTTCCGTTAAGTGCCCGGATGCCCAACTCCTCTAATTTGGCCAACAGGGTCCTTGTGGTTTTTGTGCTTCTGCCTCCTGAGCTGCGGTCTTGACAGTTCAGTTCCCAGGCGAATGGGTCCTCGTCGTATTTGGTGTCCGTGTCCGTGTGGCTCAGCATATTTAGATTAAAGTCCCCTGTGATAATTATATTGTTCGTGGGCTCGGTTTTCACTAATTTCACGAGTTCTTCCTTCAGTTGTTGTGCTCCCTTCTTTTTCTCCCTGGGGTGCAGATAGAGGTTTATTAGAATGATGTCCTCTTTTGAATCTTGCGCGCGAAGTGACAGTCGCAAAGCTTGCATTGCGTTTGGGGCGGCTCGGATGTAGTCTAACTGGACTACCTTTGATATCATTGAAAGCGCGCTGTATGTGACAAGGCCGCCTTTCTTGTGGCCGAACAGAGAGATCTGGGTGGGCGGTAGCGAATTCAAAGTATACCCGGACAGCACTGGAGGCGATTCGGTCCAGGTTTCTTGTAAAGAGATGATGCTAAATTTTTGCAGATAATTACCTAGGTCAGTATCTGTGAACTTATCGCCTGTGCCGTTAATATTCCATGAGCATATGCTTAGGATGCTAAAGATGTTGGCTGTTTTTGTTTTAATTTGTCATTAACTTGTCTCTTTTGTATTTAAGGACTTTGCGAGCCAACTCCAGTTGGGTGAAGGCCTCGTGTCGTTGGCCAGTGATCTAATTTCAGCCTGGTTTGAGTGCAGTTGTCTCTCTGGCGTTTTACTTCGAGCTCCTCTTAGGACAGTTCTTTTAAGAGACGGCTCCTTGGGCTTCTTTTGAAGATTGTCATGTAGTAAGGTCTCAGGGTATCTGGAGTGCGAGAGAGTTTGCAGTTTTATTCCCCAGGAGTCGAACTTTACCTTTTCTTTAATTATTCTCTCTGGAAATTCTCCTGTGGTCCAAGTAGTTTTTGTTGACTCAACGCCAGGGTGCATCAGCGATTCAATGAACTCTACGGATTCCAAGTCTGCCGATGTGATTGTTTTGAGGCTTTCTATTGTTTTCAGTAACCACAGGATGTTTCCCCTGTTTAAAAAAGTCCGTTGGGCCTCTTGAATGATACTCTGGGTGGAATATTACTGTCGTTGTTGTACCGTTTAGTCCTTTCTCGATTGGCTGAGTATTTTCGCGGTCAGTGGATTGGGTTTCCCTTTGTTTGGGCGGTACCATGGGTGATGCTTTTTTAATTTGGTTATTCGTTGTACCGCTTTTCCGTGGATCTTGTCCTGGGGGGTTTAGGCTCGTCGTTAAAATCAGCTTGGGGCTTACTGAGATTTGTTTTTCGCCCCTATTCTCCGGAGCTGGGTAAAAGCTGAGTTCTATTTCAAGTGGTGGATCACTCCGAGTTAACCGGAACAATTCTATTTGGTAATACGGACCAAATATGTCCAATATCCAGGGATTCTATGGGCACATAGAAATATGAAATGGGAAAGTTAAATGTTAATGGGGCACAAGAACAACTGAAAGCCGGTGTATCTCGGAGATGTCCGAATCAGAAAAATATAATAATAATTACCCGAAGAAAAATCCGCTCAAATGAAGATGTTCTTTCGTGTCTGCATTCACAATGATGAAATAGTAACTAGAAGGTATTATCCAACTAAAAAAGACTGCAAACATATATAACACATGATTACTATTCCCAGACTGTAAAATCACCCGGGGATGTTACATAAGCAGGGCGACATGTGTACCTTAAGGTATCATTAAACACCATGTGTAAAGGCATGATATGCAACTATATTACGCTGTATTTAGTAATAACATGACATTTCAGAAATAAATCATTGCGTGGATTGCATATATCGATCCTGGCAGAAAGACCTCACATGTCATACTAAACGAGATACAGATTGATACATTATACACTTACATCGGTCATCCGAATGAGACGCCCATCCTTCAATGTAAAAGAGGTTATGGTAAACCGCAATCATTTGATTTGGAAAGGAAAAACATGTTTCTAGCACTTATACCATACACCCTGCAAATCAACTTGGGTACTGAGCTAAAGTAAACATTTAATGCACACCCATATATCCATTCCTCGGTCGGTCAAACCCTTCAGATTCCAATACAAATAAGTTATACACCCAAATGTCATCAAGTTAAACGGAAGAGATAGTACCCTTGATATCAAAATATGGGCAAGAACAGTTCGTAGTTTTGTGCAAACTGAATTTTAAACATGAACCATTTCACCCCAAGTGTGTACAATGACCATACCCCTCTCAAAGCAAACTCACCTTGATTCTACGCCCAGAATTCGCAAACCAATGGTGCAGATAATTTTGTACCTGTACGACCCTTACGAACAGTCCCCACATAGAAATAACAGTCACAGCCTTACTTGCAATGTCCGCGCATGGCATTCCGCCCCTCCCTATAAGCTTGTAAATAATACGTTCAAACAAACTTACCAAAACGGTCTGACAATTAGCAGTGATGTGTACACCCAAAACCCACGGTACATGAAAGCAGCAACAAGTCTGATTGATTCCTGGCAAGTTTAAAGCCATCCTCGACTATACGCGTACTGTTCGTATGACGTCAAACGTTCTCATTGGTAAAGCTTACGCCTAATACCTACATTTTTCGACGCCATATTTAAATGTATCATTTGGATTCGGTTGCAGCACCCAAGGAGAGGATTGCATCGCAACATCCATAACCACACATATTTAGTCCGATTACAAATCACATTAATACCATAAACCGAAGAAATGGGGCTGAAAAATACATTAAAAAATAAACCATATATCCATATTATGACGGACAACAATCCCAAACGGAGATACCCATTTGTTCACAAAAATCCTCACAATCACATCAGGATGCCTCAGTCCCTTCAGACCTTGACACTAACATAAGCAGTTGTTAGATAATAGTCATTCAGCATGAGTTCAACCTGTATTTATGGGCGCCATCTTGGAATAACTAAGAAATCCAGACTATCCTAAGCTGGAATGCCAAGTCCATGGAGATAGAATTACAAAGCCCCTCTCCATATAAATATAGGGTGTCAGGACAGCATATCGAGAGGGTTAAGGCACCTGTCCCGCCCATGTGTGCCAGTTAATAGTGGGATCCAATAAACCTATCAACCAATTTTATATCCTAAATGTCTACCGGAACGGACATGGAGTGTTAGCAAACAGTTGAAGATAATTTCAGAAAAAATAGAATATTTTCAAAAAAGCAACAAGGATGAATAAGGGCAGGTGACAGATGTTAGAGTATAATGCCAATAAGCCAGAACTCCCACTCCACTCGGTTACATGCAACATGACATGACCAACATAGCAAGTGTTAACAACAATCCTGTCAAGAAGCAATCAACGTATCTATTCGTAGTATTGTATGTAAAACAAAGGAGAGACCGAGTTCTCAAATCCAAGATTAACATTTACAATATGCAATATACCATTTTGTTTTATCACAGCACGGCAAATGAGTCGGGGTTGGTATATCCCCTATGATCATGTATGTAAAAAAGGGGCAAGTTAATCAAGATGAAAATTCCAAAAAACATTTCCATGTCTCATGTCAAAACAGAGGCTACATATTGGATAAACAACCAGTTGTCAACATTCAATTTCCAAAATCCATTGTTATGCCTCTTATGTCAACCCCGACACACATATTAGATAAGCAACAGATAAGTAGAGAACCATATATCGGGAAAATCATAACTAGGGACCAGAGGTCCTTCTCACTTAGGTAGCCCATATATTGCATTAACCATAATGCAAGCTTTACCCCCAACGGCCATACTTTGGTATGCAAATTTACAAAAAGAAAATGCATTTCACAGTCTGTATTGTGCCCGAACTGTATCGATTGCAGACCACATATCCATTTTGACTCAGGCCTTCTAAGCAATAGCTCCCTGTTGCCTCCCCTCTTGTTAAGGGGGACATGTTCAATGCATGGAACCAAAAGGTATAGTCTTCTGGGTGCATAGAAATATAATGTTCAGTGATGGGATATCTAGAATCCCTACCCATAATCGTTGTGCGATGTTCCTGGATGCGTAGTTTCCATGTGCAAATGGTACTGTCCACGTAGACCTTTCCACATTGGCAACCAAGGATATAGACGACATGTGTGGTATTACAATTACAGAACTGATCAATAGTATACATTCGCTCGTTGTTGTAAGAGAATGACGTGGTTTTGTTCTTACGCATGGGTCAGACGTTGCAAGTCCCACACATGAAAAAACCTTTGGGTTTGGGGGGAAGCCAGGTCCCACCTTTAGAAGGTGTTGTCTCGTAGCTTGGACATAACGGATTCCGTAAAGTCGTACCCCTCCTGTACGTGATTGATGGTTGCTTGTCTCTATGCTTTTTCAGTCCAGGGATAACCATTAACAGTTGCCAATTTTTACGAAAAACATTGAAGATTTTATCACTGTGCATGGTGAATTGTGTAATGAACCTTGCCTTAGTCATACTGTCATGTGATTGCTCATTAGTTGGTTTGTCACACAAAGTAGCATCTCTATCAATCATACCGATTCTAGCCTCAGCTTTGTCTAAAAATATTGTTGTCATAACCATGTTTGAGGAATATTTTTTTGGTTTCCGTAACATTTGTACAAAAACCTTTTGGCTCACTACAATTTCTCTTGATGCGAGTCAGTTCCCCCAAAGGGTATGTTCTTAATAACAGAGCTCACATGTGCACTTGATGCATGTAACACAGAGTTACAAGAGTCTCCTTTCGATATAGTCTACTCTGAATAATGCTAAGCTCAATATAGAATGTTCTGTCCAAAAAGTTTAATGCTCTCTTTATGGTGGACATAGTAAACTTGAAAATTGAGCACATTGCTGTTCAGATAGGCAAAATACTGTTCCAGATGTTCAACCGACCCCGACCACAAGCATATTACATCATCGATGTACACCCCCAGTACATGATGTATTTGTCCAAGGGGAGGCACATCTGGTCCAGGCATGTTCCCGCTCATACCATCCCATAAAAAGGCAGGCATAAGATGGAGCAAACCTGGAGCCCATCGCAATCCCATTGATCTGCTGGAACCAGCGATTGTCAAACAGGAAAAAATTGTTCCAACAGTATCAAATCAATCATCTGAACAATCATTTCATAGTGGACATAAAATTCTGCATCTTCTCTATCCAGAAAGGATTGCACCACCAGGACACCATATTTTCTCTTGATGCATATATAAAGACTTTCCACGTCAAACGTGACAAAAATGTGATCTTCTGATCATTCGAAATCCTTAAGTTTAACCAGTATATTCTTGCTGTCCCTGATGTAAGATGGAAGCCCCGGGACATGCTTTTGTAGCTTCAAGTCGACATATTCAGACAACTTTTCAGTGGGTGAACCCACCCCAGATATTATGGGTCTAGAAGGAGGGAACTGTCCCCCCCTTGTGTATTTTTGGCAAAATATATATACACGGATAGGAGGGACAGTCCACGTGTAAGTATCTGTATTTACCCCAGTATTGGAACTTTCATAGATTCCCATGCTTTGTATTATTCCCCGTCGTCGGAATGGGAGTCTCGGTAACAAAAATACCATAGCTGTAGGTACAAAAGACCAGGAAAAAGGCCTAGGCCTCATTCCCTTTTGTAGCCTATCACCCTCTTTGTGTAAAAGAGACCAAACTTAGGCCTCAGCCAATCAGAAGTGCCTCACCCCTTAGAACCTTCCTGAAGGAACCTCAGAGCCTCAGATTTTCTACCGCATGTTGTGCTTAGGGAGTCTCCTTTGAGCTCTGCTCAACTTCTACTTTTACGAAGGATTTCTTCAGGATTTCTACTTCTAAATCTTCAACTTCACTTCAGGATTGTTGGCTGCCTTCCAGGATGTCAGAAATGGAGGAAGAAAAAGCCCTTTTCAAACCTTGTTCCACCTGTGGTAAGAAAAGGCTTTTGTGGAGGATAGGCATAAAGACTGCATTTACTGCCTATATCCTGACCACCAGGCTGCAGACTGTAAAATCTGTCGCTCCTTTTCGGCCAAGACCCTCCGGGACCATGAGGGAAGACTCTTGACATGGCTCCATAAGCTGAAAACCAGGAAGGATACTGTCTCCAGTGACAGTGAGGATGCAGCATCGATGTCTT